>NC_089582.1:150148932-150449938 GCF_019320115.1 Miscanthus floridulus | reverse complement strand
ATGGTAAGATAGTGGCATTTGAAATATCATGGAAGATGGGTCAAGAAGAAGCCTCGTCATCAAGCAAAGGCAAAGCTCTCGCATGTAGTGAGAAAAAGAAGATGAAGGGCAAGCAAGTTGAGACAAGCTCAAGCTCAAGCTCCTCAAGTGAAGATGAAGAAGAAGATGATGAGGATGAGGATGATGATGATGAAGATTCAAGTGATGATGATCAATCTTCCTCCACCTCCGACCTTGATGAAGAATCAATCAAACTTATCAACAAGATGGAGAAGATGATCCAAAGGCTTAATGTCAAGGGTGTGTCATCCAAATTCAAGATTTCATCTTCACCAATCAAAGAAATGAGCAAAGAAAAAAAGGATGCTATAGATGCGGCGAGTTGGGGCACTTTGTGGAAGTTTATCCAAACAAGCACACACCAAAGACAAAGAAGAAGGCGTGCAAGGACAAAGCCCTCACATCAATAAGGTCATGGGATGATTCTTCAAGTGAAGAAGAAGACCACCACAAGAGGCGAGGGCATAAGTACTCATCATCAAGCACCTCACATGTGTGCCTTATAGCACGAGGTAACAAAAAGCCTATCCCTAGTGATAGTGATAATAATAGTGATAGTGATGATGAGCTACCTTCTTATGATAAAATTGTGCAATAAAATCTTAACTTTGCTAAAGTTTACACTAGTCAACAAAAGAAGCTTGAAAAATTAAAAGAAAAACTAGATAGCTCACAACAAGCTTATGCTACTTTGCTTGAACAATATGAAACTTTTGCCAATCTTAATATGGAGCTATCTACTAAAATTGAGCAACTTGAGACTAGTGCAAACTGCAAACACAAATAATTGCACAATCAATGATGAGCAACTTGTAAAGAAAAATGAAAAATTAAAGAAAAAGTTAGCTAGGTCACAAGATGCTTATAAAAGTTTGCTCGCTAAAATGAAAACCATATGCAAACATTGTGATGAGCTAACTAATAAAGTTGCAAATCTTAAAGCCATCGGTACAACCCCCACCAAGGCACCTAAAAAGAAAGATTCAATTTTTGACATGCCTAAAAAGGATGCCTCTACTTCTTGTAATGATTTATGTTTAGACTCACCCTTGTGCAACCAAGTTTGTGTTGAGAAAGTTGTTGTAAAAACATGCACACAAGAGGTCGCAATGGAGAATGAGCAACTCAAGCAAGAAGTGGCTTGCCTCACCTACGACTTGACTCAAGTGAAAGGCAAGACGGATCAAGCCTAACTTCATCAAGATAACACCGTTAAGGTAGTGAAGAAGCTTGATGAAGGACAAACCATGGTTTGCTATGTATGCCACAAGAAAGGCAACAAGTCCTATGAGTGCAAGGTGAAGAATGGGGGAGGAGCTAAGAAGAAAGAGAAAAACAAAAAGGAAACAAACAAACTCTCCAACACCTACACCAATAAGGTGGACAAAAGGGCCTCCACACCTTATCTCTTGAAGAAGAAGAAAATGACAAGGTGGTGGCCATCAAGCTGAACAAGCAAGCCAATAATGGGGCCAAGTGCATTTGGGTGCCAAAGGAGATCATTTCCAACATGAAGAGCACCAAGAAGGTTTGGATCCCAAAAGGGAAGTGAGAAGTCCGATGGACTTCGGGGAATTTGGAGACTTGACAAAGTATGGGTGCATTTCATGGGGTGCATCATTATGGACAAGATAATTGCCAAGTTGGTTAGTAAATACTATGGACCCAAATTCCCCTTCCCATGTTAAGTAACAAGATTAAATTTCTTGAAATTTCAATTAGCATCTAGTTCCTTTTCATGCCTAGGTTTGCATTTGCATGTTTAATCTTTTGACTTGCATACACTAGGTATATCTTATGGTAGGCTTGCTCGGTTTCACTCTTAATCCTTGGAGCAAACCTACATGGTTTAAATTATTTAGGAGCATGACACATAGCTTGTTTTACAATTGTTCATCTAATATGTGCCAAAGTCCAAATTATAGATAATTTCTGCTGAATATCACTTTCGAAAATGATTCTCACATTCATGTGATGTCATCTTTCAAGTGGTATTTTTTATTCTAAAATCAATGGGCATGTCTCCTACAAGTATTCCATAGTTGTGTGCACAAATTTAGGAAGAGGTTACTCTATAAGTTGGATGCTTTGAGACTAACACATTTTTTAAGCTTATCATGTGTGTAGTTGTCGGTGTTTTGGAACCGGGGGTCCCTCAACCAACGAGTGAATTTGTGCTACGTGCCCCTAATCCCGGATGGTGATGCAAAGAGACACAAGGTTTATACTGGTTCAGGCAATCGAGGCCCTACGTCCAGTCTGAGAGATCGATCTTGTATTCCTTGCACCTGAGTGCTCGTAGTAGGGGTTACAAGCTAGGTGAGAGAGGGAGCTAGCCCCAGGTCTCGGCGAGGGTGGTGTGGACTGCTTGAGACGTTGTTCCCAAGCAGTGTGGAAGCGTGTAGTTCTATTGGGACGTTCGTCTTCTTGTTCTCCCTTCTTTCTCAGAAATGGCACCGGCTACCCCCTTTTATAGCCTCAAGGAGGAAGCCAGAAGTACATGAGAAGTTTACTATTTGCTGACGTGTTCTGCTCCCCGGAGCAGCGCGGCGTCGTGGGAGTTCCCGTCGGTGTCTAGTCGGTATGGCCTCCAGGCTGGCGACCTGCTGCGCTCCTGTACATTTGTTGACTTGGTGAAGTGCCGAGGCCTAGGGACTCCTGTGGTCGGTTGTGCCGAGGCCGAGACCCGCTGTGCCGAGGCCGAGACCCGCTGTGCCGAGGCCTGCTGTGCCGAGGCCGAGACCCACCGTGCCGAGGCCTGCTGTGCCGAGGCCTTTGTAGACGGTAATGCGGGGTCTTGGCGGCCATCGTTGTAGTCGACTTAAGCGGAATCAGCGCGGAACGTGCGTCTACAGGATATGGTACCCTGTATTGTCAGCAAGGGATGGTAAAAAGGTGATTTGACCGTTGTCCCGTCGCTCCTGTCGTGGTGCGCTGCCGATCGTGGCTTACGTAGTGGGTGCGGTTGGACGCATTGATTGGATGCGATAGCTCGCTAGAGCGACTTTTAAGGCGGAGGCGACGAGGTTGCGGGACGAGCCCAGCCTCAGACGAGGCGGAGCATGGCCAGCTCGTCTGAGGCCCTATCGGGAGTCTCGGGCGAGGCGGAACTCGGTCAGTTCGCTGGTCCCGGGGTCACAGGAACCCAATTCTGACTCCCCACGTCGTGTTCGTCCTTGGTGCAGGAGTTTAGGCAGCACAGTTGCTGGTAACCCCTGCACAGTCCCGTCGTGGATGGTAGGGCGCTGACGTGCTGGTCTGTCACTTCGCCGTACTGTGCCGTCGTGTGATTGTCGGAGTGGTTGAGCGCCTTGATTAGATGTGATGTCCAGCTGGGGTAGTCTGGTCAAAGCGGTGGTCGCGGGGCTGGTGGCGAGTCGGCCTCGCGCGAAAATATGAGAGTCGCAGACCTTGGCGAGGAGGCCTCGGGCGAATCGGACAATCGGTACTTCTTCTGAGGCCTCGGCGAGAGGGCCTCGGGCGAAGGGGCCTCGGCGAGGGGGCCTCGGGTGAATCGGAGATTTCTGGCTGAGACCTCGTTTGTCTTACTGATTCTGAGGTCGCAGTATCCCAGTCATGGCTCCCCATGCTGCGTTGTTCTCGGAGCAGGAGTTGGCAGCATAGTGAGGCATGGGCGTCAACCATGCGCATGGTGGTTGGCATAGTGGCGGGTAACCCCTGCCCAGTCCTGTCTCTTGTCCCGTCGGCCATTCCTCTGTACTGTGTTGAGCATGCGGCCGACGCCAGAGGCTGCAGTTGGCTGAGGTAATGTGACACGACGTTTTGTCAGAGGGACGGGTGAAGGAAGAGGCAGCAGAGTGCCACCGAGCCTGCCTCGCGCGAGACGGAGGGTCGGCGGCCCGGCCATGGCCTGCGATGAGGGGGCGGCCGAGGTCTTCGGTGGGGGATCGCCTGAGGTCAGCGGTGAGGGGGCCTCGGGCGAGTCGGAGAATTGGCTGAGGCCAGCGGTGTTTAACTGGTTTCGATCTTTTACGAAGTCTAAGCAATCGTTTTTTGGTTCTTGCTTAGGGTACCCCTTCTCGCGGTATCCGACAGTAGCCCCCGGGCCTTGGGGGGAGTGGAGGCACTCCCCCTGAGGTTCTGACGAGAATTGGCTCTTGATAGTTCCTGCCGGGATGGTGTTTTGTACTCGAGGTTTTGGTGGGTGCGCGCGAGCGCACCCGCCGGGTGTAGCCCCCGAGGCCCTGGGGGAGTGATTTTACTTCTCCAGGGGCTTTCTTCTCTTTTGAGTGAGGGGTTTTTATTGTGTTTGCCGGGCCCGTGAGTGCGAGTTCGGATCGCAGGGTCTCGACGATGCTACGGGAAGTGCCCCTTAGCCTCTGCCTGGGGCAAGAGGTCCGTCAGGGGTTCCCCCGGCTTTTTGTACGACCCTCGTGTTTCCTTTTCGCTCGGAAGGAGGGGTGTAAGATGCCGTGCTACCCTCGGTGGGTGCGAGCGACGGCATTTCTGGTGAGCTGTTATCGGGTAAGTCCGAGTGGAGGCCCGTACCCCGTTCGCTGGGGGTCAGCTAGCGGTCCGGAGACGCGCTCCAAGAATACCGGCGGGTTTCTCTAGTGGGTGCCGAGGCCGTTCGCTGTGCCTCGGTGGCTTGGTGCCTCCCTACAGTGGGATCCCATTCGGAGACCTCCCTGCCGGTCTCGGACACGACACAGGGCGCGCTCGTACAGGCTTGCCCGTAGTCGTCCCTGACTCTTTTGCCCTGGGGCAGCCGTTGAAACCCCTGGGGGCCCAGCCTTCGAACCCCTGGACCGTAACGGGCACGGGTCGCTTGTTTTTATCTTGGGTGCAGGAAGAGCCCCCGAGCCTCCGTACGGAGCGAGAGGGCGGTCAGGGGTCCTCCCGACTTTTTCGTCCGTCTCCCGCACGTCCTTTTCGCTCGGACAGGGGGCTGTTTGCCGAGCCCACTCGTGTGCGAGCCTGAGCTGCTGGGTCTCGGCAAAGTTGTAGGAGGAGCCCCCGAGTCTCTCGCACGGAGCGAGAGAGCGGTCAGAGGTCCCCTGGCTTTTGGTTCGCCCCTCGCGCGTGAGGGTCTGTCCGCCGAGCCCCCCTCGGGTGCGAGCCTAGGTCGCGGGGTCTCGGTGTCTTTTGCAGAAGGAGCTCCCTAGCCTCTGCACGGAGCAAGAGGGCCGTCAGGAGTTCTTCTGGCTTTTTGAACGACCCTCGCGCTTCCTTTTCGCTCGGAAGGAGGGTTTGTTTTGCCGAGCCCCCTCGTGTGCGAGCCCAAGTCGCTGGGCCTCGGCAATGTTCTGCAGAAAGAGTCCCTTAGCCTCTGCGCGGAGCAGGAGGGCCATCAGGGATTCTCCTGACTTTTTATTCGACCCTCGTGCTTCCTTTTCGCTCGGAAGGAGGGGTGGAAGATGCCATGCTACCCTCGGTGGGCGCGAGCAACGGCATTTCCGGTGAGCTGTTATCGGGTAAGTCCGAGTGGAGGCCCGTACCCCATTCGCTGGGGGTCGGCTAGCGGTCCGGAGACGCGCTCCAAGAGTACCAGAGGGTTTCTCTAGTGGGTGCCGAGGCCGTTCGCTGGGCCTCGGTGGCTCGGTGCCTCCCTACGGTGGGATCCCATTCGGAGACCTCCCTGCCGGTCTCGGACGCAACACAGGGCGTCCCAAGCGTTTCGCTTGCTTGGGGCTCGGCCTCGCGTAGGCTCGCCCGTAGTCGCCCCTGACTCTGTTGCCCTGGGGCGGCTGTCGAAACCCCTAGGGGCCCAGCCTTCGAACCCCTGGACCGTAGCGGGCACGGTGCCCAGTTCCTTTGCCTGAAAGGAATCGGGTGGGGGCTATCCCTCTCCCTACGGCCAACAACAGCAGGCGCGCCTTTTGAGGCGGCTTTTTCGGGGAGGTGAAACGGCGCCTGTTGTTGCTGCGGTTGGACGCGACGTGGCTTCAGCCGACGGGACGTAACTGCAGCCGCAATTAATGAGGGAGTGGGCGCGTGGGCGGTAAGATCGGATCTGGGTAACCGTAGCGGATTTTCTGGGGGGAACTTCCCCGATTTTGTCGCCCGGTGGTTTCGACTCGTCCCTGCATAAATATGCAAACAGCCTCGCCCTCCCCCTCCTTACCTTTTCCGCGTTCGCTTTTGCTGCCTCCGTGCCGTCGTTGAGAGCATAGAGCGGGGAGAAGGGCGAGAGAGAGACCGAACGAAAGAGAGAGAGAGAGATTACCGCCGTAGCAGTGTTCCCCACCACGCAATGGCAGGTGGTCCTCCCGTCATCCTCTCGGTGGATCCCTGGGAGCGGTCTGATGTCACCGAGGAGAAGCTGCAGTCGCTCGTGGAGGCCGGTCTTCTTCGCCCGATCACCGACCCTGACGAGCCGGAGTGGATTGCTCTGGGGAACGAGTTGGAGCCGAGGCCGCGCGACGGCTACGTGGTGAGCTTCGTCGTCTTCCACGAGCGAGGCCTCGGGTCACCGGTGGATAGCTTCATGCGGGCGCTCCCACACTACTATGGTGTGGAGCTCCAGAATTTCAGCCCCAACTCCATCGCGCAGGCGGCCATCTTCGTCGCCGTCTGTGAGGGGTATTTGGGGATCGCTCCCCACTGGGAGTTGTGGCTCCACTTGTTCCGAGCGACGTTCACCACCAAGCCGGGGGGGACGAGGGGGGCCCGGAAGGTGCAGAGGGCCGACGGCTGCACCCTTCATGTGCGCCAAGACCGGCAGTCCCTCTACATCCCGGCCCAGCTGTCATCGTCCAACCGTCGTTGGTACGACGGCTGGTTCTACCTCCGCAACGACGACGGAGGACTTCCTCCTTATACCGGGTGGGTTGTAGAGAGTCAACCAGAGAAATGGGGATACGGCGTTATCAAGGCTGATCAGCCTAGGTTGGAGCCGCTCTTGCGGGCCTTGGGGAAGCTGCGTGACCGTGGCCTTTCGGCGGCCGTGGTCGTGGCGGCCTTTCATCGCCGGAGGGTGTTGCCGCTAATGGCCCGGCGGCGGCGGCTGTTCGAGATGACGCCGAGCGACCCGATTGTCGGTATCAAGATGTCCGCCTTCGCCCTTACCGACGACGAGACCCTGCGTCGGGTGAGAGAGGCGGTAGACGGGAAGCCGAGGCTCGATGACTTGATGCCGTTCCCGATGCGCCCGTCGCGGGGGCACATTTCACTGGTAAGTTGGATGTTGCCGAGGCTTTCGCGGCCTTCTGTTTTTCGCCTTTTTTGTCTGTTGTCTTACTTTGTCGTTCCCGCAGGGGATAAGAGACGTGCGAGACTCCCCGCCGCCCATGCCCGAGGACGCCCGGCGGCGATCTGTGAACAGGGCGCGCGCCGAGGAGGAGAAGAAGAAGAAAGATGCCAAGGAGGCGAAGCGCACGAAGAAGCTCCTTGCGCGCGAAAAGCTGGACGCCCGTCGCCGGCGCCAGAGGCTCGACGGTCTCCCTTTGGAGCCGTCTCCCTCGTCGTCGGTGTCGGATTCTTCGGGCGACGGCGGCGGCGGCGAGGTGGGGACGGCCCGCCTGGAGCACCTTCCCGACATTAGGGAGCTGGTGCCCGGGGCGCCGGCAAGGAGCCTGACACCCTTAGGAGGAGGTGTCCCGGGGTCGGTGGCGGCCCGTCCCAGGGCCGAGGCCGACGCGCCCGAGGCGCGGGTGTCGGAGGAGCGTGCCGTCAGCCCGATGGTTTCGACAGTGGAGGTGGAGTGAACGACGGTGGGGGTGACCCCATTGTCTCCGCGAAGGGTCGTGGAGGTGCCGGGGTCCGACGGAGGCCAGCTGGCACTGGTGGACACCGAGGCCGTGCTGCTGCCACCACCGCCGCCGTTGCAGAGGAGGCTGGCGGTGTTGAAGCGGCTGCATCCACGTTCGCGGTAAGCGTCTTTTCTGGCGGAGTCCGTAGTACTTCTTGTTTGCCCCTTGGTCGCATGCTGACCTCGGGAGTGTCTTTGCTTCCAGCCAGACGCATTTGGTGGAAGATCCTGCCTTGGCGCCCCGTAAGGCGCTCAAGGTGAACGTTAGCTCCTCCGCCCATCAAGCGGCGGAGGCGCAAGCTAGCGTGCAGCGTGGCGTGGCGTCGGGTGGGGCCATTTCGGAGGAGGCGGCTGCCCAGGAAAAGGGTGCCGAGGCGGCCGCGGAGCGAGTGGAGGAGGAGGATCCCACGCCTCGCGATGTCGCGGGCCTTGGGACGAAGGAGGCTGGGGCATCCACCATTGCCGAGGCCATTGAGGGTGAGATCGGAGCCCCCAAGGCCTCCGAAGTCAGGGCGGTGGACGCCGGGGCCACCGAGGTAGAGATGGCGGAGGCCAGAGCCCCCGGGTCCGTCGGGGCCAAGGCGATGGAGATGGAGACGGAGCAAGTTTTGGCGCCACCCCTGGTTCAGGCAATCTCGTCTGATGATTCCTCCCATGGGAAGGAGGCGGCGGACATCGAGGCGGCTAGTACCGTGGAGCAGCCAGTCCCAGATCCCGCCGAGGGGAGTTCGGCTCTTGTCCGGCTACGGCCCGAGCCTCGTGGGTGGAACTTCCCGCGTGTTTTCTGGCAGAACCGGGCTGACCCCGAGGGGGAGCCCGTGTTCGCCCTTGAAGATACCGCAGAGGGGGGGCATTGGGGCACCCTCGAGCAGTACCGCCAACTGGCAGTGCGGTCGCTGCAGACAGCGATGACTATTATGGGTCAGGACTTGCCCGGTGTCACGCGGGTAAGTACTTTCCTCTCTCGTGTCGCGTTGTTTTCTCTCCGAGCCCCCTCGCAGTGTTTGACGTGCGTTTTTTGTTTTGCCTCCTTAGGAGCTCGAGACCCGATCCCTTGGGAAATCGGTGTTCCTGCGAAATGAGAGGGATATCTGGGACCAGCTCCGGCGCCAAAAGGGCCTGCTTGCCGATGCCCAGGGGCTATTGTCGGCGCGGAGTGCGGAAGTGGAGGACCTCCGCCTTCGTTGTGCTGACATTCAGGCCGAGTTGGCCACGGCTAAGGAGCAGTCCGCCCCTCTGGTGGCCAAGATCAAGGAACTGGAGGAGGAGCGAGACTCCTTCAGGCTTCGGGCCCAAGAAGCGACGGCCTCTGCTAAGGTCACAGCCGGGCAGCTGGGTGCGGAGCAGAGCGAGCATCAGGCGACGAAAGTCGCCTTGGCAGAGGCTACCAAGGCGGCCGAGGCCTCTCGGGTCGAGGTCTCAGCTTGGAAGGGCAAGGCCGTGGGTAAGTTCTGCTGAACCATGTTCCTCGCTCCATTTGTTCTGGTTCGCGTTTGACTCCTGACCCCTCGTCGCGACGTAGATCTGGAGAAAGAGGCCTCCTAGGCGGCTGAGGCCTCCGTCGCAGCGCTGGATGTCGAGGTCCGGGAGCACGAGGCGCTGCGCAGCGCTGTCCGGACCGCCTGCGAGGCTCTGGACGTCGAGGAGGTCCAATCAGCTAGCTCCCTTGGGAGCCGCCTGATTGCGTTGAGCGGCCACGTCCGCGAGAGACTCCGAGGGGCGTTGCACACGGGTGTCAAGCGTGCCCTGGCCGTCGTCTCCTCGCACTACGCCATCAACCTCGAGGCTGTCAGTGACGGCTATGTGTTGCCAGAAGATGACGAGGAGGCTGATGCAGAGGTCGTGAGGCTGTTGGAGGCGGCCGAGGCACCTGGCACAGCGTTGGCTGGTCTGTTTGAAGAAGAGGTGGTCCCTCCCGCGCCAGCCGCCGATCCTTGAGCTTTGACCTGGGCCAAAAGGGGCCATGTAACCGGATTGAGTTAGTTGCCGTATCGTGACGTTTTTGTGGCCGTCGAGGCCTTTAAAGTATTTGCGTATGTGGGTCTTTTAACCGTTTCTGTTCTACTTTGAGCCTGTGCCCTCTGTCTCGATCTTGGGAACCCGTAAAGAAATTCCTCGGAACCTTATGCCGTCCTTTGGCGAAGGGTGGTGAGGGAGCTGCCGTAGCCCAGAGGCGTAGGCCGTTCTCACGACTCGACCGGCCCTTTGGCCTCGAGACAAGCTTTTGGTCTTTGGGTTTCTCGTGAAGGTCCCGTCGGAGCGCGAGAGAGTTTGGCGTAGAAATTTTTTTGAAAGACCATTAACAAACGGTGTTCGAGACTTAGGGGGTTCCCCCTTTTTAGCCCCTGAGGGAGGCCCGGCTTTGCAGAGGCAGAGCCGAGTCTCCCTTATAGCGCTATTGTGACGTCGAGCCCCTATTGATAGATAAGCCCTCTGTACAGAACTTCCTCGGAGCCTACGCTGTCCTTTGGGTGAAAAGGTGGTGAGGGAGCTGCCGTAGCCCGGAGGCGTAGGCCGTTCTCACGGCTCAGCCGGCCTTTTCACCTTTGAGATGATCGTACGGTCCTTGGGTTCTATACAATCGGCTTGTCTATAAGGGGGGTTTCTCGAAAAATTATAACAACTAAGAACGCTTCTTTATTGTATTTCGAGAAACAATGTAAACAACGTTTGGAATTTTAAGGGTAGAAACGACGTAGCTGTTCTATGTTCCAAGCGTTGGTGAAGATTTCGCCCTTCTCGTTGGCTAACTTGTAGGTCCCGGGCTTCAGCACTTGAGCGACGATGTACGGCCCTTCCCAGGGTGGGGTCAGCTTGTGGCGGTCCTTGTTGCTCTGCCTCAGTCTCAACACTAGGTCGCCCACCTTCAGGTCTCGGCTTCGGACGCGCCAGGCTTGGTAGCGTCGTAGGGCTTGCTGGTACCTGGCCGAGTGTAGCAGCGCGACGTCTCAGGCTTCCTCCAGTTGGTCGAGGGCGTCTTCGCGGGCAGTGCGGTTGCTTTGCTCGTTGTACGCCTGTAGCCTCGGGGAACCGTATTCTAAGTTAGTGGGGAGGATGGCCTCGGCTCCATAGACTAGGAAGAACGGTGTGAATCCCGTGGCTCGGCTCGGGGTATTTCTTAGGCTCCAGATGACTGACGGGAGTTCGGCAAGCCATTTCTTGCCAAACTTCTTCAACTGGTTGAATATCCTTGGCTTAAGGCCTTGTAGGATCATGCCGTTGGCACGCTCTACTTGGCCATTCGTCCTTGGGTGTCCTACGGCCGACCAGGCCACCCGGATGTGGTGGTCATCGCAGAACGTTAGGAACTTGCGACCGGTGAATTGTGTCCCATTGTCAGTGATGATGGTGTTAGGAACCCCGAACCTGTGGATGATATCCGTAAAGAATAGCACCGCTTGCTCGGATTTGATCTGAGTGATCGGACGAGCCTCGATCCATTTGGAGAATTTGTCGACGGCTATCAGCAGATGGGTATAGCCCCCGGGTGCCTTCTGCAGAGGCCCAACCATGTCCAGCCCCCACACAGCGAATGGCCATGTGATGGGGATGGTTTGGAGGGCTTGGGCCGGGAGGTGCGTCTGTCGAGCGTAGTACTGGCATCCCTTGCAGGAGCGTACTAGCTTCGTGGCGTTGGCCACCGCGGTTGGCCAATAGAAACCTTGGCGGAAGGCGTTACCCACGAGCGTCCGAGGCGCCGCGTGGTGCCCGCAGACTCCCGCGTGCAAGTCCCAAAGTAAGGATTGGCCAGCCTCGGTGGTGATGCATCGTTGGAGAATACCAGATGGGCTACGCCTATACAACTCGCCATCGCAGAGGACGTAAGTTTTGGTGCGTCGCGCAAGCCGTCGGGCCTCGGATCTGTCCGCAGGAAGCTCTCCCCGAACGAGGCGATCAAGGAAAGGGACTCGCCAGTCCGTTCCTTGGTCGACCTTGGGAGGCTCTGCGTCAATCGCCATGGCCTCGGGCTTGGCTGGCGAGGTCTCGGTGGTAGAGGGGGCCTCGAGCCCTGCGGTGGGCTCGGTCGATGGGCCTTCTTCTATCGCCGAGGCGTAGTCGACGGATGGCTTGTGGAGGTCTCTGGCGAAGACGTTCGGGGGAACCGGGGTCCGTGCCGACGCCATCTTTGCTAGTTCGTCTGCGGCCTCGTTGAACTTTCGCGCGACGTGGTTGAGTTCGAGGCCATCGAACTTGTCCTCCAGGCGACGTACTATCGTGCAGTACGCCTTCATTTTGGGGTCATGGTAGCTTGACTCTTTCATCACCTGATCGACGACGAGCTGCGAATCACCCCGTACTTCGAGACGCCGCACTCTAAGTTCAATGGCGATTTGTAGGCCGTTGACGAGGGCCTCGTATTCGGCCACATTGTTGGAGGTGGCGAAGTGAAGCCGGATCATGTAGCGCATGTGTACTCCAAGGGGCGAGACCAGGAGCAGGCCCGCGCCAGCCCCAGTCTTCATTAGAGACCCGTCGAAGTACATGGTCCAGCATTCTGATTGGATTTGAATGGGTGGCAGCTGTGTGTCGGTCCACTCGGCTACAAAGTCGGCCAGGACCTGTGATTTGATCGCTTTCCGAGGCGCGAAAGACAAGGTTTCCCCCATGAGTTCAACAGCCCACTTGGCTATTCTACCCGAGGCCTCCCGGTTTTGGATTATCTCTCCCAGAGGAAAAGACGACACCACAGTCACCGGGTGGGACTCAAAGTAGTGACGCAGCTTGCGTCGAGCCAAGACTACGGTGTAAACCAGCTTCTGGATGTGGGGGTAACGCGTCTTAGTCTCGGAGAGCACCTCGCTGATGAAGTAGACAGGTCGCTGGACGGGTAGAGCATGTCCCTTCTCCTGCCTCTCGACTACTACGGCCGCGCTAACCACTTGGGTTGTCGCGGTGACGTAGAGTAAGAGGTGCTCGCCCTCGGTGGGCGGAACCAGGACGGGGGGGTTGGTGAGCAGTGCTTTGAGCCTGGCGAGGGCTTCCTCGGCCTTGGTGGTCCAAGAAAAGCGCTCGGACTTTCTCAAGAGGCGGTACAGGGGCAGGCCTTTTTCGCCGAGGCGCGAGATGAAGCGGCTTAGGGCCGCGAGGCATCCCATGACCCTCTGCACCCCTTTGAGGTCTCGGATCGGGCCCATGTTGGTCACGGCCGAGACCTTCTCCGGGTTGGCCTCGATTCTACGTTCCGAGACTATGAATCCCAAGAGCATGCCTCGGGGAACCCCAAAGACGCACTTCTCGGGGTTGAGCTTGATGCCCTTCTCTCTGAGACATGTGAAGGCAGTCTCCAAGTCGCCGACGAGATCACTGGCCTTCCTGGACTTGACTACGATGTCATCCACGTAGGCCTCGATGGTTCGCCCGATGTGTTCGCCAAAGACTTGGATCATGCACTGCTGGTAAGTAGCCCCTGCGTTTCTGAGGCCAAACGGCATGGTTACGTAGCAGTACATGCCGAATGGAGTGATGAAAGAAGTCACGAGCTGGTCGGACTCTTTCATCTTGATTTGGTGATAACCGGAATACGCATCAAGGAAGGAGAGGGTTTCGCATCCTGCAGTGGAGTCGACGATTTGGTCAATTCGTGGTAGTGGGAACGGGACCTTCGGGCACGCTTTATTTAGACCAGTGTAGTCCACGCACATCCTCCACTTGCCACTTTTCTTCCTGACTAATACGGGGTTAGCCAACCACTCTGGATGGAATACTTCCTTGATGAACCCGGCTGCTACGAGCTTCTGCACTTCTTCACCGATAGCCCTGCGCTTCTCCTCGTCGAACCGGCGCAGGCGCTGTCTTGCCGGTCTGGAGCCCGCCCGGATATCTAAGGCGTGCTCGGCGACCTCCCTTGGTATGCCCGGCATGTCCGAGGGGCTCCATGCGAACATATCGATGTTCGCACGGAGAAAGTCGACGAGCACGGCCTCCTATTTGCTGTCGAGGGTGGCGCTGACCTTCAGTCCCCGGCCGTCGGGGATGGTGGGATCGACGGGGACGAGCTTGACGTCCTCCGCGGGCTCAAAGGTCCTGACACGCCGCTTGGCGTCGGGAACCTCGTTAGCAAGCTGGTCGAGATCGGCGATGAGGGCCTCGGCCTCCGCGATGGCCTCGGCGTACTCGATGCACTCGACATCGCAGTCGTATGCATGTTCGTACGTGGACTCGACGGTGATGATGCCGTTGGGGCCTGGCATCTTGAGCTTGAGGTAGGTGTAGTTGGGGACCGCCATGAACTTGGCGTAGCACGGGCGCCCCAAGATGGCGTGGTAAGCCCCCTTGAATCCAACCACCTCGAAGGTGAGGACCTCCTTGCGGTAGTTGGAGGGAGTGCCAAAGCAGACGGGTAAGTCGATGCGCCCGAGGGGTCATGTGCGCTTTCCTGGCACGATGCCATGGAAGGGCGCGGAACCGCCTCGAAGCCGTGACTGGTCGAGCTCCAGGAGCTCCAGAGTGTTGACGTAGAGGATATTGAGGCCGCTGCCTCCGTCCATGAGCACTTTGGTGAGCCGGGTGTTGCCAATGATCGGGTCGACGACAAGCGGGTACTGTCCGGGATTCGGAACATAATCGGGGTGGTCATCCCGATCAAAGGTGACCGCTTCCCGAGACCAATCGAGGTACCGGGGGGTGGCTACCTTGACCGAGAAGACCTCCCGGCGTTCCCTCTTTCGCTGGCACGCCGTGAGGCATGCCGAGGGTCCGCCAAAGATCATGAAGGCGTTGCGTACCTCGGGGAACCCATCATCTTTATCGCCGTCCCTCTCGCCGGCGCCCCTTTTCCTGGCGTCCTCGTCGTCGGGGAGCCCAAGCCTGGCGTGGTAACGCCGGAGCATGGTGCATTCCTCGAGAGCATGCTTCACCGGACCTTGATGGTAAGGACAGGGCTTCTTCAGCATGTCGTCAAATAACCCGGGGCCACGGGGGCCTCGGGGATTCCTGCGATCTGTTGTGGCGGCATGGACGGCCTCGAGGACCTCCTGCTTCCCTGGGCGACCCTTCTTCTTTCTCTTGGGGACGCGGGTGGGCGAGGCCTGGGGGGCCTCGTCCTTCTGCTTCCCCTTGGCGTCGTTGTTGGGGAAGATGGCCCCAACCGCCTCTTCGCCCGAGGCGAAGTTGGTGGCGATGTCGAGGAGTGCGGCTGCTGTGGTTGGTACGTTCTGGCCCAATTCTCGGACCAGGTCTCGGCAGGAGGTGCCAGAGAGGAATGCTTGGACGATCTCCGAGTCACCGACGTGGGGCAACTCGGTGCATTTCTTGGAGAAGCGCCGGATGAAATCTCGAAGAGACTCGTCTGGCTTCTAGCGGCAACCTCTGAGGTCCCAGGAGTTCCCGGGGCGCACATAGGTGCCCTGGAAATTCCTGACGAAGACCCTCACCAAGTCGTGCCAGTCGTGGATTTGTGCGGGGGGAAGGTGTTCGAGCCAGGCTCACGCTGAGTCTGACAAGAACAAAGGGAGGTTGCGGATGATGAGCAGGTCATCGTCCGCACCACCTAGCTGACAAGCCAGGTGATAATCGGCTAGCCATAGCTCAGGGTTCGTCTCGCCGCTATACTTTGTGAGGTTGGCCGGGCTGGGAAGTGCGCGTTGCGGATGGCTCTACTAAAGACCCGAGGGCCAGGTGGCTCAGGAGAAGGACTGCGGTCCTCTTCACTGTCGTAGCGACCGCCTCGGTGTGGGTGGTAGCCCCGGGCGGCTCCGTCGTCGTGGCGCCGTCGCCTGCCAACTACCTCGTGGTCGCCTTGTACCTCGCGTTGGTGTCCAGGTCGGTCGCGCACCGAGAGGGCCCTGTTGACCGTCGGCGCGCGAGTGGGCTCGGGACGGACCGAGGCATCCTAGCCTTGGCGAGGTCGTGCCGTGGGTTGCTCCGAAGTGCCTCCGCGCCGGCGGGAGGCGGAACTTTCGGCCTGCTGCACTGCTGCGGTCTCGAGGAGGTCGCGGAGCTCTTCGCGGACCCGTCGCCCCTCGGTGGTGGAGGGTTCGGGCATTGCTCGGACCAGCATCGCAGCCGCTGCGACATTCTGGCTAGCGTGGTTAAAGATTGGGGGCGGCTCATCCCCCTCGTTGTCGTTGATACAGTGATAGACGTTGCGGGCCCTCCGTCGGGCTCCTCCGCCCTCTCCGCGCTCTTGCTGCTCCTGCTCGAGAGTGTCCCATAGCTGTTGCAGAAGGAGTCAGTCTTGTTCAACCTTGGCTTGAAGCTCGCGGAGCTACTCCAAGTCTGGGCGTCGATGCTCCATGCGGACAGGATTCTCGTTCCGTGCTGTCGGGGCTTCGGGACGTGGAGGTGTGGCGTCGCCCGCCCCTGCTCGGGGCGGGGAATGGTTGCCTGTCCTCTCCTCCTCTTCGCCCGCCCTTGGCATCCCGAGCCCGACGTGGAAGCACTCACGGGATGGATCATGAGTCCCCTCATCGTCGGAGTCGGAATAGCCAAGGCAGTAGTCGCCTGCGGCCAAGAATTGGCGCAAAGCCCCAGGGTTGTGGAATTCAGAGAAATCCACCCCGGGCCATGCCTCGTCCTCGTCCGAGGAGTCGGAGTGGGTGCTCAGGTCGAGAGCGAAGCGCTGGCGGCGTTCCGAGGGGTGCTCGTGAGCGGCAGCGTAAGCGTAGGTATAAGAGGTGGCTGCATTTCTCAACCCAAAGGGGTATGGGGATGGGGCCGTCTCCAGATTCTGCCCCGCCGGGGTCGGCTCTTCAGGGAGTGGCGGAGCGGGGTTAGACGACTGGGCATCGCCGTAAGCCACCGGCGATTTTCCTTTGTCCAGGCTCAGGTCAGACAGGTCCCCAGCCAGGGACCCCGTACCAACAGCTGGTCGTAGGATATCGGCGGGGAGTGGCGTGCCGCCCCGGGCTCGCGTAGCGTCGGGGTGGCCTTGCTCGCGCCGTGCCTGGCGAGCGTGGCGAGAGCGGCCGCCCGGGCGCCGCCTGCGCCTAGGCTGCCGGGGCGCGACTTCGTCGTCGGACGGTGGGGTTTGAGGAGTGAGGAGCACCATGTCGTACTCATGCCCTAGAGACATGAACTCTAGGCTCCCGAACCAAACTATGGTGCCGAGACGCAATGGTCGTATGTGGTCTGCCATCCGGAACTTGCTAGGATGACGAAGCTGACACGCAGGAGTCCCCTACCTGGCGCGCCAACTGTCGGTGTTTTGGAACCGGGGGTCCCTCAACCAACGAGTGAATTTGTGCTGCGTGCCCCTAATCCCGGATGGTGATGCAAAGAGACACAAGGTTTATACTGGTTCAGGCAATCGAGGCCCTACGTCCAGTCTGAGAGATCGATCTTGTATTCCTTGCACCTGAGTGCTCGTAGTAGGGGTTACAAGCTAGGTGAGAGAGGGAGCTAGCCCCAGGTCTCGGCGAGGGTGGTGCGGACTGCTTGAGACGTTGTTCCCAAGCAGCGTGGAAGCGTGTAGTTCTATTGGGACGTTCGTCTTCTTGTTCTCCCTTCTTTCTCAGAAATGGCACCGGCTACCCCTTTTTATAGCCTCAAGGAGGAAGCCAGAAGTACATGAGAAGTTTACTATTTGCTGACGTGTTCTGCTCCCCGGAGCAGCGCGGCGTCGTGGGAGTTCCCGTCGGTGCCTAGTCGGTATGGCCTCCAGGCTGGCGACCTGCTGCGCTCCTGTACATTTGTTGACTTGGTGAAGTGCCGAGGCCTGGGGACTCCTATGGTCGGTTGTGCCGAGGCCGAGACCCGCTGTGCCGAGGCCGAGACCCGCTGTGCCGAGGCCTGCTGTGCCGAGGCCGAGACCCGCCGTGCCGAGGCCTGCTGTGCCGAGGCCTTTGTAGACGGTAATGCGGGGTCTTGGCGGCCATCGTTGTAGTCGACTTAAGCGGAATCAGCGCGGAACGTGCGTCTACAGGATATGGTACCCTGTATTGTCAGCAAGGGATGGTAAAAAGGTGATTTGACCGTTGTCCCGTCGCTCCTGTCGCGGTGCGCTACCGATCGTGGCTTACGTAGTGGGTGCGGTTGGACGCATTGATTGGATGCGACAGCTCGCTAGAGCGACTTTTAAGGCGGAGGCGACGAGGTTGCGGGACGAGCCCAGCCTCGGACGAGGCGGAGCATGGCCAGCTCGTCTGAGGCCCTATCGGGAGTCTCGGGCGAGGCGGAACTCGGTCAGTTCGCTGGTCCCGGGGTCACAGGAACCCAATTCTGACTCCCCACGTCGTGTTCGTCCTTGGTGCAGGAGTTTAGGCAGCACAGTTGCTGGTAACCCCTGCACAGTCCCATCGTGGATGGTAGGGCGCTGACGTGCTGGTCTGTCACTTCGCCGTACTGTGCCGTCGTGTGATTGTCGGAGTGGTTGAGCGCCTTGATTAGATGTGATGTCCAGCTGGGGTAGTCTGGTCAAAGCGGTGGTCGCAGGGCTGGTGGCGAGTCGGCCTCGCGCGAAAATAGGAGAGTCGTAGACCTTGGCGAGGAGGCCTCGGGCGAATCGGACAATTGGTACTTCTTCTGAGGCCTCGGCGAGAGGGCCTCGGGCGAAGGGGCCTCGGCGAGGGGGCCTCGGGCGAATCGGAGATTTCTGGCTGAGACCTCGTTTGTCTTACTGATTCCGAGGTCGCAGTATCCCAGTCATGGCTCCCCATGCTGCGTTGTTCTCGGAGCAGGAGTTGGCAGCATAGTGAGGCATGGGCGTCAACCATGCGCACGGTGGTTGGCATAGTGGCGGGTAACCCCTGCCCAGTCCTGTCTCCTGTCCCGTCGACCATTCCTCTGTACTGTGTTGAGCATGCGGCCGACGCCAGAGGCTACAGTTGGCTGAGGTAATGTGACACGACGTTTTGTCAGAGGGACGGGTGAAGGAAGAGGCAGCAGAGTGCTGCCGAGCCTGCCTCGCGCGAGACAGAGGGTCGGCGGCCCGGCCATGGCCTGCGACGAGGGGGTGGCCGAGGTCTTCGGTGGGGGATCGCCTGAGGTCAGCGGTGAGGGGGCCTCGGGCGAGTCGGAGAATTGGCTGAGGCCAGCGGTGTTTAACTGGTTTCGATCTTTTACGAAGTCTAAGCAATCGTTTTTTGGTTCTTGCTTAGGGTACCCCTTCTCGCGGTATCCGACAGTAGTAGTCTCATTGCAAGAAAAATAGAGTCCCCGGAATTAAGCATCATACTTCAAATATTGACCACCTATTGCAAGTGGTATAAATCAAATTGGTTTCCACATGTGGTATCTCTAAACCGATATCATCATGTTGATTTCACTTCGATATTTATATACTTTCTCCATGCATTATATGGATTAAACTCCTTTAAGCGTTATTTGCCAATTATGCATAAACTACATTCTCCATCATATGTATGCATGTATTTAGGGGGAGCTTAGTCTATGTAATGTGAGAGTCAAATTTTGTGACCTATTCCACTCCACATACAAAGGATCACAAAGTTTGACCCTCCCTTGTGCTACTAATGTCTTCTTTTTCGGTGTTTGATTCCAAAGGGGGGAAATTTATAGGACCAAAAGCAAGCCCAATAATAATAATTTACAAGTGGTAATGGTCCGAGAAAGGGAGGATAGTGGATTATTGTCAGTGTTTCGAGTAAACACCAACGAGTAAATTTGTGTTATTGCGCGTCTGGCCCGGATGGTGTGCTAAAAAGACACAAGGTTTTTACTAGTTCGGGCAGAATGTCTCTACGTCCAGTTCATGGCTGCTGCTCGTGTTATTAGTACTAAAAAGTTTGTAGTAGGGGTTACAAACGGGCGAGAGAGGGATAGGTCCCAAGTCTCTGATGGAAAGGTCGAATGGGTGTGGAGAGCTTGGTCGCTGTTCAGCTATGTGTTCGAGGTTAGTGGTTCTGTTGTGATGCGGAGTGATGTGTGATGTCATGAATCGATCCCTTAGTGGGGTTATGTGCTTTCCCTTTTATAGGCCAAGGGAAAGCATGGGTTACAGTGAGAGAAAAGAAGAGAGAGAGAGAGAGTCCGAATGTACTCATGTGCTCCTAAGTCTTGTTGCCCACGCTGTGGGTGTAAGACGGTCGTAAGCGCCCACAATACTATTTATGTCAGACGCATGTGGCAGGCTTTACCGTATTCGCCTGGTACGGCAAATGACGGCGCCCACAACACTGTAAGGCAAATGTCAGCGCCCACAACATTGTTTGGGTTCTGACATACTTGGAAGGTTGTAAAGCACCCTTCTGGCATGGCCTGGCGGTACTGTCCTATAGGTGTATAGGGTATGGTCCTCGATATTGCGGTTGACTTGAGCACCTTGCCTTATCTGCTCCGCCTGATTCTTGGGTCACACCTTCTAGACCGTAGTGGTTGTCGTGAGCTTCTGTAAAGATCCATACCCAAGGGATTGGGTGAGGAGGACCAGCCCTCAGACATTGGGTGAGGCAGACCCAGCCCTTGAGGGTTGGGTGAGGTAGAGCCAGCCCTTAGACATCGAGCGAGGCGGAGCCAGCCATTAGACAACGGGCGAGTTGAACCCAGCCCCCAGACGTCGGGTGAGATGGAGCCAGCCCTTAGATGTCAGGTGAGGCGGAGTCAGCCCTTAGACATTGGGTGAGTCAGACCCAGCCCTGGGGGGTCGGGTGAGGTGGTGCCAGCCCTTAGACATCGGGTGAGGCAGAGCCAGCCCTCAGACATCGGGCGAGTTGGACCCAACCCTCGGGGGTCGGGCGAGGTGGAGCTAGCCCTCAAATGTCGGGCGAGGCGGAGCCAGCCCTCAGATGTTGGGCGAGGCAGACCAAACCCTCAGGGGTCGGGCGAGGCAGAGCCCGTGGCCGTAGCGTCCACCGAGGCGGAGCCAACCCTTGGGGGTTGAATGAGGCAGAGCCCCTGGCCTTGGTGGTCGGACGAGGCGGAGCCTAGCAAGAGGTGTAGTCACACTCTTGATCGCTCGGATGAATCAACGTTGACGGTTATTAACTCCTCCTCTTTGGGTACCCTAGTATTGGTCTCCGACAGTAGCCCCTGAGCCTCCGGAGGAGTAGAATACTTCTTCGGATGTTTTTCTGAAAGGGAGGGCTCTAAAGGCCCTGGCCTTCTTTTGTCAGCCACGACATGTCAGTGATCTCTTGTTGCAGAGGTTAGACCCTTTCGTAGGTATGGCCATGAGATTTGGTGGTTGTTTAGCTGGATAGTTTGATTGGGGTCTCGGTATCCTGTTCGCAGGGATCCGGTCAGGGTAAGTTAGGCTGAGACTCAATCGTGGGCTGAGATGCCCGTGGCGCTCGTGCGCCTGGGCGCTGGGCGCTTGCGGGGCCCAGCTCTTTCCATCCCTTATTGTAGGGGTGCTTGGAGCAGCTGTTACATCTGTTGATGGGCCAACCGTTGAACTCCTAGGCCCAGATAGGTCGTAGATGCGTTCCTGATCCATATTCCTCTTACTCGTAACGAGTCCCAGTCCACCCAGGGTGGCAAAACGTCCAGTGAGTTTCCCGAAGGAAAGGATAGGGATTGCGTGCGCATATGTCGCGGCGTGATGTTGTGGCAGATCTTGGCAGGCGTGAAGATCTAGGTGGATGGTTGGTTTCCTCACATCCGTCGCCCCTATAAAACTAAAGGATTCACCCCCAGGGTTTCATACTTTGCCTCCTTGCCCTCACATCTGCAACCTCCACCTCCAATCGCCTAAGCTCCCCGCATCTATGTCTCAGCCGTCGTCAAGTTCGCATCCACCCATCCCCATCTTCTAATTGAGCCGTGGTGCTACTCTGATATCACCCTCCAGCACATGGAGGGCCTTGTCTGCCGTGGTCTTCTCTACGCGTGGTCCGCCGCCGAGGAGTGGCGGCTGCCCAGCAAGGAGGATGTGCCATTGACGCCCGTTGGCTATGTTGTCTTGTTCATGCACTTCCATGAGTAGGGGTTTGCTACCCCTGCTTACAAATTTCTCTGGGGGTTGCTACACTACTACCAAATCGAGGTGTAGCACCTCGATCCCAATAGAATCCAGCACATGGCGACATTCGTCGTCCTATGTGAGAGATTCCTAGGGATTAGTCCCCACTTTGATCTATGGTGGTACTTCTTCGCTATCACCCTTCAGAAGAAGCGGGAGAAGAAGCAGGAACATGCCAATGGGATGCGCTAGCATCCAACTCCGGAATAATAGGGTCAGTGAATACCCACCAATGCATTTGTCAACCTCCAACAAGGGGTGGCATTCGCATTGGATCTATCTCAAGAATGACGTAGCCTCCCCCTGCTAGAGTTCACCGGGCGCCTAGTCGAAGAGGTCTCGGACTCATGGAGGAAGTGGGGTGTCCCAGAGAAGGACAAGAAGAAGATCTAGGACCACCTCACCACCATTCAAATCCTGAAGGAGAGGGGCCTAAATGGGTTGGGCATCATCGGTGCCTTCCACACGAGGAGGGTGGTGCCACTGATGAGGCGCGCACTTCCCCTATATGCGATGGCGCCTGGGGCATCATTCAATGGGACGGCGCTTGCCGAGGGGGCGCTCTCCCCTTTCGAAGTCACGCAGTGCATAAAGGAGGTGATGGAGCCTTCTCAGGATAGCGTGGGTGCCCCACTTGATTTTGTGTACCTGGTGTCGGGGCATCCCCCGATGCGCCCAGAATCAGGATACATCATCCTTGTAAGTTTTCCCTTCTTCATGCCTTCTCTTCAATTGAACTCGTGACCCCTTGATACTAACATTGAGATTGGAGGACCAGCCAAGGGACATCATCCTCAGGGATCACCCGGCTCCATTGCTGAGGGATCCATCCATGAGGGTGGCAAACCGTGCTGAGGCCGAGTGGTAGAGGAAGGCGAAGGAGGACAAGCAGAAGAAGAGGCAATGGAAACTGCTGGCGCAGGAGCGAGGGGAGGGAATTGACAGTGACGATGATGATGACGAGTAAGATGATGATTAGGTAGTCGATGACATCGAGCATGATGACTTGGAGAGCGAGGATATGCTAATAGGAACCTGCTCATCCTTGTAGGGGTCGGGACCCTTCCCATTTCATGGAGGGGAAGGCGCGTCCGTGAGGCCGGCGAAGACAGGCTGGACCATCGGCCTACCCCAAGAGCCAGCAGGGGCGGGTAGATCTACCACCGCGCTCGAGGCACCAGCAGAGGAGGGTGGCTCCGCCATCGCGTCCCAAGATCCAGTCGAGGCAGGTGGATCTCCGCTACGCCCGAGGTGCCAACGGAGGAGGGTGGCTCCGCCGCCGCGCCCCCGGATGCAAGGGAAGTGAGCCCCTCTACCCAAGAGCAGGGAGTGGGCTCAAAACAGCCCTGCCCCAACGAGGCAGAGTAGGGGTCTAGGGGTTCATCCCCCAAACATATCTGCCACCCAACAGCGCCGATGTAAGTCACCAATTCCCCTATTTTTCTCTATTTTCACCATGACTCATGCCTTTCTTTCTCGTAGCATCTTGAGGCGATGCAATCTTTTGACGCTAGCGCCAAAAAAGAGCGCCACCCTTCAAGTGAGGTGGCTGCCATCGGCTGACGTCGTACCCATTTCGGGCGGGAGCCGCACCGGCATGACTGCATCACCGGCCGGTGAGCCGCTGCTCGCGGTAGCACCCATGCCCTCGGCGGGACAAGTAGGCACCGGGGCTGGGGGAATGCCCTCGAAGGTCGCCAAGCAACCGACGATGGAGGTGATTCCGCTGCCGACGACGGGGCAGACAGAGCTGTCGATCGTGCTTGTGGCGCCGACCGCGGTGGGCGCGACGCTGCCGATCAAGGCCCCACCGACGTAGGCAGAGGTGGCAGCAACTATGATAGGCGAGGTGCAATCGGATGCAACCGTGGTGGTGCCCGAGGAAGCGACATGATCCACCCCACTAGCGACCCAAGTGACGGTGTCCGACATGGTCTAGACGGAGGGGGATGCGGCCAAGGGGTCCCCGAACATTGTGGCGGTGGCAGAGAGGATAGACGGGGAATCGTCCCTGGCCCTAACATCATAGAGCAGCTGTTCACCCACGTGGGATGAACCCCTGCTCAGGTGGATGAATCTACAAGACCTGATGTCGACACTCTTCACCCTCGATGATGCCACTGAGAGCATAGAGTGGGAGAGTCTCGATGAGGGGATTGTGGTTGTGCTAAAAGCCATGGACCATGCTAGGGGTGCCCTACACGAAGTTGTCATTCCCACTGGCCGGGTAATTACTTGACCTTGCCTCTCGCCTTCTTCTTTCTTCATGTATTTTTGTGCTCTGATCATCATCTTTTTTTAGTCCCTTATCGCTCATAGCCAGGAGAAGTCCCGGTTCCTTTGCGAGTAGGAGAACTAGGACCACCTTGTCGAAGAGGCCTAGCTACACAGGGATGTGACTGCCTAGCTTGTTGCTGCCCAACAGAGGGTGGCCGAGCTGACTGCCCTTGCCGAGGAGGCAGACAGTCTCCAACTACGGGAGGCCAAGGCCCATCGGCATGAGGAGGAGACCGAGAGGGTGTTCAAGGCCCTATCAGCAAGGGTGCGGCAAGATGAGGAGGAGGCCACCAGAGTCAGGAGGGAGTAGGATGACCTACTTCAGAGGGACATTGAGACTCGCCAGTGGATCCTCAACCTTCTGGCCAAGGCTGGGAAGGAGCAGGAGCTAAAGCTAGTAGTCGAGGAGAAGCTCATAGCCCTAGAGTGGAGGGCAAGTCAGGATGCCAAGGCAGTTGCTTGGCTACGTAGATAGCGAGACGAATTGCTCCAAACCATGGGGAGGCTCTGCTTGGAGCATGGCGCAGCCTGCGAGGAGCGCGACCAGGCCATCCGAGAGCACAATGAGGCGTAGCAGAGGATCAGCTCCCTCTAGGCCGAGCTCAAAAGCACTACAACCCAGAGGCTAGAGGCCGAGGGCGTCTCTGTCGGGCTAGCCATGGAGGTCACTGAGGCAAGGAGGAACCTTCAGGCGAAGAGCGACGAGCTCGGTGTCCTGAGCGCCACCGTCAGAGTGGTCTACGATGATCTAGAGGTGGTGCGATTAGAGGGGACTAGTTCGCTTGCGGCCTATGCCGTCGAGATCACGACACGGGTGTGCCAACTTGAAAGGAATGCCCTTCACACCGGGATCAACCAAGCCTTTGCAATTGCCCGCTCTCATTACGCGGACAGCATTGACTTGGAGACGATGAGCCTCGGCTTCGCTCCTGGCTACGAAGCCCATGAGCTGGATGAGATTGAGACGGTGGTGGCTCCTCTCTCATGGGACCTAGTGGACAGAATTGAAGACATAGTTCTCCCCTGTAGGGGCTAGTTAGTCAAATAGGTCGAATGATCATTTATTGTAATCAAAGGACAAGTGACGACCCTTATGTATCCTGAAAATAATTTTGTCATTTCATTTTGTTTGATTGAATTTGTTTTCCTCCCTTTTTGTATGTGCCAAAGGGGCTCATGTATTCCGACCCTTCTATTCATTAAGATCGTAGGGCCCGAGGTGTAAGAGCGAAACTTTGATCATGCTGGTGAGCAAAGACACCGTAGCCGCCGAGGCGTAGGCTTTTTGTAGTCCGACCAGGGATACTCAGTTGTTCGTTTCCACAAACCTTGCCGCTAGGCTTAACGTGAGGAAGAGGTCTGATGTAGGGACTATTTCAGAAAAGGTGTATTTATACCTTTATCAGCCCCCGAGTGATATCCGGTCCCTTGCCGTTACTGGGGTCAGATGTCACTGAAAATTGAGGAGAGGATAGCGACGTTAGTAGAAGAAAGCATCTTTTGTATTCACGCATACCCCCTCCCTAGGATCTGGGCTATTGTTCTATGACCGCACATTCGGTCTCCCTATGAGTCCAACCTTCCTCAAGCCCCCACGCATAGCAAGGGTTTAGTCGAGGGTCGACTTGTCTTTGTGATTGTCACCCCATCCGCTGTTTCCGCAACTGGAGGGGTTGAGTTAATCATCTCTTGCCTCGATGGCATGAGTGACGCATTCGGTGAGCTCGCTAATGGGCATGTTCGAGCGGAATCCGGTTCCATCATTCGTGATGGGGTCGACAAAGCCCTCGTGTGGCATTCCGCTCCTCCTTAACTCGCCTTCCAACAGATGCCCCCTCCATGGGGATTCTATGGGCTCAGCTAGAGGCTAGGATCAAACGAGAAGGTCGAGATGAGGCCACAGGGGCTCATCTGCGTTTTCTCCCCTAGCTCTTGTTCGACGCGAGGTGGCCTCGGGCCCTCCATGAGCTGGCCTTTGAACCTCAGTCTCCCGATTTAGGGTCAGGTGGCTCGAGCCCCCGAGCCTAGTGGGTCTCGGTAGGGGTTGGCTGTGTTTCATGCATCACCCTATCCTTGGTTTCCACAATAGGAGGGGCTGAGCTAATGTTACTTGCCTCGGTGGCTCGAGTGTCACGCTCGGTGAGCTTGCTAGCGGGCATGTTCGAGTGAAATCCGGGTCCGTCATCCACTGACGGGGTCGGCAGAGCCCTCATGTGGCATTCCACTACTTCTTAACCCACCTCCCGGCAGATGCCCAATCCGTTCGATAGGCTTGGGTGGCCCATTGGCATCTCCTCGATGGAGATTCTGTGGGCTTGGCTCGAGGTTAGAATCAAACAAGAAAGGTCAAGGTGTCCCTGTCCATGTTTGAGTGGGGTCAGGCAAGGCCACTGGGGCTCATCTCGATTTTTCTCCCCTAGCTCTATTTGACTCGAGGCGGCCTCGAGCCCTTTGTGGTCCATCCTTTGAACCTCAGTCGGTCACTGCTCATATCGAATGAGACGACTACCGTTTCGTGACGCGACGCGAAGCATTGTGATGCAGCAATTGCATTGCTTGGATGCATGTGATGAATGAATGGATGAATGAATGTATGAATGTATGTTTGAGAATGGATGAATGATCATGAAATGGAAACAGAAAGGTGGGAATCGGTAAAGTTACCCCGCTGGTTTGAGAGGCGGGTTCAGGGAGCTCTTACCGTATATGTCCATGTGGGGTCCGGATCCGACGTTCATGATGGAGTCCGCGTAACCTACATGGTGTATCCCACTACTCCCTATCTATCTCTCGGTAGCATCCTAAGCCGTTCGATCAACATGGGTGACCTATCAGCCTCTCCTCGATGGAGATTCTGTAGGTAGGCCCCTCCAAACCCTTCCTGGGAAGGTGGAGGCTAGAGCTTGGGGTGCAGAGACAAAGACTCTGATCACACTAGGGAACAAAAACACCTTTGTCGCTAGGGCATAGGGTCCTAGTGGTTTGACCAGGTTTACTCAAAGTTTGTGTCCGCACACCCTGCCTCCAATTTTTAATGTAAGGAGGGGTCGGACATAGAGAATGTCTACTAGGTAGACACTTTCGCTAGCCCTCAAGCAATGTTCGACCCCTTGCCATTGCAGGGGTTAGAAGCTTGGTAGCAAAATTAATGTGTAAAGTAAAGGTGCTTGTCTCTCGGCGGTGGCTTTGAGCCATTCGATCGACCTGGGCACCGGTTTTACCTTGGTGGTAAGAGTGATGGGTCTGAGAAGCCTCCACCGGAGATGAGCGGAATCCTGTCTGCTCCCCACCCATTTCTCGATGGTGGTTTAGCCATCGAGGTCACTTATGCTGCCTGTTGAGACAAGATTTTCCTATGGAGATAAAGGATGAGAACATCCCATGCAAGAATTTAGTTAGGCAGATAAGCTAGGTGGAGAAACTTGTAACAAATGGACAGGCTTTCAGATTTTGTTATAGCAAATAGCCTCTTAGCTCTTCTTGCCTTTTTGTATAAAAAAGGTTAGCAGACTCTGACCCTTTACATCATTAAGGTCGTAAAAGCTTGGAGTGCGGGTGAGCCAATTCTGATCACACCGGTGAGCAAAGACACCGTAGCAGCTAGGGCGTAGGTCTCCCATAGTCTGACTAGTTATACTCAGAGCTTGTTCCCGTAAACCTAGCTCTTAGGTCTTAACATAAAAAGGGGGACAGGCATAGAGAATGCTTGCTGGATAAATGTGCTCATATTAGCCCCTAAGTGAGACCCGACCCTTTATCGTTGTTGGGGTCAGATGTCCCGAAAGATCGGGGAGTTCGATAACAAAAGTTGATAAGAGAAAGTGTGCATTTATTAAGGGTAAAAGCGACATAGCTACTCGATGTTCTAGGCATTGGTGAAGACCTCATCGTCGATGGTCTTTAGCTTATAGGCGCCTGGCCAGAGCACCTCCACGACGATGAACGATCCCTCCCATGGTGGAGAGAGCTTGTGGGGGTCCTTGTTGCTCTGGACAAGGTGGAGAACCAGGTCTCCAACGTTGAAGGTCCGACCTCACACTCGACGGCTATGGTATCATCGTAATGCCTGCTGGTATTTGGCCAAGCGAAGGAGGGCAACATCACGTGCTTTGTCCAGCTAGTGCAAGGCGTCCTCAAGGGATGCCTCAGCTCCTTGTTCATCGTACGCCCTGACCCTTGGTGCTTTGTAGTCTAGGTTAGTTGGGAGGATGGCTTTGAAACCATAGACCATGAAGAATGGCGTGTAGCCGGTGGCCCAGCTGGGGGTCGTCCTCAGACTCTAGAGCACCATGGGAAGCTCGGCGACCCATCTTGCGCTAAACTTGTTCAACTAGTTGAAGATCCTAGGCTTGAGGCCCTGTAGGACCATGTCGTTTGCGCATTCTACCTGTCCATTCGTTTAGGGGTGCGCTACGGAGGCCTAGTCTATGCGGATGTGATATTCATCACAAAATCGGAGGAACTTCTTCCCAGTGAACTGTGTGCTGTTGTCTGTGATGATGGCGTTTAGGACTCCGAAGCGATGGATGATGTCGAGGAAGAACAACATGGCCTGCTTGGATTTAATCGCGAAGATCAGCCGAGCTTCTATCCACTTTGTAAACTTGTCTACGGTCACAAGTAAGTGGGTGTAGCCCCGGGTGCTTTTTTGAGAGGTCCAACCAGATTGAGTCCCTAGAGCACGAACGACCAGGTAATAGGGATCGTCTGGAGCGCTTGGGCTGGTAGGTGAGTCTGTCGAGCGTAGTACTGTCACCCTTCGTAGGTGCGTATGATCTACTCGACGTCGGTTACCGCGGTAGGCTAGTAGAAGCCCTGTCAGAACGCATTTCTGACCAGGGTTCTAGGTGCAGCATGGTGACCGCAGACCCCACCATGGATATCACTCAGCAAACACCTTCCCTATTCGATAGGGATGCAGCACTGTAGGATTCTGGTGTGACTTCGCTTGTAGAGTTCGCTCTCCACAATAACAACGGACTTGGCACAATGTGTGAGCTGTCGGGCCTCTGTCTTGTCCATCGGTAGCGTATCACGGAGGAGGTAGTCGAGGTAGGGTGTCTTCCAGTCGACCAAAGGGTCAGGCTCTGTCGCTGGGTCCTCTTCAAGCTCCATGACTTTGGGACCGGATGGAGCTGACAGTTGGTCAGCCCCCAAGCCTAGAATGGGTGGACCATCACCGGCTCATTCTAACCCCTCATAGCAAACCGAGGCCTTGTGTTGGTTGCTAGTGAATACACCCATTGGTACCGGCTCCTAACCAGACACTGCCTTTGCCAGCATGTCAGCCACCTCGTTGAAGCGCCTCAGGATGTTGTTGAGCTCGAGGCCGTCGAACTTATCCTCCAGCTGGCGGACTTCTCGATAGTATGCAACCATCTTGGCGTTGTGGCAGCTTGATTCCTTCATGACTTGGTCGATGACCAGCTGGGAGTCCCCCTAGACATTGAGGCATTAGATGCCCAACTCGATGGCGATGCGTAGGCCATTGATGAGCGCTTCATATTTGGCCACATTGTTGGAGGAGTGAAAATGGAGACGAACCATGTACCTCATGCATACCCTGAGGGGTGACACAAAGACTAGCCCCATGCCGGTGCCCTTCTTCATCAGCGATCCATCGAAGTACTTCGTCCAGTACTCTTGGTCGATGACCGGTGGTGGCATTTGGACCTCAGTCCACTCTGCCACAAAATCAGCCAATACCTGGGATTTGATGGCCTTCTGGGAGGCATACATAATGCCCTGACCCATCAACTCAAGTGCCCACTTCATGACTCTTCCCATGGCTTCCTGGTGTCGGACGACCTTGTCGAGGGGGAAGGACATCATGACTTTCACCGAATGTGACTCAAAGTAGTGGTGTAGCTTCCTTTTGGTGATGAGAATGGCGTACAAGAGCTTCTGGATTTGGGGATAGCAAGTTTTAGAGTCGAATAGGGCCTTACTAATGAAGTACACTAGGTGCTGTACTTTGAGGGCGTGCCCCTCTTCCTCTCGTTCCACTACTAGGGCGGCGTTGACCACTTGCGTGGTGGCCACGATGTATAGCAGAAGGGGTTCTCCATTGGCAGGAGGAACCAGGATTGGAGTCTTCGTTAGAAGCTGCTTGAGCATGTCAAGTGCCTTCTAGGTCTTGGATGTCCATTTGAAGTGGTTGGCCTTCTTCAGAAGTCGATAAAGGGGGAGACCTCGTTCGCCGAGGCACGAGATGAAGCGGTTGAGTGCGACGAGGCACCCTATAACTCGTTGTACCCCCTTTATATTCTGAATCGGGCCTATCCTTGTAATGGCTGAGATCTTCTCCGAGGTTGGATTCGATGCCACGCTCGGAGACGATGAAACCAACCAGCATGCCCCTTAGGACCCCAAAACGCACTTCTTAGGATTGAGTTTGATGTCGTTTGCTCAGAGTTTTGCAAAGGTCTGCTCAAGATCGGCTATGAGGTGGTCAGCACATTTGGATTTGACCACGATGTCATCAACGGAGGCCTCAATGGTTCGCTCGATGAGGTCCTTGAAACACTTTAGCATACAACGATAGTATGTAGCCCCAGTGTTCTTCAGACCGAATGACATTGTGACGTAGCAGAACGATATGAAGGGAGTGATAAAAGATGTCATGAGCTAGTCGAACTCTTCCATCATGATTTGATGGTACCCGGAGTACGCGTCAAGGAAGCAGAGGGTTTTGCACCCTGAGGTAGAGTTGACTATTTGGTCTATGCGTGGCAAAGGAAATAGATCCTTTGGGCACGCTTTGTTGAGACCCGTGTAGTCAACACACATCCTCCATTTCCCATTCTTCTTTCGTACAAGAACGGGATTGGCTAACCACTCTAGGTGGTATACTTCCTTGATGAATCCGGCCACCAAAAGCTTTGCGATCTCCTCACCGATGGTCCTACATTTCCCCTCATCGAAGCAACACAGGCACTGTTTCACCAGCTTGGAGCCCGAGCAGATCTTCAAGGCGTGCTCGATGACTTCTCTCAGAATGCCTGGCCTGTCTGAGGGTTTTCACGCAAAGATGTCTTTGTTGGCGTAGAGGAAGTCGACGAGCGCATTTTTCTATTTAGAGGAAAGCGTGGTGCTAATGTGTACCACCTTGCCCTCGGGGCTACCGAGATCTATAAGGACCTCCTTGAAGCCTTCCGCTAGCTCAAAAGACCCGATCGACCTCTTAGGGTTGGGCACTTCTTCGATGACCTCTTTCTTAATGGCCGCGAGCTCTCCGGAGGCGACGATTGTCGTGGCGTGATCATAGCACTAGATCTCACACTTGTAGGCATGCTAGAAGGAGGTGCCGATGGTGATGACCCCATCAGAACCCGGCATCTTTAGCTTGAGGTAGGTGTAGTTGGGAACGACCATGAACTTCGCATAGAATGGTCATCCTAGGATGGCATGGTAAGTTTCGTGGAACCCAACCACTTCGAAGGTGAGGGTCTCCATCCTATTATTGGATGGACCACCGAAGGTGATGGGCAGATTGATCTACCCAAGCGGCATGGCCTGCTTTCCAAGCACGATGCCATGGAAAGGCGCTCCGGTTGGCCGAATGCATGCTCGGTCGACGCCCGTAGCGTCGAGCGTCTTGGTGTACATGATGTTGAGGCCGCTGCCTCCATTCATCAGTACTTTGGTGAGATGCTTTGTGCTGATGATTGGGTTGACCACGAACGGGTATCTCCCCAGCTGTGGGGTGCTCTCCGAGTGGTCGGTCCGATCGTAGGTTATAGCGAACTCTGACCACCGAAGGAAGGTAGGTGTGTCCAGTTCGGTCGTATAGACCTCGCGGCACCCGACCTTCTAGCGGTGCTTGGGGTCGTAGGCCGCCGATCCTCCAAAGATCATGATGCAGCCATCCGGCATTGGAAAGCTGCTGTCCTTCCCCTTGGCATCGTCCATGGTAGGGTCGGGGTCCTTCCTGTGTTCCCCTTTGTTGGAGCCTCCAGACAAGAACCGCTTTATGAGGCCGCAGTCCTTGTACAAATGCTTGACGGGGAAGGCATGGTTCGGGCATGCCCCCTCGAGTAGTTTTTCGAAGTGGTTTGGAGTGCCCTCCATGGGCTTCTAACCACTCCTACGGTCAGCGGTGGCCATGAGCGAGCCCTCACGCCGTTGCTTTTTCTTCTTCTTGGCGGGACGATTGGAGGCGCCTTTGCCGGCGTCCTTAATGGAGACGGAGATCCCGATCTTCCGTTAGGTGATGGTAACTATCGTTGTGGCGGAGAATAACACACCGATCCGGCTTCAGATCGAAAGATCGAACCCTGCAATCTTAGCACCACAGCTCCTCTGGTTATCAACCGAGTCACGGACCAAGTTGACCTTGCCAAGAAGGCTAATCCCTGCTTGTGCAACGAAGAACACAAGCAAGAACAAGAAAGAACGCAACCAATTTGCAGATGAATGATTAAACTCACGAAGTTGGGGTCTCACAAACCGATGAACGGCGAAACTGTTCTTAACAGATTAATCTAAGCAAACCCCCAAACCCTAATAGAGGGGCGGCGGCTGTTTATGAAGACTCTAGGGTCGTGCAAGACCCCTGGACATGCCCCTAATGGGCCCAAACTCGATACATGGTCCAACGGACCAAAAGATGGTGTCGCAGCACCCTGGTAGATTCTGGACTCTGACTTATTTTGATGATTCCTGTTGATCCCAAATAGGTTTTGATGTGAAACCACTTGGATTGGCTTCCTTATCAAATTATCTTTCCATCCATATGTGGATCATCGAAAACGGAGTCCGGATGCGTCCTGGGCGACCAGTTTAAGGCAGACTGGTCCTGTAGGCCGAGGCAGACTCGAATTCGTGTTGGACTGGGCCTCCGGCTTGTGTTGGACGTCCTTGCTGGTCATCATCACCTCCTCCACGTCCTCTTAGTCCCTCTTGACCCTCTCCAATGTTCCTAAGCAAGATAACATCATTAGGTAGTAGTCTATTCTCAAAAGTATGAAAAGGATCGCTTAAGAACGAGCTCACCTGTAAATTAAGTTGACGCATTCGAGCCCGGGTCATTGGACCTTGCATGACGGTTGGAGGATCAGCTGGTACATCCAAAGGAGTGATATCCTCATCATCCTCCCCCTCTTGAATTGGAGTCGTCCTCGACTCAAGCTCATCTTCTTCTCCCAAATAAGGTTTCAAATCTACAATGTTAAATGTGGGACTAACCCCAAACTCGGGTGGCAACTGAAGTTTGTATGCATTATCATTTATTTTCTCAATAATCTTATAAGGACCAGCTGCTCTTGGCATTAATTTAGACTTACGTAGCTCAAGAAATCTATCTTTTCTTAAATGTAACCAAACCAAATCACCCGGTTCAAGTTTAATCTCTTTTCTACCTTTACTACCAGCAATTCTATACTTTTCATTCATGCTTTCAATATTTGCTTTAGTTGTTTCATGCAACTTACGAATAAAATCAGCACGCTCTCTAGCATCACTATGTATTCTCTCAGTGGTAGGTAAAGGCAAAAGATCAATAGGAGCACGGGGGTTAAAACCATACACTACCTGAAAAGGACTTACCTTGGTGGTGGAATGTTCCGCCCTATTATATGCAAACTCCACATGCGGCAAACACTCTTCCCACATCTTCAAATTGCGCTTCAAAATGGCTCTCAATATGGTGGACAATGTTCGATTCACAACCTCAATTTGCCCATCAGTTTGGGGATGACATGTTGTAGAAAACAACAGCTTGGTCCCCAATTTATTCCACAACGTGCGCCAAAAATGACTCAAGAATTTTGCATCGCGATCTGAAACAATAGTAGAAGGCATACCATGCAAGCGAACAATTTCTTGAAAGAAAAGGTCAGCAATATGAACAGCATTGTCGCTCTTATGACAAGGAATAAAATGTGCCATCTTAGAAAAATGATCAACCACCACAAAAATACTATCCCTCCCCCTCTTAGTCCTTAGCAAACCTAATACAAAGTCCATAGATATATCAGCCCAAGGAGTAGAAGGAACAGGAAGAGGCATATACAAACCATGTGGGTTCAATCGCGACTTAGCTTTTTGACATGTGGCACACCGAGCCAAGTACCGCTCCACATCACGCCTCATCCTAGGCCAAAAGAAGTGTGTGGACAGCACCTCCTCCGTCTTCTTGGCACCAAAATGTCCCATCAATCCACCTCCATGTGCCTCCTGCAACAATAAAAGATGAACGGAACCAACTGGAATGCATAGGCGGTTAGCTCTAAACAAAAACCCATCACTGATCATAAACTTATTCCATGTGCGTCCCTCTCTACAATTAAGCAACACATCCTTAAAATCAGGATCAAGCGCGTATTGTTCTTTAATGGATTGAAGACAAAAAATCTGGTAATCAAGTTGAGACAGCAATGTATATCTTCTAGACAAAGCATCAGCAATCACATTATCCTTCTCTTTCTTGTGTTTGATAATATAAGGAAAAGACTCAATAAATTCAACCCATTTAGCATGCCTACGATTCAGATTATTTTGAGAGCGAAGATACTTAAGTGATTTATGATCAGAATGAATAACAAATTCTTTAGGCCACAAATAATGATGCCACGTCTCTAAAGAACGGACAAGTGCATACAATTCTTTATCATACATGGAATAATTAAGAACAGGACCATGTAATTTTTCACTAAAGTAAGCAACAGGTTTACCATCTTGCATCAAAACACCACCAATGCCAACTCCACTAGCATCACATTCTAGCTCAAAAGTCTTACCAAAATTTGGAAGTTGCAGCAATGGTGCGTGTGTTAGCTTGTCCTTGAAAGTGTCAAAGGACTCCTCATGTGCCTCTCCCCAATGAAACACCACTCCTTTCTTCGTCAACTCATGCAATGGGGCAGCAATGGTGCTGAAATCTTTGACGAAGCGGCGGTAGAATCCTACAAGACCAAGAAAACTCCTCACCTGTGTGACGGTTTGGGGAACCGGCCAGCTCTTTATGGCTTCAATTTTCATCTCGTCCACCTCAATTCCCTGTGGAGTTACAATATAGCCAAGAAAAGAAACTCGATCCGTGCAAAAGATGCACTTCTCAAGGTTACCAAATAAACGTGCATCACGTAAGGCATTAAAAATAGCACGTAAGTGATCCATATGTTCATCAAAAGACTTGCTATAAATCAATATATCATCAAAGTAAACTACCACAAAATGGCCAATAAAAACTCTTAAAACCTCATTCATTAAGCGCATGAAAGTGCTAGGTGCATTTGTCAAACCAAAAGGCATAACTAACCACTCATACAACCCGAATTTGGTTTTAAATGTAGTTTTCCATTCATCTCCAAGTTTCATTCTAATCTGGTGGTAGTCACTTCGCAAGTCAATCTTAGTGAAAATTATAGAACCACACAACTCATCAAGCATGTCGTCTAGCCTAGGAATAGGCTGACGATACCGAATAGTAATATTATTGATGGCTCTACAATCAACACACATACGCCAACTTCCATCTTTCTTAGGAACCAAAAGTATAGGAACGGCACAAGGACTAAGGCTTTCACGTACATACCCGTGGTCCAAAAGGTCTTGGACTTGCCACTGAATTTCCTTAGTCTCCTCAGGATTGGTTCGATATGCAGCTCGGTTGGGCAAGGTCGCTCCTGGAATCAAATCGATTTGATGCTCTATCCCTCTAATAGGTGGCAGCCCCGGGGGTATCTTAGCTGGAAAAATATCCTCATACTCCTGCAAAAGGTTAGTGATAGCAAGAGGTACCGAGCTAACAATATCATCAAGTGAAAACATAGCTCGTTTGCATACCAAAGCATAGCAAATATCATCATCAGAAATTTCAGCAAAGTCACATTTTGTTGCAAGCATAACACCACCCTTCAATTTAATCCCCTCAGCCTTAGAAATAGATATAGACTTATCCTTTTTAGGTGGGAAAATAGAATTAGCAACGTGCTGATTTTCAGATTGAACATCATTCAAACTAGCAACACGTTCTCTATCAGCTTGTACAATTTGAGCAGGGGTCAAAGGTACCAAAGTAATTTTCTTTCCTTTATGCACAAAAGTGTATTTATTACTTCTACCATGGTGTGTAGCATCATTATCATGTTCCCAAGGACGACCCAATAAAAGTGAACAAGCTTGCATAGGGACCACATCACAATCAACAGAATCAGCATAAGAACCAATGGAAAATGAAACTCTACAAGTTTGTGTTACCTTTGCTTTACCAGAATCATTTAGCCACTGAATATGATATGGACGTGGGTGTGGGCGTGTGGTCAAGCTAAGCTTCTTGACCAAATCAGAACTCACCAAATTGTTGCAGCTACCTCCATCAATAATGACACGTGCTCGACGGTCGCTGATGATGAAGAAAATCTGGAACAAGTTATGGCGTTGTAGCTTCTCTGGTTGCTGGACTTGTGAGCTGAGCACCCGCTGTACAATAATGCTCCTATAGGACACCGTGGCCTCGTCACCAAGGACTTCGCCGTCCTCCTCATCTGCATCTTGGTCTTCTTCATCCTCAATGTCAGATGTGCTGATGTAACCATCTTCTGTAGCAATATATGCCCGCTGACTTGGACAATCCTTCTGCACATGGCCAATGCCATGGTAGCGGTGGCACTGAATACCCAAAGTGCGTCCCATCGATGCAACGGATGAGGAACTCTTGGTAGGCACCTACAAAGAATTTTTACCTGAATCTAAAGGTCGTGCGGGAGGTGTCTTAGGTGTAGTGGAAACTCCAGAGGCTGTTGGTCGCTTGCTCGCTGGTGGAGGCATCCGAAAAGTGGTTGGCTTGGTCAGCCCCAAAGATGGTGCCGAGCATGGCGTGTATGTGCTGGTGCTGACCTTGCTCTTGCCCTGTTGTTCACGCCCCTGCAATTCCTTTTCTGCAAGCATAGCAAACTAAAACAACTGGTTGATAGTGTTAAATTCTTTATAATCAACAATGTCCTGAATGTCACGCCTCAAACCAGAATAAAAACGACAAATGGCATCTTCGTTTCCCTCTACAACACTACAGCGCATCAATCCCTTTTGGAGCTCACCATAGTAATCCTATACAGATTTATCTCCTTGTTCTAAAAGCATCAATTTTTTACGCAAGTCTCTATGATAAGAAGGAGGAACAAAACGATCACGCATAGCTACCTTAAGTTCTTCCCATGTACCAGGTAAAGCATCCTGTGAAACTAGCCCATTCCACCAAATAATGGCAAAATCCTTAAACTCACTAGTAGCTTGTCTAACTCTATGCTGCTCAGGTACAAGGTGGGCACTAAACTTTTGTTCTACCGTCATCTCCCAATCAAGATATCCCTCAGCATCATAATGACCAGAAAAAGATGGTATTGTGAACTTAATCTTAGCATAAGGATCATCGGGCACACTGTGATTATTACCTTGACGGTGGTGGTGGACACCACCCATACCTGTCGTGTTGCGGTGAAGACGTTGCCGTAATCTCTCTTGTCAGATAGTTGCTCGACCTATGTTTCCAGCGGCATCATGCACCATGTCTTGACCATCGGTGTTGCTGCCAGAAACGTCGTTGTTGCCCGCCACAAAGGTTTCCAACTCAGTAACCTTATCGGTTAGCGTGGAAATTCGCTTGTCCAGTCTCTCCATGCTATTGCCAATGTTGAGTTCAATGAGTGCGTCAGTGATGGCCTTCCTGACGGCCTCATTCATCCTTTTTTGGGCATCCTCTATAATAGCTTGTAGTTGCTCTTGGCTGACACACTCGCTGAAACCCTTAGGATTGTTATATGCAGTCTATTCACCTCCTGCCATTGAAAACACAAAAATAGGAACAAACAGGTGAAAGTTATCCCTACCAAATGACTACGTGGTTGTAGTGGTGTCACTTTTCATAGCAAGTGGAAGCGTCTTACCAAGCTCTTACCAAGTTCTTACCGACGCAAGCAGTGGGCGGTACAACCGGCGGCTGGTTCGTGATACCTATGAGGTAGTGGTACCAAGATTGCAAGGCCCTTTGTCTGTACTGATCTGAAGAATTTGTGGAGCTTGGAAGGCAAACAAAGAGTAATATGTATATCTAGCACACAAGTCAGTAACAAAAAGTAATGCTGAATTATAGTCCAAAGTACTTGTTCTCGTTGCTGGTCTAAAGTGTTGCAAGTACCAGGTGGTGACAAAAGTATGGTGGATAGCAAGGTGATAGGTATGAGAAAAATAAGTATGGTGGATGGAAATAGCAACACAAACAAGGAACCAGATAGCACACGCAAACACAGCTCACTTTGGGCTTCTCTATGTGCTCCTCTAGATATTGTTCCTCTTTTTCCCCTCTCTTTTTTCTATTTTTTGGGCTGTCGTTGTTTTTTTGGAAAATTTTGACTTTTTTATTTTATTTTTTTGATATTTTTCTTTTACTTAGGAGCACAAAAGCAGTAACCACAGAAAATATGAGCTCAAACAAGTGTAAGACGTGGCCTGTGAAATTTTCAGAAAACTGGATGAAAATCGACAAAAACCTTGTGACCACAAAACGAGGATCTTGTGACCACTTTTTGGCCAATCTAAAAATTCCAAACCCCAACAAGCTAGGGGATGGACGGATCTGAAATTTTTTTCTGATCGATTTGCATATATGGAACATCGAAAACGGAGTTCGTATACGAAAACTGGACCAGTTTTAAGAATTGGCTCTGAATTAGAGGACAAAACGGGAACAATGTGTGCAAAATTGGTCACAATAGCCAAGATTTGATGGAAACGATGGGGGAAAACACACGAACTGGACTCTAACACGACCTAACTAGCAACAAGACCTCGACTAGGACACAAACTCAACACAACAGACTCTGAAACTGAAATATGCAAAGGCTATGGCGCGGAAGGTTCTAGGATAGGAAAAACGAGTATGGCACTGGACTATGGGACGAATACGAAACACTCAAACTAGGGAATAAAAAGTGAACCTGACGGTATACCTTAGCTCTGATACCACTTAATGGAGACGGGGATCCCGATCTTCCGTCAGGTGATGGTAACTATTGTTGTGGCGGAGAATGACACACCGATCCGGCTTCAGATCGAAAGATCGAACCCTATAATCTTAGCACCACAGCTCCTCTGGTTATCAACCGAGTCACAAACCAGGTTGACCTTGCCAAGAAGGCTAATCCCTGTCTGTGCAACGAAGAACACAAGCAAGAACAAGAAAGAACGCAACCAATTTGCAGATGAATGATTAAACTCACGAAGTTGGGGTCTCACAAACCGATGAACGGCGAAACTGTTCTTAATAGATTAATCTAAGCAAAACCCCAAACCCTAATGAAGGGGCGGTGGCTATTTATGAAGACTCTAGGATCATGCAAGACCCCTGGACACGCCCCTAATGGGCCCAAACTCGATACATGGTCCAACGGACCAAAAGACGGTGTCGCAGCACCCTGGCAGATTCTGGATGCTGACTTGTTTCAATGATTCCTGTTGATCCCAAATAACTTTTGACGTGAAACCACTTGGATTGGCTTACTTATCAAATTAGCTTTCCATCCATATGTGAATCATCGAAAACGGAGTCCAGATGCATCCTAGGCGACCAGTTTAAGGCAGACTGGTCCTGGAGGCCGAGGCAGACTCAAATTCGTGTTGGACTGGGCCTCCGGCTTGTGTTGGATGTCCTTGCTGGTCATCATCACCTCCTCCACATCCTCTTAGTCCCTCTTGACCCTCTCCAATGTTCCTAAGCAAGATAACATCATTAGGTAGTAGTCTATTCTCAAAAGTATGAAAAGGATCGCTTAAGAACGAGCTCACCTGTAAATTGAGTTGACGCATTCGAGCCTGGGTCATTGGACCTTGCATGATGGTTGGAGGATCAGCTGGTACATCCAAAGGAGTGATGTCCTCATCATTCCTCGTCTTGCCTCGCCTTGCCCTTGAGGCGGTCAAAGATCGCTCTGGCTGCTTCTTTGCCTAAGGCATGGCTGGTGATGATGTCGAGGAGTTCCTTGATGGTTCGCTGGCCCTTGCATCCTAGCTTGTGAACTAGGGACTCTCAGGTAGTCCCAGACAAGAAAGGTCCTATAATGTCGGCATCAGAGACATTAGGTAGCTCGTTGCATTGTCGGGAGAATGTACCCACGGAGGGTTTCTCTGGCCTTCTGTCGGTAATTCTTGAGGTCCCTCGAGTTCCCAGGGCGGTTGTATGTGCTCTGGAAGTTTCCCATGAAGATCTCCTTTAGGTCCGCCCAACTTTGGATTCTATCGAACGAGAGGTGTTCCAACCATGTTCTTGCTGAATCGGCCAAGTACAATGGAAGGTTGCGGATAAGGAAGTCATTATTATCCGCACCACCGGCTTGGTAGGCAAGCTAATAATCCTCGAGCCATAGTCTGGGGTTTGTTTCCCTAGAGTACTTTAGGATATTGGTTGGTGGTCGGTACCTTGGCGGGAAGGCAGCGTTGAGGATGTGTTGGTTGAAGGCCTGAGGCCCTGGCATGTCAGGGCTCGGGCTTCGGTCCTCGTCGCTATCGTAGCATCCGCCATGACAAGGGTGATAGCCCTGGCTAACGCCCTCTCTTGGGTCGTCGTAGGCATGTCTGCTGGCATCGAGGGTGTTGTGTGCATCATGGTTGTGGCTGAGATGCTGACGCACTAGGACCGTGGTGTGCTACCTACTACCTTGTGGCTCCTATTGGACCGATGCGTCCCTGCCAGGGTGCTCCGAGGGCGTGCGCTAGCTAGTGTCAAGCTCGTGTCACCGAGACAATGAGCTCTTGGCCTGTTGCGCCACCACACGCTCGAGCAGCGTGCGGATCTCGTTGTGGGCCCGATGATCCTTGGGCGTTGTGGCCTCTGGAAGACCACGGAGCAAGGCCGCCACAGCGGCGATGTTCAGGCTCGCCCGGGTGAAGCGAGGGAGGGCTTCTTCGTCGGCGATGATCCTTCGGTTTACATCACGGGCCATGGCGCTTGCGTACCCATCGTCTTCGTGGTGCTTGGTTGGTGAGCAATATACATAAAGTATCATTTGATATATCGTTAAATCTATTTTTATAATATATTTATTCGAAGATGTAAATGTTGATAAATCAGTCACAGATACCGTAGCCTCACGGAGAGAGTACGTTCTAACCATCTAAGACTGTCTCCAACGGCGTAGGCAAACTGCGACCCAAACCTAAAATACATCGTGCATAGTATTTTTGCATCCCACAACAGCGCTCCAACGGAGGACGCATCCCAACACCCATTTTGCGTACCAGCACACGACGGAAGGCAAAGAAGGGTCATCTCTGTGGCAGAACCGCCTAATCTAATGCCTCACAGGAGTGCTCGTCTTCCATTAGACACTAAGCACCCAAGGGAGAACACCAAATTACTCGGTTCCGTCGGATACACCTCAAGGGAGAACCCGAAAATCCACATTTTTGCCACCAGGATCACAAATGAGAGAATAAAGTTTACATCATTCTTAACCATTTCTTACATCACTTTACATGTACATCAAAGTATAACATTTATTATTATAACAGCGGAATGTAATTATCTTATCAGAGTTATGAACAATTTAATATAACAGCGGAATATAAACATGTGATCAGAATTACAGCGGGAATAAATAGCTAATCACGATATGATAAAGTATTGATATATAAATTATGACAACATATTATGAAACTTTCATTTCTAAAAGCATTTGGTGAGAGTTGTAAATAAAGACTACTATCGCAGCGTAAAGGAATCCTCGCTGAGCCCACCAGGAGGAATCCACACACAAGAGTCAGCTCAAACATCCACCTGTCACCTGCAACAGGGGGAATAAACCCTGAGTACTCAATTGTACTCAGCAAGACTTACCCGACAGGGGAAAAAGAAAAGACTCCAAGGATATGCAAGGCTATCTGGCTTGTGGGTTTATTGCATTTGCATGAAGCATTACTAAGCGTGCGTCCTTATATTTGATTTTTATTAAAAGCCGCATTGGTTCATTAACTAACCATTCTATGTAAGCACCTGTGCTATTTTCAAGCAGGTGGTAAGCAATCAGATTTCCTTTTCCATCTTTCATCTTTCATCTTCAGTTCTTACTACGATGCTAAACCGCAGACAAGCCGTACCGGATAGCCCGGCGATTCGCGAATCAATGCCCCCAGCTGGGTACCCCGAAAACACACACCCCGCTTGTACCCAAGGCACAAGCAGGACCAACCCATCACTCTCCTGTCCCGGGTATCCAGGTCCCCATCCAAACTGGGACTCCAAGCCCCCGCCCCTGAGTCCCAGACTCAGTGCGGTGCAAGGACCTCCTCCACCAAAATAAAACCCTAACAGTCGGTCCGGAAAGAGCCGGATCCGCGACAAGAGAGCAACAAGTCTTCCAAGCGCCCATACACAAGTATGTGCTCGGGATAATAAGTCTGTGACCTGCCTAGAGTCATATGCAACGATCGGTCCTTAACCGACCAGACAGGGAAAAACGGTGTAACCAAGCTATGACCCGCCTCCGCGGCGACACAACTTCTTACACCCACCAATACCCAAACCATATCCCTGCCCGGTCACCATTTTTCCTTTCCACCATTTTATATTTTCCAAGTGATAATAATTTGGTAATATATTTCCTATCTCTCGCGAGTGACAAACAATCACTCGACTTCTACCGGAGTCCTGTAGCATAGCAATCTACACGATCCTATCATACTAGTAAAACTCATAGGAATAAAGATATATATGCAAGTGGGTTTCATTCAACTCCTTGAAACTTAATGCACAAATATAATTTAAACTGCAGAAAGTAGGGGTTATGCACCGGGGCTTGCCTTGGTAAAATATAACCAAAAGTTAGCATTCCATCTTCGTGATATGATCACCATAGCATCATCTTTCGGCTACTCCAGTTGATCCCACGATCCCTCATCGTTCCTCCGTCGATGTGTGGTCACCATCATGCCTTCTTTTGGTTATTCCAGTTAATCCACCATCGCTCCTAAATGGTATACATCTTTGCAATATGCTTGTCTAAGGAAAACATGCATAAACAAGATATTTAAAAGACGAAAGAGATAAGTTGGAGCTTAGCCAGGGCAACAGGTCGGCAGAGACGGAGTCACGTGTGGACGTCGCTATGCCGCGGGCGTGCGGAGGCAACCGGAGCGTGGTTGCGCCGGCGTGCAGTGGCAGTAGCACGACGTGCTATGGTGCAGGGCGTGGTTGGAGACGAAGAAGAAATGGCCTAATGCAGCTTGCGTTGCTTGGCTGCTGGTGCTATAAAAATGCTGCTGGTGCACTGGCTTTCATGTACGAACCCAAGACTAATTGGTCTCCTCTCCTTCGCATAGTACCGGTGCACTCCACCGTGCACGACAGGAAGCAATTTGCATATGCCACTGTCCTCTCCCTCTGCATGGCTGCTGAATGCACTAGCACGGATGCTTGCATCATTTATCTCTCGTATTAACTCTCTGTTGGCCCTCTCGTCAAAAGTTTCGGCCAAGACAAGTCGCTGCCATCAAAATTTTGGGGCAAGACAAGTAGCTCAGTCAGTCAAGCCTGTATGCCTGGCTGCCATGCACAAATTAATGTTCGCTTGGTCTCGTTTCAAACACTGCACCGTTGGGTCAAAAATAATGGAGGAGAATGAAGGAATTCTTGGAGGCTAGCTACCTCGGTCGATTTCAGCTTACGGAGAAAACGATAGACACGGCTTTCTCGGACAAGAACAGACGAACTGGAGTTGAGAGAAACAAGTGAACAGCGGAGCGGAACGGCTCGGCAGCTCGGCGTATCCTTTTTAAAGACAGGAGACGCGAAGGCGCGACAGCGACGCATCGTAAGGTTAGCGGCTAACTAGCTTGCTTAAAGGTAATAAAGCCCTCCTGGTTCATGACGTGAGGCGCGGGTGAACAGTGTTTTCTACGGGTGAACAGTACTTTCTGCGGATGAACAGTAATTCCTGCGTGATGCGCGCCGTGCAAGACTCACTGGCTTGACTTCGCGCTATAGTGATTTCTGCGTGCTACAGTGCCGCGTGCAAGGCTGCAAGATGCAGTGAACCGTGTTTGGATTTCAAGTGGACTTGAGTGGTCTTTGGTCTTTCGACGTGTCAACTGGGCTAGTTGATTCATGATGGATTTGGACTCGAGTGTACGTGTGCTAATTAACTTAAGAAGGGGGAAGGAGAAGACCATTCGCAGACTAGCTCAAGACGAACAAGCAAGAAGACGCGTGCAGGCTTGGTTACTTTTTAAACACGACGGCAGAACGCCCAGGCCCAACGTGGCCGACAGGGTGTGCCGGTTGGCACGGACAAGACCGCGGCCGCAGAGACAAGCAAGGCAGGCAATCAGAGAAACAGAGACAAGCAGTGAGGGAGGGAAAATAATGAGCGGCTCGGCAAATGTAGACAAAAGTAATCAAGTCAGAGAGAAACAAAGCAAAAAAACCAGAGAGCATGGATGCGGATGGATGAGGAGACTTTGCAATGCAGCAAATTGCAGGGCCACGATGAGAACGAGACAGTAATCAAAAGTAATGCCAGGCGAGTACGTTGCACATCGGAAAAATAAACGAAGCTGCTGCGCTCTCTTTCTCGTCCGTTCGTGCTTAACAAAATAAACCCGTGAGTTTTTATATATATATACATCATTCTATTTATTAATGGATTTTATTTTATTTATAAAAGTTGATTTTCATGCTTAATCTAACCGAACAAACCGTTTGTTAGAATCGCCGTCGGACATTTCTAAATATTTCTACGCACAGAGTAATTAACTTGGGCGTTTATTTGAGTCCACGAAACTAAGTCACACAGGATTCGTTTATCGCCTCAAGTATGTTTTAAATTAAAAACATGAGAAACTCGTTTTGAAAATTTTACTTAGGCCTAAATCGCAGTGCTAAACGAGATCGTAACACCAGGGGTGTTACAACCAACCCCCCTTAAAAAGAATCTCGTCCCGAGATTCGAAGCTAGAACTAGAAGGGAAAAACGTGATTATATTTCGTAGATCAGAGATTACACGAAAGATTACACGACTTCGAATACTCAACCACACGGGGATCTAGGGATACATGGTTAAGAGCAACCTGGTACAACCGAGACTTAATCTAGAAGTCGAGATAGACGACGGCAATGGAGAAACAACAAGATAATGATTATCCAAAACATAGCGTAGCACCAACAGATCCAAAAACAGTCGACTGAGAAGTAAAACATCGTGAACCCTAAAATCGAACTATCCAAACGAACTTGAACTTCTTCGGCGAACCAGATCCTTTCTTCTCTTCAGGTTACACCATCACCTCAGACTGATGAACCTAGCTTCACAAGCTCAAATGGATTTCGTAGTTCTGCTCCGTATGCGAGGGAATGGAATGAAGAAGAAAAGCAAGGACCAAGGGTATCTTATAGTGGCGAACGGAGGTGGAGCGCAAATCACTGGCAATGGAGGCGGAGTGGATGGGATACACAGACGGTTCATGCTATGAAGATAAGATCGGACATGGTGCGCTTCCTGCGCGAGCGGTAGAGGGGGAAATAAAGGACAGGAGAGGGGGTCCGCTCGAGGAGGCAGGCGTGCGGCGGTCGTGTCACCAAAAGAAGAGAGAAAGGAGAGGGAAGGGGAAATAAGGGGGGGTCCGGTACGGGGAACGATGGTGCGGGGTAGAGAGCCGACCGGACACCAGGAAAAGAAAAAGTGCACAGTGTACAAGGACGGCGAGTGCGGCACAATGCTGCGGCCACGCGAGAAAAGGAAGATAAAGGGCCTGACACAGACGGCGTTTACAAGGCATGCAATGAAATAACCCGGCATACATAGCGTGGTCAACTAAACACAGGGCTTGGGACATGACATCCACTCAGGCTTTTACAAGCACTCCCTACTACTCGAGACTATCCTTCCTTACTACTCTTCTTTTCTTTCCTTTACTCGACCACGTCCGTCTTTCATGTAGACTAAGACCATGTCATACTTTCTTCCTCCAAAACCATCTCCTCTTGTTTACTTTGAGAGAACACTTTTGCATCAACCCGTTGTGGATTTCCTGTTTAAACACCTGAACATTTTCAAGAAAATTATTTGTAGCAAAAGTGGTATGGCGGTGTAACTTAGTAAAGGTACTTGGTTAACAACCTCGATACCAGCGCGTGCCGAGCAGCGTCACCATGTGGCAGCTGTTCCACAGGGAGCCCTTAGTTTCGTCGCGGCACCATAAGCTTTTAACCAGGCAACTATTACCAACTTACACACCATGAAGGCGGTGGGGTCATAGACCACAGAGTAAGGGGAGTATTGCAAGGGAAAAATTTAAACAACAAAGGTTCCCTCCACAACAAGGGACAAGGAATACAAATCCAACGACGGATTTGTTTTAAAGAGATTCAAGTGTTTTGCTGGGACATCCACAATTAGTCAATATAGTGTCCTATGTTCATGGCTAATCTGCTGGCATCTGAATGTCAACTTCTCTTGCAACCCGCTCAATTTCGCCCATGAAAACTCTTAAGCACACCTAACGATCTTAAGGTAGATGAACGCAATAAACACAGTGAACTAAATAAAATGCATGTTCCAACGGTCTTATATGGGTACATCATACAGGCATTCAGGCTCCCATTCATGATACAACATTCACCTTCCCTACTGCCAGACGATCTCAATAACTACAGACGAACAACAACGGCACGAACACAATACTGGAGGACAGCAACGAAAAACACTACTACTACGGGTACAGCATCCCAAGGCCACTAATCTACATCTTCTCGTGGCAATGGCTGAGTGAGAGGAATTAAGGGCTCTACTTCTGACACTTCTGAGGGTGGAGGTGCTGGCGGCACTGCCACATCGGTTCTCCTTCCTTCAGGCGAGTGGATAGGGATCCCTTCCAAGATCAGGACATCCTGCCTCTCAGCAGCCAACGTCCTCCGCTTGGCCCTAGTGACAAGATAGGCCTCGCGCAGCTGATGGACATGCCGGTCTTCAGCCTCCTTCAGAGCTTCCGACATGGCAGTCTCCCGGCTCTCAGCAGCTGCAGCACTGGCATGCGCTTCAGCGAGCTGCACCTCGAGCATTCGGGTGAAGATCTCGGCTTCCTCGGCTCGACGGAGGCAGATCCTCAGTTCCAAGGCTTGCCGATCGTACTGCTCATCAAGAGCAAGCAGGTACATGGTCAAGTGCACCACGGTGGGACTGTCCTCTTGCGCATCCCGCCCTTGCAAGGCCTCCATGCGAGCCCTCCATGCCCGCCGATTCCTGTCCAAAGGTGGAAAGAACCGCATAGGGGTACGGGCAATGGGCTCCTCATAGATCTGGCAGAGGTACCGCAAGGCTTTGCGAGCTACAACCTGGTAGGTGTCGGTGAAGCGAAACCCGGTTGCGGTCACACTCTAGGCTTCAGTGAGGTCGGGGAACTCCTCACTCTTCCCGATGTAGACGGTAACCTCACACCGCTCGGTGCCATGCTCCTCATACTCACGGCCCTCATACTGAGGATGAGCTTTGACTCCGAGCTTTTGCAGGGTGGTATGCAGGATTTTGGGAAAACCCTCAATGTTCAAGCAGTAACTACTAACCCAGGCTCCTGCCATTTCTAGCGGTGGTGGTGAGGAAGGATGAGCAAAAAGCTAGCTCAAGGAAAAGCTAAGCGAGCTAAAGTGCGCTGAGTGGTGATACCAATAGCTAAGTCAGGCTCTGCTTATAAAGGCGGAGCGCTCAGTGGTCCTGGCGCGGTTCACCAGGGTTCCCGCGCGAGATCACTACGACGAATCGACCAAATTCCGCGTGTTCGAGGCGAGCGACGTTCGAGGCCATTACTGACTAGTACGACTGCAGGGCAAGGGTCCGACAAGAGCACATAAAAGAGGTACGGGGAGACATGGGTCACGACAGGCGTGAAACCACGGGTGAACACGGAACACAAAGCCACAGTGCAGACCTAACTATGGAACATGAATGAGTCAGTCGTGACACCTATGGAGGGTGTATCTACAAGCAATACGAGCGATACAATGCACAAACAGGATATGCATGAATGCACGTCCTATACGTCCTTCCATTGTTGCCAGCATATAGGGCAACCGTTCTCATATTTTTGGCACAACGTTCTCTCCCTTTAGCTAGTCGATACTATCGAACTATGCTCGAGTCAGTGTACCTGCAGAAAACTTGATTAAGCCTATCTAAGTCAGCAGAGTGCCATCTATCCTGGATACATAACCATAGTAATAGGGCTACTTATATAACTTCGCATGTAAACGTCCTAACTTTTTGCAAAAACAGGTTGTCAAATTTTAGCTTAGAAAAGGTTTTGAAAGCTTTATTTCCTCATTTATGCTCTGATACCACCTGTGGCAGAACTGCCTAATCTAATGCCTCACAGGAGTGCTCGTCTTCCATTAGACACTAAGCACCCAAGGGAGAACACCAAATTACTCGGTTCCGTCGGATACACCTCAAGGGAGAACCCGAAAATCCACATTTTTGCCACCAGGATCACAAATGAGAGAATAAAGTTTACATCATTCTTAACCATTTCTTACATCACTTTACATGTACATCAAAGTATAACATTTATTATTATAACAGCGGAATGTAATTATCTTATCAGAGTTATGAACAATTTAATATAACAGCGGAATATAAACATGTGATCAGAATTACAGCGGGAATAAATAGCTAATCACGATATGATAAAGTATTGATATATAAATTATGACAACATATTATGAAACTTTCATTTCTAAAAGCATTTGGTGAGAGTTGTAAATAAAGACTACTATCGCAGCGTAAAGGAATCCTCGCTGAGCCCACCAGGAGGAATCCACACACAAGAGTCAGCTCAAACATCCACCTGTCACCTGCAATAGGGGGAATAAACCCTGAGTACTCAATTGTACTCAGCAAGACTTACCCGACAGGGGAAAAAGAAAAGACTCCAAGGATATGCAAGGCTATCTGGCTTGTGGGTTTATTGCATTTGCATGAAGCATTACTAAGCGTGCGTCCTTATATTTGATTTTTATTAAAAGCCGCATTGGTTCATTAACTAACCATTCTATGTAAGCACCTGTGCTATTTTCAAGCAGGTGGTAAGCAATCAGATTTCCTTTTCCATCTTTTATCTTTCATCTTCAGTTCTTACTACGATGCTAAACCGCAGACAAGCCGTACCGGATAGCCCGGCGATTCGCGAATCAATGCCCCCAGCTGGGTACCCCGAAAACACACACCCCGCTTGTACCCAAGGCACAAGCAGGACCAACCCATCACTCTCCTGTCCCGGGTGTCCAGGTCCCCGTCCAAACTAGGACTCCAAGCCCCCGCCCCTGAGTCCTGGACTCAGTGCGGTGCAAGGACCTCCTCCACCAAAATAAAACCCTAACAGTCGGTCCGGAAAGAGCCGGATCCGCGACAAGAGAGCAACAAGTCTTCCAAGCGCCCATACACAAGTATGTGCTCGGGATAATAAGTCTGTGACCTGCCTAGAGTCATATGCAACGATCGGTCCTTAACCGACCAGACAGGGAAAAACGGTGTAACCAAGCTATGACCCGCCTCCGCGGCGACACAACTTCTTACACCCACCAATACCCAAACCATATCCCTGCCCGGTCACCATTTTTCCTTTCCACCATTTTATATTTTCCAAGTGATAATAATTTGGTAATATATTTCCTATCTCTCGCGAGTGACAAACAATCACTCGACTTCTACCAGAGTCCTGTAGCATAGCAATCTACATGATCCTATCATACTAGTAAAACTCATAGGAATAAAGATATATATGCAAGTGGGTTTCATTCAACTCCTTGAAACTTAATGCACAAATATAATTTAAACTGCAGAAAGTAGGGGTTATGCACCGGGGCTTGCCTTGGTAAAATATAACCAAAAGTTAGCATTCCATCTTCGTGATATGATCACCATAGCATCATCTTTCAGCTACTCCAGTTGATCCCACGATCCCTCATCGTTCCTCCGTCGATGTGTGGTCACCATCATGCCTTCTTTTGGTTATTCCAGTTAATCCACCATCGCTCCTAAATGGTATACATCTTTGCAATATGCTTGTCTAAGGAAAACATGCATAAACAAGATATTTAAAAGATGAAAGAGATAAGTTGGAGCTTAGCCAGGGCAACAGGTCGGCAGAGACGGAGTCACGTGTGGACGTCGCTATGCCGCGGGCGTGCGGAGGCAACCGGAGCGTGGTTGCGCCGGCGTGCAGTGGCAGTAGCACGACGTGCTATGGTGCAGGGCGTGGTTGGAGACGAAGAAGAAATGGCCTAATGCAGCTTGCGTTGCTTGGCTGCTGGTGCTATAAAAATGCTGCTGGTGCGCTGGCTTTCATGTACGAACCCAAGACTAATTGGTCTCCTCTCCTTCGCATAGTACCGGGGCACTCCACCGTGCACGACAGGAAGCAATTTGCATATGCCACTGTCCTCTCCCTCTGCATGGCTGCTGAATGCACTAGCACGGATGCTTGCATCATTTATCTCTCGTATTAACTCTCTGTTGGCCCTCTCGTCAAAAGTTTCGGCCAAGACAAGTCGCTGCCATCAAAATTTTGGGGCAAGACAAGTAGCTCAGTCAGTCAAGCCTGTATGCCTGGCTGCCATGCACAAATTAATGTTCGCTTGGTCTCCTTTCAAACACTGCACCGTTGGGTCAAAAATAATGGAGAAGGAGAATGAAGGAATTCTTGGAGGCTAGCTACCTCGGTCGATTTCAGCTTACGGAGAAAACGATAGACGCGGCTTTCTCGGACAAGAACAGACGAACTGGAGTTGAGAGAAACAAGTGAACAGCGGAGCGGAACGGCTCGGCAGCTCGGCGTATCCTTTTTAAAGACAGGAGACGCGAAGGCGCGACAGCGACGCATCGTAAGGTTAGCGGCTAACTAGCTTGCTTAAAGGTAATAAAGCCCTCCTGGTTCATGACGTGAGGCGCGGGTGAACAGTGTTTTCTACGGGTGAACAGTACTTTCTGCGGATGAACAGTAATTCCTGCGTGATGCGCGCCGTGCAAGACTCACTGGCTTGACTTCGCGCTATAGTGATTTCTGCGTGCTACAGTGCCGCGTGCAAGGCTGCAAGATGTAGTGAACCGTGTTTGGATTTCAAGTGGACTTGAGTGGTCTTTGGTCTTTCGACGTGTCAACTGGGCTAGTTGATTCATGATGGATTTGGACTCGAGTGTACGTGTGCTAATTAACTTAAGAAGGGGGAAGGAGAAGACCATTCGCAGACTAGCTCAAGACGAACAAGCAAGAAGACGCGTGCAGGCTTGGTTACTTTTTAAACACGACGGCAGAACGCCCAGGCCCAACGTGGCCGACAGGGTGTGCCGGTTGGCACGGACAAGACCGCGGCCGCAGAGACAAGCAAGGCAGGCAATCAGAGAAACAGAGACAAGCAGTGAGGGAGGGAAAATAATGAGCGGCTCGGCAAATGTAGACAAAAGTAATCAAGTCAGAGAGAAACAAAGCAAAAAAAACCAGAGAGCATGGATGCGGATGGATGAGGAGACTTTGCAATGCAGCAAATTGCAGGGCCACGATGAGAACGAGACAGTAATCAAAAGTAATGCCAGGCGAGTACGTTGCACATCGGAAAAATAAACGAAGCTGCTGCGCTCTCTTTCTCGTCCGTTCGTGCTTAACAAAATAAACCCGTGAGTTTTTATATATATATACATCATTCTATTTATTAATGGATTTTATTTTATTTATAAAAGTTGATTTTCATGCTTAATCTAACCGAACAAACCGTTTGTTAGAATCGCCGTCGGACATTTCTAAATATTTCTACGCATAGAGTAATTAACTTGGGCGTTTATTTGAGTCCACGAAACTAAGTCACACAGGATTCGTTTATCGCCTCAAGTATGTTTTAAATTAAAAACATGAGAAACTCGTTTTGAAAATTTTACTTAGGCCTAAATCGTGGTGCTAAACGAGATCGTAACACCAGGGGTGTTACAATCTCTCTCCGCAACACAAAACACTGTAGGCGTCGGGTGGAGCGAACGACGACGGCGAGGTGCGCCTGCACCTGGAAACTCCACGCTGGGGAGGTTGTGTCTGCACCGTCGGTGGAGGTTGCCCCTGCTCGCCGGTTCGCGCCGTCGGGGCTAGCCTGGATCTCGCCAGTCCGCGCCGCATGCAGGGAGGCGGAGTGGACTATGGGAGGTGCTCTCGCCGAGGCAGGCTGCGCCAATGCTCGGTGAGCAGCCTCGAGGTAGGGGGAGGGGGATGTCACACCCAATTTTAAGGATAAAATAGGGTGCAAAACCTTATGTGCGCCCAGAGATCAGTCACACACATAAGCCGACAAATTATGAATAGTATCATCACCAATGTTTATTACATCACGAATAAGACAGAGTCATTACATAAGTATAGCGTATATGATAAAAAGATCTATCGCGGAAGCTCCAATTCACAGGGACGTCGACTGGTTGACCACAAGTCTAGTAGTCCTCAGGGAAATCATCATTCTCAAGGTCATCTGTTACCCATCTAGGATTTTTATCCAAATAGTGAAAATAAACAAGCGTAAGTACATGTCGTACTCAACAAGTGTAACACGGGGTTCATGAGGCTCAAAAGGCTAGACACAGGCTTAACAGCGGTCAGCTTTTAGTTGTCACAATTTTAGCTTATGAGTAGCATCAAGGTGTTTCAGTTCCCAAAGTAGAACACATGATCAAATGTAAACATGAGTAATGAATAGCATAAACAGATATTACTTAGTGATCATCTATTCCATAAATGTTCCAAGGCCGCTCGTGACCGAGAGCACGGCTGATATACCAGTTTTACACTGCAGAGATTGTACACTTTCACTGTGAGTCGTGATACCCATATGCCTGGGTTTATAACTCCCAAAACACTTCCAAGGTGAGCAGGCAGGGGTCACTATGAAGCCTTTCAAAGGTTCGTCTAGCAAGTTAGGGCCATTAGATTCACTCGGCAAACAGTTATAGGAACCCCCCTGTCAAATGGCACAATTCCTTCATGGCTATACACATAAGAGTAGAGGCTGTCCTATACCCGATTTGTCAAGCCATTCTTACACCAATAAAGGTAACCACTAACAAGCTAGAAAAGATCCTTATACTGAGCTAAAGCCAGAGCCATGTAGCTCTCACAGCTGTACTGTAAGTCCCGGATGATCACTTACAGATAAGTCCTTAGGGAGAGGAATCTGAAGCATTTAGAAAGTAGCTAAACACTCTAGCCCCCTGTTTCCATGTCGCTAAAAAGTCATATTTTATGTTTATTGCATATACCATTAGTCAAGTTACAAGATCAAGGTTTAACTGAGCTCTAGCAAAGCTACCCATATGCATAACCCATAGGTGACAAGGCAATAGTCCAATTCTAGGAAATTCCTAACAAGAAGACACATGCAATATGAATTTAATGAATTAAAGTGAATAGGAAACAAGGATGATCCCATGCTATACTTGCCTTGAGCAACGCACTCCTGCTGGTCCTGCTCGTCAAAGTCGTACCCTTGATCTTCCGAGAACTGCTCACCGTCTATACTCGATAACCACAGCAACATACAAGCATCCAGGAGCAATCATGCAAAGCAAACAAGGCTACATATTAGAACAGTACACCAACAGCAAAGAATCAAGATGAAAAGTTTGGAAAATGAATCTACGTCTCGCTATGAACACACAGACGCGAAGATCACGAAAATCGGATCTAAAACGGAAAAGTTATGATTTAAACCAGATTTCCTATAGGAAAATAATAGATTAAATCAAATCTCGGATTTTAAAAGTTGGAAATCTACTTTACAGTAGTGTAAACGTGTAGATTGCGTAATTATGAACCTAACGCAACTTGAACGGATCAAATCGGAGTTAAAACGGAGATTTTATGGCTAAAACAAGTTGAATGGCAAAATTGTGAATAATTGAAAACGTATTTCAATAAAACCGAACCAAAATACGCTTTTATAAAGAGAAAATGAAATCTGGAAATGTGCTTTGGACTGCGGGTTGAATCTGGAATAATTATAAGGGCGTATTTGAAAGATTAGCAGCGAAGGGGTATCTGTAGATCTGGGTCGTTGGATTAGAAACCGACGGATGAGATCTGATTTGGCGGAAAAAGAAAAATCCAGCCGGCACAGTACTGACGGCGGCTTGACCACGGCGGCGCCATGGCCGGCCTCTAGAGCTCACGGTTCCCGGCTTGCAATGCACTATACGACGAAAGAAAAATACAGAGGGAGAGAGGAAAGGACGGTGAACTCACCGGACCCGAGCACCGAGACAGAGAGGCGGTAGAGGCGGTCCGGCGTGAGCTGGCAGTGGAGGTCAACGGCGGCGCTCGAGCGAAAAGCGGTTGCGGCTGCTTGGCAAAGAAAACGGACGCTAGATGGGATAGGGGAGAGAGGAGGGGTGCGGGCACTATTTATGGGGATGGAATTCCTTGGGCGCGACATCAAGGAGAGCGTGGCCGAGGCGGACACATGCGACGGCACCGGTGCGGAGACGGTGTCCGGCTCTGTTACGACGCGAGGAAGAAGAGCCTGACTAGTGGGCCCGGCTGGTCAGCGGCGGGGAAAGGCGCTTGCGCGAGCCCACGGAAGCGGCTGGCGCGCGACTGGGCTAGGGAAACCTGGGCTTCGGCTTGCGGTGCGGGGCCGATGGTGCTGGGCTGCGCGAGCTGGGCTGGCTCCAGAGCAAAGCCGAGCGGGCCTCAGCGGAAAAAAACAAAGCAGGCCAGCGGACGGAAGAGCAGGCCCACAGGCCGAGACTGAGCATGGAGAAGAAAGTTATTCTTTTCTTTTTCTAATTTTTTTTCAAAGCAAGTTCAAAATGCAATTTCAACTCAATTCAAAATCTGGCTTCACACCAAGCAATTCAAAATAATATGCAGCGGCATGAATGCACATTCATGGTTGTTGACCTATATTTGATTTTATTCCTAATACAATTATTATTTCCTAAATTCAAATGCCCATAAAATGCTTAACAAATCAATTTCCCCTATTTAAAAATGTTGTAAAATTTAGGGTGTTACAATTCTACCCCCCTTAAAATGAATCTCGTCCTCGAGATTCGGATGATGCTTACTCAAATAACTGTGGGTATGTTTTCCTTAGATCATCTTCTCTTTCCCATGTAGCCTCATCCTCTGTATACCGATTCCACTGAACCTTACACATTTTTATAACTCGGCTCCTTGTAACTCTTTCTGCCATCTCTATGATCCTTACTGGAAACTCCTCATATGTGAGATATTCCTTAACTGTAAGCTCCTCTAACGGTATCTGTTCCTCAGGTACACGCAAACACTTCTTTAGCTGAGACACATGGAACACATCGTGTACACCTGACAAACTCTCAAGCAATTCCAACTGATAAGCTACCTCTCCACGTCTCTCTAAAATTTTGAAAGGTCCAATATACCTTGGTGCTAACTTTCCTTTCATGTTAAACCTTCTCACACTTCTCATAGATGACACCTTCAAGTACACATAATCACCTACTTCAAAAACCAATTCTCTTCTTCTAGTGTCGGCATAGCTCTTTTGTCGAGACTGAGCCACTCTCAAGTTATCCCTGATCATCCTTACTTGCTCTTCTATGTCTCTCAAAACATCTGGTCCAAACACTTGAGTTTCTCCCGTTTGATTCCAAAACAATGGGGTTCTACACTTTCGTCCATACAAAGCTTCGAAGGGTGCTATATTGAGACTTTTCTGATAACTGTTGTTGTATGAGAACTCTGCATAAGGCAAACTCTTGTCCCAACTTGTACCATACTGTAACGCACAAGCTCTCAACATATCCTCCAATATCTGATTAATTCTCTCAGTTTGCCCATCTGTCTGAGGATGATATGCCGTACTAAAATTCAACTTGGTTCCCAACGAACTATGTACTTGCTGCCAAAAATGAGATGTAAATTGGGTACCTCGATCAGACACAATTTTCTTGGGAACCCCATGTAGACAAACTATTCTCTCCATGTATAGTGCAGCCAATTGGGGTCCAGTATAGGTAGTCTTAACCGGTAAGAATGGGCAACGTTAGTTAGCTGATCTACTATTACCCAGATTGAATCATATCCTCTCTGAGTACGTGGTAACCCAACGATAAAATCCATACCAACCTCTTCCCACTTCCACTCAGGTATCTTCATAGGTTGTAACAATCCTGTAGGTCTTTGATGTTCAGCCTTGACTCTCTAACAGGTATCACACAAAGCAACATATTCAGCAACATCTCTTTTGAGTCCGTACCACCAATACTTCTCTTTTAAATCCAAATACATCTTGGTACTTCCAGGATGAATAGAATAAGCAGACTCATGGGCCTCACGAAGAATTGCCTCTCTTATAGCCTTATCCTTAGGCACACACAGTCTTTTCCTAAACCATAGAGTTCTATTGTCATCCATACTAAAACCTGGTGCCTTACCAATCACTATGTTTTCTGCTATCTCCTTCAACTTCGCATCCTGTAACTGTCCCTTACGTATTTCTTGCTCCAATTTAGGCTCCAACACCAACTCCACTGCATTGGTAACAAAGCCTAAATTCAGTCGCTCAAATTCAGCACACAACTCTCTTGACATCGATGTCACTTGCACCTCATTGACATAACTCTTCCTACTAAGAGCATCGGCAACAACGTTCGCCTTCCCAGGATGATAGTGTACCTCCAAATCATAATCTTTGATCAACTCTAACCATCGACGCTGTCTCATATTCAGATCTGTCTGAGTGAAAATGTACTTCAGACTTTTGTGATCAGTATAGATGTCACTCTTATGTCCAATGAGATAATGCCTCCATATCTTCAAAGCATGAACCACTGCTGCTAGCTCCAGATCATGAGTAGGATAATTCAACTCATGCTTTCTCAACTGCCGAGATGCATAAGCCACTACTCTGCCTTCTTGCATAAGAACACATCCAAGTCCCTGACGAGATGCATCACAATAGATCGAAAAGCTTTTATTCAGGTCTGGCAAAGTCAACACTGGGGCTGTAGTCAACCTCTTCTTCAACTCTTCGAAGTTAGCCTAGCACTTCTCGGACCACACAAACTTAGCATTTTTTCTCCAATAAGGCTATCATTGGCTTAGCAAGCTTAGAGAAACCTTCAATGAACCTTCTGTAGTATCCAGCTAATCCCAAGAAACTACGTATCTGACCCACATCTGTTGGTGGCTTCCAATTCAGCACATCTTTCACCTTACCGGGATCAACTACAATTCCACCGTTGGAGACAACATGACCAAGAAATGAAACTTCCTTCAACCAAAATTCACACTTGCTTCACTTGGCATACAACTCATGTTCTCTGAGCTTCTGTAGGACCAACCTCAGATGTTCAGCGTGCTCTTCTTCTGTTTTGGAGAATATCAATATATCATCGATGAACACCACCACAAACTTATCCAAAAACTCCATGAACACCTTGTTCATCATGTACATAAAGTAGGCAGGTGCATTGGTCAAACCAAAAGACATAACAGTGTACTTATACAAACCATACCTCATAGTAAAAGCTGTCTTGGGTACATCTGTTGCATGAATCCTCAATTGATGGTAGCCAGAACGAAGATCAATCTTAGAGAAAACACAGGCTCCTCTCAACTGATCAAACAAGTCATCAATTCTAGGCAACGGATACTTGTTCTTGATAGTAACTTCATTGAGTGATCGATAGTCAACACACATCCTTTGAGTACCATCTTTCTTGTCAACAAATATAACTAGTGCTCCCCAAGGTGACAAACTAGGACGAATAAAACCTTTCTCCTGTAACTCCATAATTTGTTTCTTAAGTTCTTCTAATTCTTTAACCCCCATTCTATATGGACGCTTAGCTATAGGTGCAGTTTCAGGTAATAATTCAATAATAAACTCAATGTCACGGTCAGGCAGCATACCTGGCAAATCATCGGGGAACACATCTAGAAATTCATCCACCACTGGGTCCTCCTTGTTGCCGCTATCATCAAGCTGGTTCACTGTGGCGGTTGGCTGTGCTTGTATTACAACATCTACCTTGATTCTTTCTCCATTCGGTGCGGTCACCACAACTACCTTCTCCTTACACTGAATCACTGCTTGTTGTTTCATCATCCAATCCATACCCAGAATCACATCTATACTAGATGCCCTCAACACCATGGGGCTCACTTTGAACTCTACCCCCCTTAAAGTTAAACTAGTCGGCAGACAACGATATGAAGCTTGCATGCTCCCACCCGGTGAGTTTACTAATATGGGATTTTGCATGGCACATAATGGTATGCTATGATTTCTAACAAATGCTTGCGATATGAAGGAATGCGAAGCTCCAGAATCAAAAAGAACAGTGGCAGGGGTTGAGTTGACGTTGAACATACCGAGCATGACTTCTGGTTCCACAAGCGCCGTCTCGGTAGACACATGGTTCACCCTCCCTATGTTGGGTGCTGGCTTCTGTGGCGTTCCCTTCTGATTACTCTGCTGACCCTGAGGTGTCTGCTGATTTTGCTTCCGAGGGCAATGATTAGCATAATGCCCAACTTCTCCATAATGATAGCATATGTTGGGGGTATTAGGTGCACTCGTCTTCATGGGGGTGCTGTTGGGGGTTCCCTGTCGAGGTGTCTATGGACCACTCTACTGTTGAGGACGTGCATTGCTAACTTGCTGCTGGTTTGGGTTGCGCTGAGGGTACTGACCATGATTCCACTGACTGGGAGGTCCCTGGAACCTCTGCTGGAAGCCTTGCTGAGGATTGATACACGGACGAGTATTGCTCCCAGAGGCTTGTCCCTGAAGCCTCCTCTTCTTGGCCTCCATCTCCTTGCGCTTGTTATCAATAACAATAGCATGATTCACCAGCGTCTGAAAGTTGGGGTAGGCATTGGACATAAGCTGGAGCTGCAGACCATCATACAAACCTTTGAGAAAGTGGCGTTGCTTGTCAGCATCGTCAGCCACTTCATTTGGAGCATAACGTGATAACTGAGCAAACTTGTCGCGGTACTCAGCGACGGACATAGATCCCTGCTTCAAAGCTCTGAATTCCTCTTGCTTGAGCTCTATCAGTCCCTCTGGTATGTGATAAGATCTGAAATTCTCTTTGAACTCCTGCCAGGTGACAGGAGGAGCGTTGGCGGGACGTCCATACTCGAATGACTCCCACTAGTCCTGAGCTTCTCCCTGAAGTTGTCCTGAAGCGTACAACACCTTCTGCTGATTATCACATTGAGCTATGTTGAGCTGCCTCTCTACTGCACGAAGCCAATCATCTGCTTCCAGTGGATCAGTGGCACGAGAGAACACCGGGGGACGGCCCTTCAAGAATTCACCACGCTTATCACGTGGTGCTCCACCACCCTGTTGGTTCTGCTAATTCTGCACCAACGTTTGTATGAGCTGCGTCTATATTGCCAAGAGTTGTTCAATAGTCGGTGGTGGTGGCGGTGGATGTGGGGGAACACCTCCACGACCTCGGCCTCTTCCTCTTCCAGACATCTGTTATCAAACATTCAAAATTTAGAAATCTCCAAGTTAGAATACATTCTGAAAATTTTCTGGACGAGTCTCAACAACAGCAGCTCGGTAAAACAGTCATATCTCGAGTTCCAGAAATCCGAATAGAGTGTACTTTATATGGTTGGAAAGCTTACGAAATTTTCTACAACTTTTATTCAGACCACTTTCCCATATTCTGTCGTTAGATTACTCAAGAATAGGATACAACCGAAACTGTTCCCAGATTCCAGACTGTGCAGTAACTTTAACTTGAAACAGAGATATCTCACGAACCAGATCAGCTATGGGGGTGATTCCAGAGGCATTGGAAAGATAATTAAGTCTAGTTATTCCCACAACAATTTCATAATTTTTGGTCGTGTATATTTTATTCGGCATTAAGATAAGGGCAGACTGCTCCGAAAAACAGATTCCGAAAGAGCGGGATGTATCAAACCCAACTATGTATTTATTGACCCAAACTTTAATATTCTTAAATATGAAACTTGTGGACATGCCCACAAAGTTCCAGCACACATTACAAAGATCCAACTCATGCATAAACATAAGAACAAATCAACTAAACACACAATGTTCACATCGCACTAAAAACTCAATCCGACTCGACTCACTCGTTCTACTATCGTGTTATTACATAAAGAGGGACTCCAACATCTAGGGGCGATACTTATGAGGAAGCTCCTCATACATCTTTGGCAAATTGAGGCACACCCTTTGTTCGTCTATCACTTGCTGGTGCCTCTTGATTGTTTTCTGCTGAGCCTTCAATTGATTCTCCAATCGGTGAATCCTTGACACAGACTTGTAACCAAAGTGTACCATCACTTCAGTGGTTGGATCCGTGCCCTGCGGGTCCATCATCGCCCATCCCAATTCTGGGTGTTGATGAGGAAGGAATCGATATTGATCATCCTTCATGACCTCGAATCGGCGACCACGGAGGCCTATGCAAGCTTCAGCGGCTGCATCTTCTATGCCGTCCTCCATGGTAGCGCGGTGACCATGGTGTGCATAGTTTGAATCCAGCTGATACGCATCTTTCTGCTCATCCTTGATGGTGATGCACACCCTAACCTTCCAGTAGGTGTCTTCAAGAGGGTGTGTATGCTCTTCACAAGCGTATTCTACAGCCGCATCCCAGTCACTGTAGTATGTCTGAAGCAGGCTCAGGAGTCGGTGATGTGAAACGGAGAATTCACATCCTGGCTTATACCACACCTTTATTGTCCACCCCAATGGCGGGATCGGCTCATCCTCTTCAACAATGTCTTCCTCTTCATTTTCAGACAAGTCAACGATCTCAACTTCTTGAGGGTCATCCTAGGCTGGCTCAGGTGTGGACTCAGGCGTTGGCGGTGTTGGCGAATCCAATTCCTGTTCTTGAGGTTCTTCCTCCTCAGGATCCATGGACAAACCTTGTGGCGGGTAATACCCTCCAGTGCTCATGCGGGCAGTCTTGTGGGCACGAGGCATCTACAAAATTAGATTTGGTTAGGTTAGATTAGAAGCAATAATTTTTATAATAGAATAAGGCAAAAGAAGCATAAAACTTTAGCAAATAACAAGGGTGAGATAGAAAGCATGAAATGAGTGAAGCAAAAGAAGCTAAAACGACCATTGCTAACTAGGCTTGCGTCCTACAGTCAATATGGCTTTGATACCAATCTGTCACACCCAATTTTAAGGATAAAATGGGGTGCAAAACCTTATGTGCGCCCAGAGATCAGTCACACACATAAGCCAACAAATTATGAATAGTATCATCATCAATGTTTATTACATCACGAATAAGACAGAGTCATTACATAAGTATAGCGTATATGATAAAAAGATCTATTGCGGAAGCTCCAATTCACAGGGACGTCGACTGGTTGACCACAAGTCTAGTAGTCCTCAGGGAAATCATCATTCTCAAGGTCATCTGTTACCCATCCGAGATTTTTATCCAAATAGTGAAAATAAACAAGCGTAAGTACATGTCATACTCAACAAGTGTAACACGGGGTTCATGAGGCTCAAAAGGCTAGACACAGGCTTAACAGCGGTCAGCTTTTAGTTGTCACAATTTTAGCTTATGAGTAGCATCAAGGTGTTTTAGTTCCCAAAGTAGAACACATGATCAAATGTAAACATGAGTAATGAATAGCATAAACAGATATTACTTAGTGATCATCTATTCCATAAATGTTCCAAGGCCGCTCGTGACCGAGAGCACGGCTGATATACCAGTTTTACACTCTACAGAGGTTGTACACTTTCACTATGAGTCGTGATACCCATATGCCTGGGTTTATAACTCCCAAAACACTTCCAAGGTGAGCAGGCAGGGGTCACTATGAAGCCTTTCAAAGGTTCGTCTAGCAAGTTAGGGCCATTAGATTCACTCGGCAAACAGTTATAGGAACCCTCCTGTCAAATGGCACAATTCCTTCACGGCTATACACATAAGAGTAGAGGCTATCCTATACCCGATTTGTCAAGCCATTCTTACGCCAATAAAGGTAACCACTAACAAGCTAGAAAAGGTCCTCATACTGAGCTAAAGCCAGAGCCATGTAGCTCTCACAGCTGTACTGTAAGTCTTGGATGATCACTTATAGATAAGTCCTTAGGGAGGGGAATCTGAAGCATTTAGAAAGTAGCTAAACACTCCAGCCCCCTGTTTCCATGTCGCTAAAAAGTCATATTTTATGTTTATTGCATATACCATTAGTCAAGTTACAAGATCATGGTTTAACTAAGCTCTAGCAAAGCTACCCATATGCATAACCCATAGGTGACAAGGCAATAGTCCAATTCTAGGAAATTCCTAACAAGAAGACACATGCAATATGAATTTAATGAATTAAAGTGAATAGGAAACAAGGATGATCCCATGCTATACTTGTCTTGAGCAACGCACTCCTGCTGGTCCTGCTCGTCAAAGTCGTACCCTTGATCTTCCGAGAACTGCTCACCGTCTATACTCGATAACCACAGCAACATACAAGCATCCAGGAGCAATCATGCAAAGCAAACAAGGCTACATATTAGAACAGTACACCAACAGCAAAGAATCAAGATGAAAAGTTTGGAAAATGAATCTACGTCTCGCTATGAACACACAGACGCGAAGATCACGAAAATCGGATCTAAAACGGAAAAGTTATGATTTAAACCAGATTTCCTATAGGAAAATAATAGATTAAATCAAATCTCGGATTTTAAAAGTTGGAAATCTACTTTACAGTAGCGTAAACGTGTAGATTGCGTAATTATGAACCTAACGCAACTTGAACGGATCAAATCGGAGTTAAAACGGAGATTTTATGGCTAAAACAAGTTGAATGGCAAAACTGTGAATAACTGAAAACGTATTTCAATAAAACCGAACCAAAATACGCTTTTATAAAGAGAAAACGAAATATGGAAACGCGCTTTGGACTGCGGGTTGAATCTGGAATAATTATAAGGGCGTATTTGAAAGATTGACAGCGAAGGGGTATCTGTAGATTTGGGCCGTTGGATTAGAAACCGACGGATGAGATCTGATTTGGCGGAAAAAGAAAAATCCAGCCCGCACAGTACTGACGGCGGCTTGACCACGGCGGCACCATGGCCGGCCTCTGGAGCTCACGGTTCCCGGCTTGCAGCGCACTATACGACGAAAGAAAAATACAGAGGGAGAGAGGAAAGGACGGCGAACTCACCGGACCCGAGCACCGAGACAAAGAGGCGGTAGAGGCGGTCCGGCGCGAGCTGGCAGTGGAGGTCGGCGGCGGCGCTCGAGCGAAAAGCGGCTGCGGCTGCTTGGCGAAGAAAATGGACGCTAGATGGGATAGGGGAGAGAGGAGGGGTGCGGGCGCTATTTATGGGGACGGAATTCCTTGGGCGCGACATCAAGGAGAGCGTGGCCGAGGCGGACACATGCGACGGCACCGGTGCGGAGACGGTGTCCGGCTCTGTTACGACGCGAGGAAGAAGAGCCTGACCAGCGGGCCTGGCTGGTCAGCGGCGGGGAAAGGCGCTTGCGCGAGCCCACGAAAGCGGCTAGCGCGCGACTGGGCCGGGGAAACCTGGGCTTCGGCTTGCAGCGCGGGGCCGACGGTGCTGGGCTGCGCGAGCTGGGCTGGCTCCAGAGCAAAGCCGAGCGGGCCTCAGCTGAAAAAAACAAAGCAGGCCAGCGGACGGAAGAGCAGGCCCATAGGCCGAGACTGAGCATGGAGAAGAAAGTTATTCTTTTCTTTTTCTAATTTTTTTTTCAAAGCAAGTTCAAAATGCAATTTCAACTCAATTCGAAATCAAAATAATATGCAGCGGCATGAATGCACATTCATGGTTGTTGACCTATATTTGATTTTATTCCTAATACAATTATTATTTCCTAAATTCAAATGCCCATAAAATGCTTAACAAATCAATTTCCCCTATTTTAAAATGTTGTAAAATTTAGGGTGTTACAGGGGAGCGCTCGTCCTCGTCGTCAGTGAGGGACGTCGTGCCCCGGACGACCCGCCGCCACCGGGGGCGCACTGCAGCGGCGCAGCCCGCGCGCCGGCCGGCGACTGCGCCAAGCGCTCCAGCTGAGGAAGGAAGGAGCACGACGGAGGAGGAGGTGGGGACGCGGACTCCGGCGCCAGCGCTGTTTGGCCTTGGCGGCGCCCTTGGATTTGGCCCCCTTCATGGCGGATTCGAGCGGCGACACGGAGCACAACAGTCAGATCCGCGCGGGGCAGAGCGAATCCCGCTCGCGGCCGTGCGAAGCCGGGACGAATCGAGGGCGAGTTGCCTCTGGCGGCCCGCGAGGATGGGGAGGAACGGGAGGGGAAAGGGGGGATGGGAGGCGACGGACGCTGCAGGAAGGGGGGGTGGGGGGGCTGGCACAAGGGATCTGTTGGAGAAGGCCGAGATTTGCGTCCGCGACGCTTTCAGTGTAGACGACCTTTACTGTGAAATGGGTCTCACGTTTGGGTTGCCGTCGTTAGAGTCGGTCTAAGCCCATCCAATGGCACGTCTGGGGACTGTTCGGCTAGCATTAAATTTCTAATGTAGCAGCTACCCTCCAACAACCAGCTTAAAGATAGGACAAGATCGAATTCAATATATATATAATATAATAATAATTATCAATCAAGAACACCAGCTGCAACCCTCAATCGTACTATGCAGAATACATGCTTCAACCAAATACAGACCAATGCAATGCAAGCAGAAGCTACTACTAAATCCATAATGCAAATGGAACAAATAAGTTATATCTATGCTTAGACAATAGGAAGGAGCGCGTGGAGCGGCGATTCGTGACGCGTAGCTCTCCACTGCGATCATACTTGAGGCCAAACATGGTGAAACGGAGCTGGCGAGCCGAGCAGTAGTCCCGGTCCTCGTCGTCGACTCCATCTGGCATCATGGTCTGTACAGTGCAAAACTTGCTTGTGCCCCCCATCATGTTCATGTAGGTGAGAGAGGCGCTACCGCGCCTGTCGTCCCAGTCCTCGTAGTCGTAGGCTAGCTTCTCCTTGGTCATTAGGATCATAGATGATTCGCTGTTGCTGCTACGGGAACGGGAGGCGACTTGGCAGGAACAGACGTAGCCCTCCGGGTGAAGGCCGACCCATGCGTCCAGCTCGCTGTCGAAGTAGCCCTGGCCAAAGAAAGGCAGAGCCCAATCCCCATGGCTCCTCCACTCCGAACGCTCGGTGTTGAAGGAGTAGGTGCCCAATGGTTCGCCTGGAGTGCCCCCATCAGCCATGGTCATGAAGATGGTGCGTCCGTCAGGGTGCAGCGCGTGGGAGACGACAATCTGACGGCTGGTGAACGACGGTGGTGGTTCCGGCAGGGTCTTCCAGGACCAGCCGCCGTCCTCCTGCTGCATCACATGGAACGAGCTCGGATCCTCCTTGTCGAAGAAGCGATGCGACAGTGCGTAGAGCATGCCGCCGGCAGGCAGGGTGACGCCGGAGCCGCACAGCATCCGAGCAGGGGCGTGGGGGCCGATGGACACCACCGCCGTCTCGGTGTCATACACGAGGGCGCAGCGGTGGTTCATGAAAACCAACATCTTGGTGCCTAGCGCGGAGAAGGACACACGGTCATGGGGTACGGAGCCGATCGGTGACTCTAGCCGCAGCACTGGGGGCTCCGGGAGGTGCTGCTGCCCCTGCCCGGCACCGGCAGGTGATTCGTCATCCAAACTGTCGGGATCAATCTTGTGGATACTGAAGCCATTGTTCCAGTCATCCAGCACCAGGTACAGGTGCTTACGGCGGCCGGCGGCGTGTCGATGGCGGCGGCAGTGGCGCAGACTTGGCCTCGGATCGTCGTCCTGGCCTACGGCTCGCCGCTTACTGGACATCGCGTCGCCCCACCTCCTGATCCCGGCCCGGCAATAATCTTGTGAATTTTATGGATGGCATGTGCCCGCAGCACGTTTACATACATCAACAAACATGATGGATTGGGAATTTGGGATACGATGAGAAGAGGGGAGGAGTCGGACTTTTACCTACGGTAACCGGGCGCGGATCGAAATCGGAGACAACGAGGAGAGGGAGGATTCACAGCGGCGGCGGATCCGCCGGATCCGAATAAAAACGGGCGACGGCGACGACGCGGCGCACGGCAAGGATGGCCGCTGGGCGAGGACGGCGACGGCGCAGCAGTCGATGCGGCCCTCCGGTGGAACTACGGAAGACGGTGGAGGCGATTTTACCTATCCACGAAGCTCTCGGCATCGGCAGGACCTTGTGTGGGCTATGATGGGCCCTGCAGTCGGTTCGTGTGAAGTTAGACGATCTCGCTCCTGCTGACCAGGCCGCACAGCCGCACCCCGCACGCGCAAGACACTGTTCACGCTCACGTATATGTACAGAACGAGTTAAAAAAACACTAGTACCCTACGTACTGCCCAACTGTTTGTACAATACCAGAAGAATGGCTAACACCTACCAAAATAAATTTAACGAATAACAAATGGTTCATCCCTGCCGCTTTTGGAGACCAATTATCGGTGTTTTGAGTAAACACCGACTAATAAATATCTAAATTATAATATTGCGCGTCTGACTCGGATGGTATGTTAAGAGGACACGAGATTTATACTGGTTCCGGTAGAATGCTCTACGTCCAGTTCGTTGCTGCTGCTTGTGTTACTAGCACCGAAAGTTCATAGTAGGTGTTACAAACAGTCGAGAGAGGGACAAGTCCCAAGTCTCTGGTGAAGGGAGCGAACGGATGCTGAGAGCTCGGTTGCTGCTCAGCTATGTGTTCGAGGTTTGAGTGTGATGTGTTGCAATGCTCGTGGATTCGATCTCCCTTAGCGGGGTGCCCCGCTTTCCCTTTTATAGGCCAAGGGAAAGCACGGGTTACAGCGGGTGAAGAGAGGAGAATGAGAGGGAGAGGAGATCCTTCATGGCCGCCGGGCCTTTCTTTTCCTTGGTGCGGGTCCCGTCGACACTGCAGGCGGTGACAGGGATGGCTCCTTGCCAGAGGCCAGTCCGCCGATGATGCCACGCCCTGACATTGTCTGCGGGTCGTGATGTCCCACTTCGCCTCGGTGGGCGGCGCGGCGAACCAGCGTGTTGATCGGCGGCCATACAGGGAGTAGGCAGCATAGTGACCATACGTCCGTCACTGTGGGCGATGTAAGTTCCCTGGAATGACATGTCGCTGGGACGGGTCACGTTGAGACGTGACCGCTCCCTGCACGATGCCAGAAGTTGGACCTTGGGTCATACTTTCTGGCCCGTAGTGGTTGGCGGCAGCATGGGCTTTCGTTGGGAGCCACGCCCGAGGGGTCGGGCGAGGCGGGGTCCGAGGCCTCGGTGTCGGGCGAGGCGGAGCCCGCCCTCAGACGTCGAGCGAAGCGGAGCCATCCCTCAAAGATCGAGCGAGGCGGAGCCCGCCTTCAGAGGCCAGGCGAGGCGGAGCCCGCCCTTAGACGTCGGGTGAGGCGGAGCCAACCCTTAGACGACGGGAGAGGCTGAGCCAACCCTCAGAGGTCGGACGAGGAGAAGCCCTCCCTCAGACATCGGATGAGGCGGAGCTAGCCCTTAGACGTTGGGCGAGACGAAGCCCGCCCTCAGAGGTCGGGCGAGGCGGAGCCTGCGTACCTAGGGGTCAGTTGGAGCTATAGTCACGCCCCTAGAGGAATTAATGTTTAATGACCATTAGCCCCTCATCTATGGGTATCGTAGTATTGGTCCCCGACAGTAGCCCCCGAGCCTTCGAAAGAGTAGAATACTCCTTCGGAGGCTTATCCGAACGGGAGGTGTCGGGTTCATAAACCCGGGGTTCCTCGAGGACCGGCTTCCACGCGAAGGCTCGACCCAAGCAGACAGCACACATGTCATGGGCTGGCCCAAGGGTCTAAAACAACAGGCCAAAAAGGCAGTCCAGTCACCGACCGGAAGGTCTGGCCGAAGAGGAACAGCGCCCGCTCGTCGACTACTTCGGCCCACCTCTCCGACCGGAGCGCTCGCTTCGGACTCCAGCCGCCTCCAGACGGCCTCTCCGATCAGAAGGCCTAGCCCAAGTGCTACTTCTGACTTCGACCCCGCGTCTCCAACCAGGGTTCATAGAAAACCCTGCTCACCGCTCTTCTTCGACTGGCACGACCAGAGCCGATTGGGGCCATCCGACCGAAGATGCCCGCTCGAAAGGAACTAGGGGATGAACGGAGAAAGCAAGCTAGGGCGCACAAGTCAAAACCATGATACCAGAGACCATACCATGTACACCTATAGGAACAGTACTCTGCAACCGCCCTGACACAAACAATATTATAGGCGCCGACATTTCCCTCTACAGTATTGTAGGCGCCGTTAACTCCCATACGGTAAGGCCCCCACATGCCTCTAGGCATCTATAAAAGGGGATGCGCTCCCTCCAACAGAGGGCCTTTTTCAGAGCCTTTCTTAGATTCATTAGATCGGACAAGTTCACTAGTCCACAACCGTAGAACCGCCGGGTTTGGACCTCAAGCATACGCTTGAACACTTAGCTCATAGCGGAGCTCCTGTCGCTCTCGGCCCTTCCGACCAGAGCCGACCGGACCTCTTATACACCCCATCTTTCTTCTTCTCATTTGTAACCCCACTGCAGACTTCAAGCACCTGGGCTCAGGAATAAAGTCACCGACCGACTCAAACTGGACGTAGGGCATGTTGCCTGAACGTATAAACCCTATGTCATTGAGTGCTAGGCCACCTCCGATCACAACATATGGCAAAACTACAAATATTTACTAGTTGGTCACATTCTGCACCGACAGTTGGCGTCGTCCGTGGGGAAGACGTTGTATGTTCAACACTTTTTGGTCATCAGATGGCCCATTTTTCTGCCACCCTCGCCGTGATGGGCTCAGGCGATACGATTCGCTTTGGCTCGCTGGAGTTTCCCACACTCTCACCAGCTAGGATGCGGATTCCACCCGTCTTCAAGCCATCCTAGGCCTTCCTCTTCGAAAGCTTGGACTTCATCGCCGACCGACTTGGCGTACTATGCCTCCACGAGGAGGCTCACGTCCCGGCACCCATCGGAGGGGCGCCCTCCATCGACTCCGGGGCACGTGACTTCGATGACACGGCATCTGCGCTTCTTTTTGAGCAAACTCTCTGCTCAAACCCCGCTGTGAGTAATGTACATGCTATTATTTACTTACTATTCTTTATCTTCCACCGATTACCTGGTAGAACCCCGTTGTCCCCGACGCGACCGTCGTACGACCGGTTCCCCTATGACCTCACATCTTCCACGGATGCATACGCCCGAGGGCTCCAAAGGATGCCAGCGCCGCCCCCTCTCGCATCCAAATTCGTGGGAATGGCGAGCTATGCTCCCACTTGTTTCCTTGACCTCATGGATGACGATGGCGAGAGTGATGGCTCCAGCATCGGTGACATGGCGCCTAGCCACCGTCCGTCCCGGGAGTGCGCCATGGCGGACGCTCCGGGACACCCACTGGTGGAAGTGGAGTCCTCACAGACTCACACCTCATCGGACTCTCGTGCAGAGACCCCTGAGCTCACACGGGAGCATGGGGAGGAACTACGACAACAGTGGCTGCACCAGCCGTCGACTATGCCAACATGCTCGACGCACCATGTTGCGCCCCATGCGCATAGACCAGTGAGCGGCGCTCGGGATCGCGCCCATCGGGTCCAGCCCAACACCATGGATAGGGGGAACAATCCTCCGCAGTTCACTCGGGCCCATCAGAACATCACCGCCATGGTAATGCTTCTACGCGGCCTGTCCGAGCCGAACGACCCTCATGAATAGGCGATCCACCAAAACCTCTGGGCACTAGTGGAGACCACCGCTGTCCAACAAGTGGAGTGTTCCGTATCGCGACGCCAACTCACGGCCTCGCTCCCCGTCAGGGGAACGGGGACACAGCAGATGGGTCGCTCCACCCGATCACCGCTACAATCGCTAAGCGCGGCACAGGAGGCCGCATTGGCACCTCGTCTTGACTTAACGATAGCTCCGCACCGACCACGTGTATACGCACGGCTCAGACCAAACCGAGACACACGCGACAGCGACCAGAGTCCCTGCCCTGATGGCCCAGGACCGCGGACCTTTGTCCAAAACCTCCAACAAATGCCGCCCCCGCCGCGCTCCGACGAAGGCCGGGGCAAGGGCAAGGCCAAGCACTAGGATCAGGACGAGGGCCCCTCCACGCAGAGGGGGAAAAAGAACAGAAAGAATCGCCTGACCGACCGACTCCGCGTTGGTCGCCACGACTGATCATGCGGGCACGCATCCCCAGCAGGACCCTCCGGGCCACTTCCATGAGCTCATGGAGAGCCCGTGCACCAACCATGATTAGCGTACTAAGGGTGTTGATACTAAGGGTGTTGATACATCATTTTAGTGATCTCTACTTGCATAGTACTTAGTGATTTATTAGGTGATTAGCGTAGGTGCTTTACGAAGTGCTTAGATTGATTAGACCACCGCTTATGCGCTTGCTCTAGGTTTAGGCCTTGTGTTTAGTGAGGTTTGCACACCTCTTACCACTCGGTGCTTGCGCGCACCATTATTGTACATCGGAGGGGCTTGTAATCTTGTGAGATCACACCAACCGCGTTTGTGGTGTGGGCACCACCGTGTACCGAAGGGAACAAAGCCCGCGGCAGTTCGGTCGAAAGCTTGATGGTGAAGACGGCGGGGAGCGGTCTGGGAGAGGCTTGTCGGAAGGCACACCAGAGACCCACTTGCGCGTGGGGAAGGCCCGGGCTATCCACGGAGTTACTCGACCGGGAGCCTGGCCCTTGCGAGGGATTCCTAGCGAGGGGCTTCAACGAGGACTAGGGCGAAGCTTGCACGCTTGTGCGCTTCTCGATACCTCGATAAAAATACCGGAGTCGTCGACGGGAGTTTGCATATCTCTACCTTAGTCTTTAGCTTCCGCATTTACATTGTTTGCATAACTCCTTTTTGCCATAGAGATAGCAACACACTAGCAAAATCGTAGTTACACATTTAGATAGTTTATCTTTTGCATAGGTTTTGCTAAGAATAAAAAAAGAGGCCATAGTTTAGAGTTAGAGCTTTAAGTTGCCTAATTCACCCCCTCTTAGACGTCACGATCCCTTACAGTTAGAATTCATGTGTACCTAGAAAATATATTTATGTTAGGATGAGCAATATACATAAAGTATCATTTGATATATCGTTGAATCTATTTTTATAATATATTTATTTGAAAAAGTAAATGTTGGTAAATTTAGTCATAGATACCATACAACAACAACAACAAAGCCTTTAAGTCCTAAACAAGTTGGGGTAGGCTAGAGTTGAAATCCAGCAGAAACAATCAAGGCTCAGACACGTGAATAGCTGTCTTCCAAGCACTCCTATCTAAGGCTAAGTCTTTGGGTATATTCCATCGTTTCAAGTATCCTTTTATTGCCTCTACCCAAATCAACTTCGGTCTTCCTCTGCCTCTCTTCACGTTACTATCCTGGCCTAGGATTCCACTACGCACCGGTGCCTCTGAAGGTCTCCGTTGGACATGTCCAAACCATCTCAACCGGTGTTGGACAAGCTTCTCTTCAATTGGTGCTACCCCTAATCTATCACGTATCTTATCGTTTCGAACTCGGTCCCTTCTTGTATGACCGCAAATCCAACGCAACATACGCATTTCCGCGACACTTATCTGTTGAACATGTCGTCTTTTTCGTTGGCCAATATTCTGCACCATACAACATAGCAGGTCTAATCACCGTTCTATAAAATTTGTCTTTTAGCTTCTATGATACCTTTTTGTCACAGATACCATAGCCTCACTTATTTTTTGTCGGAGAGAGTACGTTCTAACCATCTAACCCCATCCAATGGCACGTCTGCACAATCAACCAGCTTAAAGATAGGACAAGATCGAATTCAATATATATATAATATAATAATAATTATCAATCAAGAACACCAGCTGCTACCCTCAATCGTACTATGCAGAATACATGCTCCAACCAAATACAGACCAATGCAATGCAATGCAAGCAGCAGCTACTACTAAATCCATAATGCAAATGGAACAAATAAGTTATATCTATGCCTTGACAATAGGAAGGAGCGCGTGGAGCGGCGATTCGTGATGCGTAGCTCTCCACTGCGATCATACTTGAGGCCAAACATGGTGAAACGGAGCTGGCGAGCCGAGCAGTAGTCCCGGTCCTCGTCGTCGACTCCATCTGGCATCATGGTCTGTACAACGCAAAACTTGCTTGTGCCCCCCATCATGTTCATGTAGGTGAGAGAGGCGCTACCGCGCCTGTCGGTCCAGTCCTCGTAGTCGTAGGCTAGCTTCTCCTTGGTCATTAGGATCATAGATGATTCGCTGTTGCTGCTACGGGAACGGGAGGCGACTTGGCAGGAACAGACGTAGCCCTCCCAGTGAAGGCCGACCCATGCGTCCAGCTCGCTGTCGAAGTAACCCTGGCCAAAGAAAGGCAGAGCCCAATCCCCATGGCTCCTCCACTCCGAACGCTCGGTGTTGAAGGAGTAGGTGCCCAATGGTTCGCCTGGAGTGCCCCCGTCAGCCATGGTCATGAAGATGGTGCATCCGTCAGGGTGCAGCGCGTGGGAGACGACAATCTGACGGCTGGTGAACGACGGTGGTGGTTCCGGCAGGGTCTTCCAGGACCAGCCGCCGCCCTCCTGCTGCATCACATGGAACGAGCTCGGATCCTCCTTGTCGAAGAAGCGATGCGACAGTGCGTAGAGCATGCCGCCGGCAGGCACGGTGACGCCGGAGCCGCACAGCATCCGAGCAGGGGCGTGGGGGCCGATGGACACCACCGCCGTCTCGGTGTCATACACGAGGGCGCAGCGGTGGTTCATGAAAACCAACATCTTGGTGCCTAGCGCGGAGAAGGACACACGGTCATGGGGTACGGAGCCGATCGGTGACTCTAGCCGCAGCACTGGGGGCTCCGGGAGGTGCTGCTGCCCCTGCCCGGCACCGGCAGGTGATTCGTCATCCAAACTGTCGGGATCAATCTTGTGGATACTGAATCCATTGTTCCAGTCATCCAGCACCAGGTACAGGTGCTTACGGCGGCCGGCGGCGTGTCGATGGCGGCGGCAGTGGCGCAGACTTGGCCTCGGATCGTCGTCCTGGCCTACGGCTCGCCGCTTACTGGACATCGCGTCGCCCCACCTCCTGATCCCGGCCCGGCAATAATCTTGTGAATTTTATGGATGGCATGTGCCCGCAGCACGTTTACATACATCAACAAACATGATGGATTGGGAATTTGGGATACGATGAGAAGAGGGGAGGAGTCGGACTTTTACCTACGGTAACCGGGCGCGGATCGAAATCGGAGACAACGAGGAGAGGGAGGATTCACAGCGGCGGCGGATCAGAGACCGGAGGCGAACGGGCGACGGCGACGGCGACTACGCGGCGCACGGCAAGGATGGCCGCTGGGCGAGGACGGCGACGGCGCAGCAGTCGATGCGGCCCTCCGGTGGAACTACGGAAGACGGTGGAGGCGATTTTACCTATCCAGTATCCACGAAGCTCTCGGCATCGGCAGGACCTTGTGTGGGCTACGATGGGCCTTGCCATTTGTGCAGCCCATGCCACTTTGGCATACCTGCAGTCGGTTCGTGTGAGGTTAGACGATCTCGTTCCTGCTGACCAGGCTGCACAGCCGCACCCCGCACGCGCAAGACACTGTTCACGCTCACGTATATGTACAGAACGAGTTAAAAAAAAACACTAGTACCCTACGTACTGCCCAACTGTTTGTACAATACCAGAAGAATGGCTAACACCTACCGAAATAAATTTAACGAATAACAAATGGTTCATCCCTGCCACTTTTGGAGACCAATTATCGGTGTTTCGAGTAAACATCGACTAATAAATTTATAAATTCTAATATTGTTCGTCTGACTCGGATGGTATACTAAGAGGACACGAGATTTATACTGGTTCGGGCAGAATGTCCCTACGTCCAGTTCATTGCTGCTGCTCGTGTTACTAGCACCGAAAGTTCCTAGTAGGGGTTACAAACGGTCGAGAGAGGGACATGTCCCAAGTCTCTGGTGAAGGGAGCGAACGGATATTGAGAGCTCGGTTGCTGCTCAGCTATATGTTCGAGGTTCGAGTGTGATGTGTTGCGATGCTCGTGGATTCGATCTCCCTTAGTGGGGTGCACTGCTTTCCCTTTTATAAGCCAAGAAAAAGTACGGATTACAGCGGGTGAAGAGAGGAGAATGAGAGGGAGAGGAGGTCCTTCATGGCCGTCGGGCCTTTCTTTTCCTTGGTGTGGGTCCCGCCGACACTGCAGGCTGTGACAGGGACGGCTCCTTGCCGGAGGCCAGTACGCCGATGATGCCACGCCCTGGCATTGTCTGCGGGGCGTGATGTCCCACTCTACCCCGGCGGGCGGCGCGGCGAACCAGCGTGCTGATCAGCGGTCGTACAGGGAGTAGGCAGCATAGTGACCATACGTCCGTCACTGTGGCGCGATGTGAGTTCCCTAGAATGACATGTCGCTGGGACGGGTCATGTTGAGACATGACCGCTCACTGCACGATGCCAGAAGTTTGACCTTGGGTCGTACTTTCTGGCCCGTAGTGGTTGGCGGCAGCATGGGGCCTTGGTGTCGGGCAAGGCAGAGCCCGCCCTCAGACGTCGGGCGAAGCGGAGCCATCCCTCAGAGGTCGGGCGAGGCGGAGCCTGCCTTCAGAGGTCAGGCGAGGCGGAGCCCGTCCTCAGACGTCGGGCGAGGCGGAGCCAACCCTCAGACAATGGGAGAGGCTGAGCCAACCCTCAGAGGTCGGGCGAGGAGAAGCCCTCCCTCAGACATCGGACGAGGCGGAGCTAGCCCTCAGACGTCGGGCAAGGCGGAGCCCGCCCTCAGAGGTCGGGCGAGGCGGAGCCTGCGTACCTGGGGTCGGTTGGAGCTGCAGTCGCGCCCCTAGAGGAATTAATGTTTAACGACCATTAGCCCCTCATCTTTGGATACCCTAGTATTGGTCCCCGACAGTAGCCCCCGAGCCTTCGGAGGAGTAGAATACTCCTTCGGAGGCTTATCCGAACGGGAGGACTCTGAGGACCTTGGCCTTCTTTTGTCGCCTACGGCGTGGTCCGAGAACGGTGATTCCTTTTTGTCGAGATCGGACCCTTCGTGGGTACGGCTGTGAGCTTTGGTGGGTTGGAAAAAGGTCTTTCCTGATTGGGGCACTGGCATCCTGTTCGCGGGGATCCAGCTAGGGTCAGCTGGTGACCGACTCCAGTTTCTCAGCGGTCAATCCATATAGTTCTTGGGTCCGTTCGACCGATCCTGACGGCTCTCTGCCTTTCTTTAAGGGAAAACTATGGATTTCCTCTAGACGAGACTCGAACGTGGGCCGAGATACCCGTAGTGCTCGTGCGCCTAGGCGCTGGTCGCTAGCAGCGCCATCCCTTTTTATTTCCTTACTTCAAAGGTGCTTGGGGTGGTTGTCGAAACCGCTGATGGGCCAACCTTCGAACTCCCAGGCCCAGACATGCCGTAGAGGTGTTTTTAGATACGTATTCCTTGCACTCGTGACGAGTCATGGCCCGTACGGAGAGGCGAAACGTCCGGCGAGTTTCCCGAGGGAACGGACAGAGATTGCGTGTGCATATCCCACGACATGACGCTGTGGCAGATCATGGCATGCGTGGAGATCTAGGCTGGCGGTTGGTTTCCTCGCGACCGTCGCCCTGACATCACCTTCTAGCGCATAGAGGGCCTCATCCGTCGCGGCCTTCTTCACGCGTGGACCTCGGCCAAGGAGTGACTGCTTATCGATGAGGAGGATCTGTCATCGTCGCCCGATGGCTATGTGGTGTCGTCCGCGCACTTCCATGAGCACGGGTTCACTACCCCCGCCCACAGATTTCTTTGGGGGCTGTTGCACTACTTCAAGATTGAGTAGTAGCACCTCAATCCCAAAGAGATCCAGCATATGGTGGCGTTCGTCGCCCTGTGCGAGGGATTCCTAGGGATCAGCCCCCACTTCGATCTCTAGAGGTACTTCTTCGCCATCACCCTCCAGAAGAAGAGGGAGAAAAGCGGCAGGCAGGAGCTGCACATGCCGATGGGGTGCGCCGGCATCTAGCTCCAAAACAATCAAGTCGGTGAGTAGCCGCCGATGTGGTTGTCGACATCCAACAAGGGGTGACACTCATAGTGGTTCTACCTCAAGAATGACACCATCGCTACCCTGCCAGAGTTCACCGGGCACCTAATCGAAGAGGCCCCGGAGTCATGGAGGAAGTGGGGCATCCCAGAGAAGGACAAGAAGAGGATCCGGGACCACATCACCGCCATCCAGATCCTCAAGGAGAATGGCTTGAAGGAGTCAGGCGTCATCAGGGCCTACCACGCAAGGAGGGTGACGCCGATGATGATACGCGCGCTCCTGCTATATGCGATGGTGCCCGAGGCGTCGTTTGACGGAACGGCGCTGGCCGAGGGGGCGCTCTCCAACTCCAAGATTGTGCAACACCTCAAGGAGCTGATGGAGCCTTCGTGGGACGACGCGGGTGCCCCCCTCGATTTCGTCTTCCTGGTGCCGAGGCATCCTTCGATGCGGCTAAAACCAGGCCATGTCATCTTCGTAAGTTCTCCCTCTTTATACCTTCTTTTCAATTGATTTCCCGACCTCTTAATACTAACTTTGAGGGGGATGGGACCAGCCGAGGGACCTCATCTTCACGGATCACCCGGCTCTGTTGCTGAGGGATTTATCTATGAGGGCGGCGAATCGTGCCGAGGGTGAGCGGCTGAGGAAGGTGATGGAGGACAAGAGGAGGAAGAGACAGCGGAAGCTGTAAGCGCGGGAACGAGGGGAGGACACCGACAGCGATGATGACGATGATGATGGCGACGATGAGGTAGCCGATGATGTCGAGTGAGGCATCTTGGAGAACGAAGATGCGCTGACAGGTAGTGGTTCGCCCTTGCAGGAGTTAGGACCCTTTCCGTTCCACGAAGGTAAGGGTACGTCCGGGGAGCCGGTGGAGGCGGGACGTACCATCGACCTCCCTCAGGAGTCAATAGGGGTGGGCGGCTTTGCCACCATGCCTGAGATGCCAGTAGAGGTGGGTGGCTCCACTGTCGTGCCCCAAGAGTCAAGGAGAGTGAGCCCCTCAGCCCAGGAGCAGGGGGCGGGCTTGAAGCGGCCTCGCCCCCAAACGTATATGCCGCCCGATGGCGCTAAGGTAAGTTATTAGTTGCCCTGCTTCCTTTGTTTTGGATGGATTTCATCATGACTTATGCTTTTCATTTCTTGCAGCATCGGGAGGCAGCGTAATCTTTTGGCGCTAGCACCAAAGAAGAGCGTTGCTTTCCAAGCGAGACTATAGCCATCGGCTGGTGCCACGCCTATTTTGGGCGAGAGCGGCACCAGTGCGACCGCGCCTTTGGCCAGACAGGCACTGCCCATGGTGGTGCCCATGCCCTCGGCAGGACGGGCAGACGTGGGGGCCTAAGGGGCACGTTCGAAGGTCACCGAGCAGCCGGCGATGGTGGTGATACCACTGTCAACGACAGGGTGGACGGGGCTGCAAACTGCACTTGTGATGCCGACCGTGGTGGGTGCGATGCAGCCGGTTGTGACCCCACCAGCGTATGTGGAGGTGGCGGCGGCTATGACAGGTGGGTCAAAGCCGGGCGCTATCATGGTGGCGCCTGAGGTACCGGTGTGACCCATGCCATTGACAGCCTAGACGACGGAGCCTGGCATGGACCGGAGGGAGGGGGATGCGGCCGAGGGATCCTCGGACGTTGTGGTGCTAGGAAAGAGGTTGGTGCCCATACCGCAGACCCCTTCAGTCGCTAAAGGGGGCATCTCGACGGGGACGTCGCAGCGAGAGGGACCGATGGCGCTTGGTGCTGGCGAGAAGTCATCCCTAGCCCTGATGTTGGTGGGCGACAACTCGCCTACGCAGAGCGAGCCCCTACTTTGGTGGACAAATCCATAGGAGCCGGCATCGACTCTTTTCAACCTCGACAACGCCATCGAGAGCATGGAGCGGGAGAGGCTCGACATGGGGGTCGCATCTATGCTCGAAGCCCTAGACCAGGCCAGGGGTGCCCTGTGCGATGTCGTTGTTCCTGCCGGATGGGTATTCACTTGATCCTTCTTCTCACCCTTTCCTTTCTCCATATGTTTCTTATGTACTGACCATCATCTCCTTTCAGTCCCTCATCGCTCGCAGCTGGGGGAAGTCTCAGTTTCTTCATGAACAGAAGGAGACTTGGGACCGCCTTGTCGAGGAGGCGTGGTTACGTAGGGAGGTGACCGCTCAGCTTGTAGCCGCCCAGCAGAGGATGGCCAAACTGACCCCCCTTGCCAAGGAGGCAAACAATCTTCGGTCGTCGGTGGCCGAGGCCCGTCGGCATGGTGACAAGGCAGAGAGGTTGTTTGAGGCCTTGTCGGTGAGGTCTCGGAGGGACGACAAGGAGGACGCCAAGGTTAGAAAGGAACATGACAAGCTGTTCCAGAAGGACGCCGAGGCCCAGTAGAAGATCCTCGACCTGTTGGCCGAGGTTGAGAAAGAGAGGGAGCTAAAGCTCGAGGCTAAGGAGAGGCTCATGGCTCTAGAGAAGAGGGCGAGTCTGGATGCTGCAGCGGTCGCCTGGCTATGTAAGGAGAGGGATGAGCCGCTCCAAACCATGGAGCGGCTCCGCTCGGTACATGGCGCGGCTCATAAGGAGCGCGACTAGGCCATCCAAGAGCATGATCAGGCCTACCAAGAGCGCAACAATGCACAGCAAAAGGTCAGCTCCCTCTAGACCGAGCTCGGAAACATGACAACCTAAAAGCTCGAGGCCGAGAGCATTTCCGCTGGGCTATCCGTGGACCTCGCCGAGGTGAGAAGGAATCTTCAGGCAGAGAGCGATGAGCTTGGTATCCTGAGCACCACCCTTGGAGTGGTCTACGATGACCTTGAGGTGGTGCGGTCGGAGGGAACCAGTTCGCTCATGGCCCATGCTGTCGAGATCATGGCTCGGGTGCGCCAGCTTGAGAGGAATGCTCTCCATGCCGGGGTGAATCAATCCTTTGTGATTGCTCATTCTCATTATGGGGACAGCATCGACCTGGAGGCGATGAGCCACGTCTTCATGCCCGGCAATGAAGCCCATGAGCTGAAGGAGATGGAGACGGTGGTGGCTCCCCTTTCGTAGGACCTGGCGGACAGGATCGAGGGCATAGTTCTCCCCTAGAGGGGTTAGTTAGTTCAATCCATTCTTGTAATCAGCGGACAAGCTCTGACCCCTCTGTACAATATGAATAAACTTATTACTTTGTTTTGTTTGATCGAATCTATTTTTTCTCCCCTTTTATGTGTGAAAAGAGGTTCATGTGTTCTGACCCTTCCATTTGTTAAGACCGTAGAGCTCGAGGTATAGGACAAAAACTCTAATCATGCTGGTGAGCAAAGATGTCGTAACCGCCAAGGCATAGGTCTCTCGCAGTCCAACTAGTTTTACTCAGCGTTCGTTCCCATAGACCTTGCCGCTAGGTTTAACATGAGGAAGGGTGTCGGGCATGGTGACTGTTTCATAAGGGTCTTTGTATACCCTTATCAGCCCCCGAGTGAGACCCGACCCCTCGCCGTTGGTGGGGTCGGGTGTCACTGAAGATCGAGGAGAGGATAGGGAACCTAGTAGGAGAAAGCATTTTTTATTTTAGAAATATTATTCTTAGTTCTCACACGTACCCCCTCCATAGGATCTAAGCCATCATTCTGTGACCATGCATTCGGTCTCCTTGCGAGTCCAACTTTCCTCGAGCCCCCACGCATAGTAGGGGTCTGATCGAGGGTCGGCTTATCTTTGTGATCATCGCCCCGTCGGCGGTTTCCGCAACCGAAGGGGTTGAGCTAATGTCACTTGCCTCAATGGCTCGAGTGACGCGCTCGGTGATCTCGCTAACGTGCATGTTCAAGTGAAATCTGGGTCCACCGTTCATGACTGGGTTGGCATAACCCTCATGCGGTATTCCACTGCTCCTTAACCCACCCCCCGACAGATGCCCGTGTCGCTCCTGGAGAGTGACTTCAGGTGGCTCGCTGGCCTCTCCTTGATGCAGATTCTATGGGCTCGGCTCTAGGCCAGGATCGAACGAGAAGGTCAAGATGACCCTTTCGGCTTCTAAGCGGGTTGGGCGAAGGCCACTGGGGCTCATCTGCGGTTTCTCCCCTGGCTCTGTTCGACGTGAGGCGGCCTCGGGCCCTTTGTGGGCCAGCCTTCAAACCTCTGTCTTGTGGATTCCTGAGTTCAAGTTGGGCGGCGCGAGCCCCCAAGCCCCTGGGGCTCAGTAGGGGTTAGCCAATTTTCATGTGTCATCCCATCCTCGGTTTCCACAATCAGAGGGGCTGAGCTAACGGCACTTGCCTCGATGGCTTGAGTGCCATGCTCAGTGAGCTTGCTAACGGGCACATCCGAGTGGAATCTGGATCCGTCATCTGCTGACAGGGTCGGCATAGCCCTCATGTGGCATTCCACTGCTCCTTAACCTGCCTCCCGGCAGATGCCTGAGCCGTTCAATAGGCTCAGGTGGCCCGCTGGCCTCCCCTCGATGGGGAATCTGTGGGCTTGGCTCAAGGTTAGGATCGAACGAGAAAGGTCGAGATGTCCCTATTTGCTTCTGAGTGGGGTCATGCAAGGGCCGCTGGGGCTCATCTTGGTTTTTCTCCCCTGGCTCTGTTTGACATGATGCGGCCTCGAGCCCTTTGCGGACCGGCCTTCGAACCTCGGTCAATTGCTGCTCATGTCGAATGAGACCGCTACCGCTTCGTGATGCAACGCAAAGCGTTGTGATGTAGCAATTGCATATGCAATGCTTGGATGTATGGGATGAATGGATGAATGAAATGAATGAATGGATGAATGAATGTTTATGCACTAGAAAAGAAAAAGTGGGGTTTGGTAAAGTTACCTCAAAGGCTCGAGTGACGGGTTCAGGGAGCTCTTACCGGATATGTCCGTGTGAGGTCTAGACCCATTGTTTGTGATGGAGTTGGCATAACCTACATGAGGTATCCCACTGCTCCTTACTCATCTCTCGGCCATGACTCGAGCCGTATGATTGGCTACAGGCGACCTACCAACCTCTCCTCGATGGAGATTCTATAGGTGGGCCTCTTAAAATCCTTCCTAGGTAGGTGGAAGCTAAAGCTCAGGATGCGGGAACAAAAACTCTGATCACGCTGGTGAGCAAAGAATGCCATAGCCACTGGGGCATAGGCTTCTTGCAGTCCAACCAGTTTCACTCAGTGTTTGTCTCCACATACCATGCCCCTAGTTTTCTAACGTGAGGCGGGGTCGAGCATAGAGAATGTCTATTGAATAGATATTCTTGCCAGCCCCCGACCGAGGCCCGACCCCTTGTCGTTGCTGGGGTTGGAGGCTCGATAGCGAGATTAATACAAGAAAAACATGCATATAGTAAGGGTGACCCGTCTCTTGGCAGCAGCCCGAATCATTCAATCGACTTGGGTGACCCACTAGCATAGGACTTACCTTGGCGGCACGTGTGACGGGTTCAAAAAGCTCTTACCAGATAAGTTTGAGCAGAATCTGGGTCTGTCGTTCGTGATGGGGTCAGCATAACCCACGTGGGGTATCTTGTTGCTCCCTGTCCGTCCCTCGGCAGCGGCTAAGCCATTCGTTCGGCTTGTATGACCTGCTGGGACAGGACTTACCTACGGAGATAGAGGATGATAAAATCCCGCGCAAGAATTCAGTTAGGCAGATAAGCCAGGTAGCGAACTTGTAATGAATGGACAAGCTCTTAAATCTTGTTATAGCCTAACAGATGTTTAGCCTCTCTCCCCTTTTTTGTATAAAAAGGTTCGTGCGTTCTGACCCTTTCTGTTGATAACACCATAAAGCTCGGGGTGCGGGTGAGCAAATTCTGATCACACTAGTGAGCAAAGGCGCCATAGCCGTTGGGGCATGGGTTTCTTGCAGTCTGACCAGTTATACTCAAGGTTTGTTCCCGCAACCCTAGCTCCTAGGTTTTAACATGAGAGGGGGTCGGGCACCAAGGAAGTTTGGCCAGGTAGATAAACTCTTAGACGCGCACTGACACTTTTCGTAGCTAAGGCCAAAAATCCTGGGGTGCGGAAAAAACTCTGATCGCACTGGTGAGCAAAGGCGCCGTAGCCATCGGGGGTGTAGCTTTCTCGCAGTCCGACCAGGTTTACTCAGGGTTCATTTCCGCAGACCTCGCTTTTGGGTCTTATCATGAGAAAGGGTCGGGCGTAGAGAATGTCTACCGGATAAATATGCTCTTATTAGCCCCTGAGTGATGCTCGACCCCTTGCCATTGCTGGGGTCGGGTGTCACTAAAGATCAGGGAATTCGATAGCAAAACTGATAAGAGAAAGTGTGCGTTTATTAAGGGTAAAAGCAATGTAGCTGCTTGATGTTCTAGGCATTGACAAAGACCTCGCCATCGATGATTTTGAGCTTGTAAGCGCCTAGTCAGAGCACCTACGTGATGATGTATAATCCCTCCCATGGCGGAGACAGCTTATGGCGGTCCTTGTTGCTCTAGACGAGGCAGAGCACTAGGTCTCCGACGTTGAAGGCTCGACCCTGCACTCGATGGCTATGGTACTAGCACTACGCTTGCTGGTACTTGGCCGAGCGGAGGAGGGCGACATCACATGCTTCATCTAGCTGGTCCATGGCATCCTAGAGGGACTCCTCGGCTCCCTGTTCATCGTACGCCCTGCCCCTTGGTGCTCCATAGTCGAGGTTGGTTGGGAGGATGGCCTCAGAGCCGTAGACCATGAAGAATGGTGCGTAGCCGGTGGCCCGGCTAGGGGTCATCCTTAGGCTCTAGAGTACCACGGTAAGCTCTGCGACCCATCGTGCGCCGAATTTGTTTAATCAGTTGAAGATCCTAGGCTTTAGGCCTTGTAGGACCATGCCTTTTGCACGCTCGACCTGCCCGTTCGTATGGGGGTGCACCATGGCGGCCCAATCGACCTAGATGTGGTGTTCATCGTAGAATCGGAGGAACTTCTTTCCGGTGAACTACGTGTCGTTGTCTGTGATGATGGAATTTGGGACTCCAAAGCGATGGATGATGTCGAGAAAGAACAGCATGGCTTGCTCGGACTTCATCGCGGAGATCAGTCAAGCCTCTATCCACTTTGTAAGCTTGTCTATGGTGACAAGCAAGTGTGTATAGCCCTTGGGCACTCTTTTGAGAGGTCCAAATAGATCAAGCCCCCAGATCGCGAACGGCCACATGATGGGGATCGTCTGGAGTGCTTGGGCCGGTAGGTGGGTCTGCCGAGTGTAGTACTGACACCCTTCATAGGTGCGTATAATATGCTCAGCATCGACCACCGCGGTTGGCCAATAGAAGCCCTATCGGAATGTGTTTTTGACTAGGGTTCTAGGCATGGCATGATGACCGTAAACCCTACTGTGGATGTCACTCAGCAACCGCTTCCCCTGCTCGATGGGGATGTAGCGTTGCAGGATCTCGGTGTGGCTTCACTTGTAGAGTTCACCGTCCACAAGGACAAATGACTTGGCACGACGTGTGAGCTACCGAGCCTCCATCTTGTCCGTTGGCAGCGCCTCACAGAGGAGGTAGAAGACGCCCATTGGCACCGGCTCTCGGCCGGATGTTGCTTTTGCCAGCGCGTCGTCTGCCTCATTGAGATGCCTTAGGATGTGATTGAGCTCGAGGCCGTTGAACTTGTCCTCCAGCTAGCGGACTTCCTAGCAGTATGCAGCCATCTTGGCATTGTGGCAGCTCGACTCCTTCATGACTTGGTCGATGACGTGCTGAGAGTCACCCCGAACATCGAGGCGTCGGATGCCTAACTCAATGGTGATGCGTAGGCCATTGATGAGTGCCTCATATTCAGCCACATTGTTGGAGGAGGGGAAATAAAGGCGAACCATGTACCTCATGCATACCCCAAGTGATGAAATGAAGACCAGCCCCACGCCGGTGCCCTTCTTCATCAACGATCCTTCAAAGTACATCATCCAGTACTCTTGGTCGATGACCGCTGGTAGCATTTGGACCTCGGTCCACTCCACAACGAAATCAACTAGCACTTGGGACTTGATGCCTGTTCATGAGGCATACGCAATGCCTTGACCTATCAGCTCGAGTGCCCACTTCATGATTCTTCCCGTGGCATCCTAGTTTTGGACGACCTCACCGAGGAGGAAGGACGTTACAACCATCACCATATGAGACTCAAAGTAGTGGCGCAGCTTCCTCTTGGCGATGAGGATGGCACACAGGAGATTTTGGATTTGGGGGTAGCAGGTCTTGGAATCGGACAAGAGCTCGCTAATGAAGTACACGGGACACTGTACTTTGAGGGCGTGGCCCTCTTCTTCTCGCTCTACCACCAGGGCAGCGCTGACCACTTGTGTGGTGGTCACAATGTAGAGCAGAAGCGGTTCTCTGTTGGTCAAAGGAACCAGATCGAGGCCTTCGTCAGAAGCTGCTTGTCGGTGCGAAAAGTGACCAACAAGTAAATATTTATAGTTTTGCCGTGCGTTGTGATCGGATGTTGCCTAGCACCCAATGACATAGGGTCTATACTGGTTTATGCAACGTGCCCTACATCCAGTTCTAGTTGGTCGGTGACTTTATTCCAGAGCCCAGGTGCTCGAAGTTTGCTATGGGGTTACAAACGAGTGGGAATAGAAAGGGGGTGTTAAAGCTCCAGTCGGACCCTAAACCCAAGGGCCAAGAGTGATGGGAGCTCCAATGTGCGCTAAGTATTGGAACATGTGCTCTGTGTAAGTTTAGAGTTCTAGAGCTATGGAGCTATCCGAGTGCTCAGAATGTCTAAAGCCAGGCAGAGAGAGAGTCGGAATGACCGTCCTTTGTTGGGAGAGAGTGCATCCCCTTTTATAGATGAAGGAATGGCCTTACAAGTGAGAGAGAGAGTGCATGTAGTCTTATTGCCCACACTGTCAGGTACAAGAGGGTCATTGGCGCCTACAATACTGTTTATGTCAGACGCATATGGCAGGCTTTACCGTGTTCGTCTAGCATGGTAAATGATGACGCCCAAAATACTATAGGGCAAATGTCGGCGCCTACAACACTGTTTGGGTTCTGACATGCCTAAAAGGTTGCAAAGCACCCTTCTGGTATGGCCTGGTGGTACTGTCCTACATGGGTGCAGGGTACAGTCCTCGGTATTGTGGTTGACTTGAGCGCCTTGCCTTATCTGCTCTGCCTGATTCTCGGGTCCTCACCAAGCGGGCGTCCCTGGTCGGTTGTTTCCAGTCGGCTCCGACCGCGGCGGTTGGAGGAGAGCTGTAAGCAGAGGTTCAGCATATTCTCAGTCGGAAAAGCGGGTCAGAGTCGGAAGCGAGTGTTGTCCCCTCCTTGGCCAGGCCTTTCGGTCGAAGACTAGATCGCTCTTTCGGTCTATCGTTAGGTATCTGGACCGGCCTAGGAGTTGCGCATTTATTGTAATGCCGTCTGCTAGGCCAAGTTTTTGCTGGCAAGTGGGCCCATTGGGGACCCTGGGTTTATGAACCCGACACTGCTTGACCTCGTCAAGTGCCTCCTAGGCCCCGGACGTCCATACAAAGTGGCCAGCCCTCTTCAGAAGCCGATAAAGGAGGAGACCTCATTCATCGAGGCACGAGATGAAGCGGCTGAGCGTGGCGACGCACCCTATAACTCGCTGCACCCCCTTTATGTTCTAAATCGGGCCATCCTTGTGATGGCTGAGATCTTCTCCGGGTTGGCTTTGATGACATGCTCGAAGACGATGAAACCAATCTGCATACCCCTCGGGACCCCAAAAACACACTTCTTGGGGTTGAGCTTAATGCCATTGGCTCAGAGTTTTGAGAAGGTCTGCTCAAGGTCAGCTACGAGCTAGTTGACTCGTTTGGACTTGACTACAATGTCATCCACATAGGTCTCAATGGTTCGTCCGATGAGGTCCCCGAAACACTTGAGTATGCAACGCTGGTACATAGCCATAGTGTTTTTTAGACCAAACGGCATCGTGACGTAGCAGAACGATCCGAATAGGGTGATGAAAGATGTCGTGAGCTGGTCGGACTCTTTCATCGCAATTTGATGGTGCCTGGAGTACGCATCAAGGACGTAAAGGGTTTCGCACCCTAAGGTTGAGTCGACTACTTGGTCTATGCATGGTAAAGGAAACAAATCCTTTGGGCACGCTTTGTTGAGACCCATGTAGTCAACACACATCCTCCATTTCCCACTCTTCTTTCGTACAAGAATGGGATTGGCTAACCACTCTGGGTGGTACACTTTCTTGATGAACCCAGCCGCCAAAAGCTTCGCGATCTCCTCGCCGATGGCCCTACGTTTCCCCTTGTCAAAGCGACGTAGGCGTTGCTTCACCGGCTTGGAGCCTAGCGAGTTTCCCGAGGGAACGGACAGAGATTGCGTGCGCATATCCCATGACATGACGTTGTGGCAGATCATGGCATGCGCGGAGATCTAGGCAGGCGGTTGGTTTCCTCATGACCGTTGCCCTTATAAAACCAAAGGGTTCACCCCCCGGGTTCCATACCTTGCCTTCTTGCCTTTGCATCTGCAACCGCCACCGTCAATTGCCTAGGCTTCCTGCATCCGTGTCCCCACCGCCGTTAAGCTCGCATCAACCCATCCCCATCTTCTAATGGATCCATGGTGCTGCTCTAACATCACCTTCCAGTGCATAGAGGGCCTCATCCATCACGGCCTTCTTTGCGCATGGACCTCGGGCAAGGAGTGGCTGCTTATCGGCGAGGAGGATCTGTCGTCGTCGCCCGACGGCTATGTGGTGTCGTTCACACACTTCCATGAGCGCGGGTTCACTACCCCCACCCACAGATTTCTTCAGGGGCTGTTGCACTACTACAAGATTGAGCAGTAGCACCTCAATCCCAAAGAGATCCAGCATATGGTGGCGTTCGTCGCCCTGTGCGAGAGATTCCTAGGGATCAGCCCCCACTTCGATCTCTAGAGGTACTTCATCGCCATCACCCTCTAGAAGAAGATGGAGAAAAGCGGCAGGCAGGAGCTGCACATGCCGATGGGGTGCGCCGGCATCCAGCTCCAAAACAATCAGGTCAGCGAGTAGCCGCCTATGTGGTTGTCGACATCCAACAAGGGGTGACACTCGTAGTGGTTCTACCTCAAGAATGACACCGTCGCTACCCTACCAGAGTTCACCGGGCACCTAATCGAAGAGGCCCCAGAGTCATGGAGGAAGTGGGGCATCCCAGAGAAGGACAAAAAGAGGATTCGGGACCACATCACCGCCATCTAGATCCTCAAGGAGAATGGCTTGAAGGAGTTGGGCATCATTGGGGCCTACCACGCAAGGAGGGTGACATCATTGATGATACGCGCGCTCCCGCTATATGCGATGGTGCCCGAGGCGTCGTTTGATGGAACGGCGCTGGCCGAGGGGGCGCTCTCCAACTCCAAGATTGTGCAACACATCAAGGAGCTGATGGAGCCTTTGTGGGATGACGCGGGTGCCCCCCTCAATTTCGTCTTCCTGGTGCCGGGGCATCCTTTGATGCGGCTAAAACCAGGCCATGTCATCATCGTAAGTTCTCCCTCTTTATACCTTCTTTTCAATTGATTTCTCGACCTCTTAATACAAACTTTGAGGGGGATGGGACCAGCCGAGGGACCTCATCTTCACGGATCACCCGGCTCTGTTGCCGAGGGATTTGTCTGTGAGGGCGGCGAATCATGCCGAGGGTGAGCGGCTAAGGAAGGTGATGGAGGACAAGAGGAGGAAGAGACAGCGGAAGCTGCAAGTGCAGGAACAAGGGGAGGACACCAACAACGATGATGACGTTGATGATGGCGACGATGAGGTAGCCAATGATGTCGAGTGGGGCATCTTGGAGAACGAAGATACGCTGACAGGTAGTGGTTCACCCTTGCAGGAGTTAGGACCCTTTCTGTTCCACGAAGGCAAGGGTATGTCTAGGGAGCCGGTGGAGGCGGGATGTACCATCGACCTCCCTCAGGAGTCAATAGGGGTGGGCAGCTTTGCCGCCATGCCTGAGATGCTAGCAGAGGCGGGTGGCTCCACTGTCATGCCCCAAGAGTCAAGGAGAGTGAGCCCCTTAGCCCAGGAGCAGGTGGCGGGCTTGAAGCGGCCTCGCCCCCAAACGTATATGCCGTCCGATGGCGCTGAGGTAAGTTATTAGTTGCCCTACTTCCTTTGTTTTGGATGGATTTCATCATGACTTATGCTTTTCGTTTCTTGCAGCGTTGGGAGGCAGCGTAATCTTTTGGCGCTAGCGCCAAAGAAGAGCGTTGCTTTCCAAGCGAGGCAGCAGCCGTTGGCTGGTGCCATGCCTATTTCGGGCGAGAGCGGCGCCAGTGCGACCACACCTCTGTCCGGACAGGCACTGCCCACAGTGGCGCCCGTGCCCTCGGCGGGACGGGCAGACGTGGGGGCCCAAGGGGTGTGTCAACGACAGGGTGGACAGGGCTGCAAACCGCACTTGTGATGCCGACCACGGTGGGTGTGATGTAGCCGGTTGTGACCCCGCCGACATATGTGGAGGTGGCGGTGGCTGTGACAGGCGGGTCAGAGCCGAGCGCTATCATGGTGGCGCCTAAGGTACCGGTGTGACCCGTGCCATTCATAGCCTAGACGACGGAGCCTGGTGTGGTCCAGAGGGAGGGGGATGCGGCCAAGGGATCCCCGGACGTTGTGGTGCTAGGAAAGAGGTCAGCACCCATACCGCTGACCCCTTTAGTCGCCAGAGGGGGCATCCCGATGGGGACGTCGCGGCGAGACGGGGCAATGGCGCTTGGTGCTGGCGGGAAGTCATCCCTAGCCCTGACATCGGTGGGCGACGACTTGCCTACGCAGAGCGAGACCCTACTTTGGTGGACAAATCCATAGGAGCCAGCATCGACTCTTTTCAACCACGACGACGCCATCGAGAGCATGGAGCGAGAGACCCTCGACGTGGGGGTCGCATCCGTGCTCGAAGCCCTAGACCAGGCCAGGGGTGCCCTGTGCGATGTCGTTGTTCCCACCGGACGGGTATTCACTTGATCCTTCTTCTCGCCCTTTCCTTTCTCCATATGTTTCTTATGTACTGAAGATCATCTCCTTTTAGTCCCTCATCGCTCGCAGCCGGGGAAAGTCTCAGTTTCTTCATGAATAGAAGGAGACTTGGGACCGCCTCGTTGAGGAGGCGCGGTTACACAGGGAGGTGACTGCTCAGCTTGTAGCCGCCCAGCAGAGGATGGCCAAACTGACCCCCCTTGCCGAGGAGGCAAACAATCTTTGGTCACGGGTGGCCGAGGCCTGCCGGCATGGTGACAAGGCAGAGAGGGCGTTTGAGGCCTTATCGGTGAGGTCTCAGAGGGACGACAAGGAGGATGCCAAGGTTAGAAAGGAACATGACGAGCTATTCTAGAAGGACGCCGAGGACCACCAGAAGATCCTCGACCTGTTGGCCGAGGTTGAGAAAGAGAGGGAGCTAAAGCTCGGGGCTGAGGAGAGGCTCATGGCTCTAGAGAAGAGGGCGAGTCTGGATGCTGCGGCGGTCGCTCGGCTACGTAAGGAGAGGGATGAGCCACTCCAAACCACGGAGCGGCTCCGCTCAGTGCGTGGCGCGGCTCATAAGGAGCATGACTAGGCCATCCGAGAGCATGACCAGACCTGCCAAGAGCGTAACAATGCATAGCAAAAGGTCAGCTCCCTCTAGACTGAGCTCGGAAACATGATGACCTAGATGCTAGAGGTCGAGAGCATTTTCGTCGGGCTATCCATGGACCTCGCTGAGGTGAGAAGGAATCTTCAGGCGAAGAGCGATGAGCTTGGTATCCTGAGCACCACCCTCGGAGTGGTCTATGACGACCTTGAGGTGGTGCGGTTGGAGGGAACCAGTTTGCTCGTGGCCTATGCTGTCGAGATCATGGCTCGGGTGCGCCAGCTCAAGAGGAATGCTCTCCACACCAGGGTGAATCAATCCTTTGTGATTGCTCATTCTCATTATGGGGACAGCATCGACCTAGAGGCGATGAGCCGCGTCTTCATGCTCGGCAATGAAGCCCATGAGCTAGAGGAGATGGAGACGATGGTGGCTCCCCTTTCGTAGGACCTAGCGGACAGGATCGAGGGCATAGTTCTCCCCTAGAGGGGTTAGTTAGTTCAATCCATTCTTGTAATCAGTGGACATGCTCTGACCCCTCTGTACAATATGAATAAACTTATTATTTTGTTTTGTTTGATCGAATCTATTTTTTCTCCCCTTTTATGTGTGAAAAGAGGTTCATGTGTTCTGACCCTTCCATTTGTTAAGACCATAGAGCTCGAGGTATAGGACAAAAACTCTTATCATGCTGGTGAGCAAAGATGTTGTAACCGCCAAGGCATAGGTCTCTCGTAGTCCGACCAGTTTTACTCAGCGTTCGTTCCCATAGACCTTGTCGCTAGGTTTAACGTGAGGAAGGGTGTCGGGCACGGCGACTATTTCAGAAGGGTCTTTGTATACCCTTATCAGCCCTCGAGTGAGACCCGACCCCTCGCCGTTGGTGGGGTCGGGTGTCACTGAAGATCGAGGAGAGGATAGGGAACCTAGTAGGAGAAAGCATTTTTTATTTTAGAAATATTATTCTTAGTTCTCGCACGTACCCCCTCCCTAGGACCTAAGCCATCATTCTGCGATCGCGCGTTCGGTCTCCTTGTGAGTCCAACTTTCCTTGAGCCCCCACGTGTAGCAGGGGTCTGATCGAGGGTCGGCTTATCTTTGTGATCGTCGCCCTGTCGGTGGTTTCCGCAACCGAAGGGGTTGAGCTAATCTTGCTTGCCTCAATGGCTCGAGTGACGCGCTCGGTGATCTCGCTAACGCGCATGTTCAAGTGAAACCTGGATCCGTCGTTCATGACTGGGTTGGCATAACCCTCATGCGGTATTCCACTGCTCCTTAACCCACTGTAACATCCCGGGTGTTTAAATATTAAAAACAGGACATGTCATCATATGCATTGCAAGGCATTTTGTCATATTGCAAACTTTGATATGCATTCACTAAAACAAGTTTACATTTGTGTTATGAGTGTTGAATTGAATTGTTTGAATCAAGTCAAAATTTGGTTTGGATTTGAATTTTCTAGAAACCCCTGATTTTCAGTATTCAAATCCTACCCTGAAAACTCATTTCCAAATCTAAGCATATTTTGGGGTTGAGCCCAAAAGCAAAAGTGTAGAGCTTGTCAAGTTATACAAAGTTTGTTTTTGGAGTTTTTTAAAGTTGTTATGAAAAATTTGGAGTAATTTGAAAAGGCGTAATTCGTTAAATGTCACCTATTTGAATTCAAAAGTCCAATTCAAAATGTAGACCGAATTAGGGGTTGGTTATAAAAGCAAAGTTGTAGAACTTTGAATTTTGAACAATTTTTATTTTTGGAGATTTTTGAGTTGTTACACAAATTTGGGAGTAATTTGAATTTGAAAACGAAGGGCAATTCTATAAATTCTGTGAACAGTGTTCACCGCCTAAGCTACACCACCGACGACCTTCGGTTTGCTTCCAGGCGTGGTCGTGTCCGTCTTTGGCGTCGCGCTGGCGTGGTGAAGGCCACAGCGCAGCTTCCTTGCGCTTCTGAGCCGCTCTATTTAGCCTTGGCCATCGCTGTTTGACCCTACTCTCTTGCTCTGTTTTTCCGATGCCACAGCCATAACTCCGGCGAGCTCTCACCGTCGCTTTAGCGCACTCTAGCCACTGCAAAGCTTGTCACAGCTCCGCCTGCTGCTTGCGCACCCAACCAACCTACTTTTGTCGCTTGTCTTCATCGGAAACTCGCGGTGCGCGCTCTTCTTCCTCGCGGTCGGCAACCTCAACCGCGATCTCGTTTCATCGTGGTCAGCGCATTGCGGTGAGTCTCTGTCCTTGCCGAGCCATGATTCAGTTTTGCCACGATGTCGTGGTGCTTTGTACCTTGATGCTTGATCAAATTGTCCACCGCAGCCACCGAAGCACCACCGTTGCCGTTGCTTGCTCTGCCGTGACCGCTGTGACCGTCGAACGGTGTCTCCAGTGCTCCTCCGGCCTTGTGCTCTACTCAGTCACGTTTGGGGTGAGCTGCTGATGCTTCCTGGGCCATCTGTTTAAGCTTTACAAGTCTCACGTCGCTAGCGTAGCGTAGCCACGATGTCATGGCCGCCATGGCCGGCATAGTGCTCGGTCCAGTCCGTAGCTGGTCCAGCTTGTGCCCTAAATCGATGCACCTAGTCGAGGGTAGTGTTTTGGTACCTTGGTCGTCACCGTTGGTCTCGCCGTCGGTGAGATATCGCCGGTCAGCGCGCGTGTCGCTGGAGTCAAAGCCTGAGGTTGAAGATGACAGGTGGGGTTGAGATGTCAGTGACTGTGTAGTTCAAAAATGGATTTTTTCTATTTTCTGGAATGAATGAATAGTGTCTATTTTTGTTATTTTTGTGTAGATTTATTTAGAGCTTCAAAAATTATGAAAATTTTTGTGTGACCTCTCTGTGATGTATGTTATTTAAGAAAAATATGAAATAATGTTTTTCAGTACTTTTTGAATGTGATGAAAATTGCTTAATTAATTAATAAATGGATTTCCATGATTTTTCTAGGCTTATTTATTTATCCAAAAATTATGAAAATTGTTTTGCCACTTAGTTATCATGTGATAAACATTTACAAAAAATTTACTACAAGATATGAATTATATGAATACTTGGTAATGTCTTTTGGTTTGGCAAATGCTCTAGCTCAATTCATGTATCTGATGAATTCAGTGTTCATGCCTGAGCTAGACAAGTTTGTAGTAGTGTTTATTGATGACATTCTAGTATATTCCAAGAATAAGAAAGAACATGCGGAACATCTCAGAATTGTTCTGACCCACTTGAGAGAACATCAACTATATGCCAAGTTTAGCAAGTGTGATTTCTGGCTTAAGGAAGTATAATTTCTTGGACATGTCTTGTCAGCTGAAGGCGTTGCGGTTGATCCAAGCAAAGTGAAGGATGTGCTTGATTAGAAACCGCCAACCATAGTTCATCAAGTTCAGAGTTTTCTAGGATTGGCGGGGTATTACCGTCGGTTTATTCCAGATTTCTCTAAAATATCAAAGTCCATAACTGAATTATTGAAGAACCAAGTCAAGTTTGTTTGGTCATCTGATTGTGAAGAGGCTTTCCAGACCTTGAAGAGACTGTTGACCACTACACCAGTATTAGCCCAACCTGATATCGAGAATCCATTTGATGTTTATTATGATGCTTCAGGTATTGGTATTGGATGTATATTGATGCAAGAAGGCCGAGTCATTGCCTATGCATCTAGGCAACTTAAGCAACATGAAGAACACTATTCGACTCATGATCTGGAGTTAGCAGCTGTGGTCCATGCTCTGAATATTTGGCGGCATTACCTGCTTGGTAATACGTGCCATATTTATACAGATCACAAGAGCTTAAAGTATATCTTTACTCAGTCAGAGTTGAACATGCGACAACGAAGATGGTTAGAACTGATTAAAGATTATGACTTGGAAGTACATTATCACCCTGGTAAAGCTAATGTGGTTGCAGATGCCCTCAGTCACAAAAGTTATTGCAATTGTCTGGCAGTGAGAACAATGGGTTTGACTTTATGTCAAGAAATGGAGAAATTGAATGTAGAAGTAATTCAACAAGGTAGCTTGACCAACATAGTTGTTGAAGCCACTATTCGAGATCAAGTTATTGCTGCTCAGAAGGAAAACAAGGGTATAGCCCATATCAAAGAAAGGGTCAGGAATGGAAAAGCAGAATGCTTTAGCATAGATGATGAAGGTGTGTTATGGTTCAAGGATCGCCTGGTGGTACCAAAGGTTCCTGAGTTGCGGCAGTCAATTCTAGAAGAAGCACATACTACTAGGTTATCTATCCATCCAGGAAGCAACAAGATGTACCATGACTTGAAGCAAAGTTTTTGGTGGACTAAAATGAAAATAGAGATTGCTAGATATATAGCAAAGTGTGATACTTGTCAAAAGGTGAAAGCTATACATTTGAGGTCTGCTGGTGAATTACAACCATTACCTATTCCATCTTGGAAGTGGGAGGACATAAGTATGGATTTTATTGTTGGTCTACCCAAGACATCAAAGGGATTTGACTCAATATGGGTTATTGTAGATCGACTAACCAAATCAGCTCATTTTCTTCTAGTTCAGAATACATATCCCACTCTACGGTATGCCAAGATATATTTAGAACGAATTGTGAGTCTCCATGGAGTACCAAAGACTATTGTGTCAGATAGGGGTACACAGTTTATCTCCAGCTTTTGGAAACACTTGCATTCTTCATTGGGTACCAAGCTCCTATATAGTATAGCTTATCATCTGTAGACTGATGGACAGACTGAAAGAGTCAATCAAGTACTTGAAGATATGTTAAGGTGTTGTGTCCTTAACTATTCTAATAAGTGGGATGAATGCTTACCTTTGACCGAGTTCTCATACAACAATAGTTATTAGGAAAGCATTAGAATGGCTCCATTTGAAGCACTCTATGGTCGTAGGTGCAGAACATCGCTAAGTTGGTCTGAGCCTGGAGAAAGAAGGTTCTTTGGGGTTGACCTTGTGAAAGAAACAGAAGACAAGGTTAAGCAAATACAAAGTAATTTGAAGATAGCTCAATCCCGACAAAAGAGTTATGCGGATAGACGACGTAGACCATTGGTGTTTAACAAAGGAGATTTTGTATATCTGAAAGTATCACCAATGAAGGGAGTTACCCGTTTTGGTGTTAAAGGCAAGTTGGCACCTCAATATATTGGACCATTTCAAATTTTGGAGAGGTATGGAAAAGTGGCATATCGCTTGAAATTACCATAACATCTTTCAACTGTGCATGATGTATTCCATGTTTCTCAACTGAAGAAATGTCTTCGAGTGCCTAAGCAGAATGTTGAGGTTGAAGGAGTGGAACTTGAACCAGATTTGACTTATTCTGAATATCCTATCCAAGTTTTGGATCAAAAGATCGTGTTACTCGAAGAAGGACAATCAAGTTCTACAAGATACAATGGAATCAACATTCAGAAGAAGAAGCTACTTGGGAATAAGAAGATTACTTATTAGAAAATTTTCCAGAGTTTCTGGCGTCAATATAGAATAGAGTAATGTTAGTTGAGCTCGGTTGTTACAAACTGTGTTTTGTAAAGAGACCTCAGCTGTTTTATGGACATATTTTGTATGTGTTCTTGCGACACATTTCCTTTTCTATTACTTACCCTATGGCTTTGAATCTCGGGGCGAGATTTCTTTTAGGGGGGAAGGATTGTAACACCCCGGGTGTTTAAATATTAAAAATAGGATATGTCATCATATGCATTGCAAGGCATTTTGTCATATTGCAAACTTTGATATGCATTCACTAAAACAAGTTTATATTTGTGTTATGAGTGTTGAATTGAATTGTTTGAATCAAGTCAAAATTTGGTTTGGATTTGAATTTTCCATAAAACCCTGATTTTCAGTATTCAAATCCTACCCTGAAAACTCATTTCCAAATCTAAGCATATTTTGGGGTTGAGCCCAAAAGCAAAAGTGTAGAGCTTGTCAAGTTATACAAAGTTTGTTTTTGGAGTTTTTTAAAGTTGTTATGAAAAATTTGGAGTAATTCGAAAAGGCGTAATTCGTTAAATGTCACCTATTTGAATTCAAAAGTCCAATTCAAAATGTAGACCGAATTAGGGGTTGGTTATAAAAGCAAAGTTGTAGAACTTTGAATTTTGAACAACTTTTATTTTTGGAGATTTTTGAGTTGTTACACAAATTTGGGAGTAATTTGAATTTGAAAACAAAGGGCAATTCTGTAAATTCTGTGAACAGTGTTCACCGCCTAAGCTACACCGCCGATGACCTTCGGTTTGCTTCCAGGCGCGGTCGTGTCTGTCTTTGGCGTCGCACTGGCACGGTGAAGGCCACAGCACAGCTTCCTTGCGCTTCTGAGCCGCTCTATTTAGCCTTGGCCGTCGCCGTTTGCCCCCGCTCTCTTGCTCTGTTTTCCCGACGCCACGGCCATAACTCCGGCGAGCTCTCACCGTCGCTTTAGCGCACTCTAGCCGCTGCAAAGCTTGTCACAGCTCCGCCTGCTGCTTGCGCACCCAACCAACCTGCTTTTGTCGCTTGTCTTCACCGGAAACTCGCGGTGCGCGCTCTTCTTCCTCGCGGCCGGCAACCTCACCCACGATCCTGTTTCGTCGTGGTCAGCGCGTTGCGGTGAGTCTCTGTCCATGCCGAGCCATAATTCAGTTTCGCCACAATGCTGTGGTGCTTTGTACCTTGATGCTTGATCAAATTGTCCACCGTAGCCACCGGAGCGCCACCGTCGCCGTTGCTTGCTCTGCCGTGACCGCTGTGACCGTCGAACGGTGTCTCCAGTGCTCCTCCGGCCTTGTGCTCTACTCAGTCGCGTTTGGGGTGAGCTGCTGATGCTTCCTAGGCCATCTGTTTAAGCTTTACAAGTCTCACGTCGCCAGCGTAGCGTAGCCACGCCGTCATGGCCGCCATGGCCGGCGTAGTGCTCGGTCCAGTCCGTAGCTGGTCCAGCTTGTGCCCTAAATCGATGCGCCTAGTCGAGGGTAGTGTTTTGGTACCTTGGTCATCACCGTTGGTCTCGTCGTCGGCGAGATATCGCTGGTCAGCGTGCGTGTCGCCGGAGTCAAAGCCTAAGGTTGAAGATGACAGGTGGGGTCGGGATGTCAGTGACTGTGTAGTTCAAAAATGGATTTTTTCTATTTTCTGGAATGAATGAATAGTTTCTATTTTTGTTATTTTTGTGTAGATTTATTTAGAGCTCCAAAAATTATGAAAATTTTTGTGTGACCTCTCTGTGATGTATGTTATTTAAAAAAATATGAAATAATGTTTTTCAGTACTTTTTAATGTGATGAAAATTGCTTAATTAATTAATAAATGGATTTTCATGATTTTTCTAGGCTTATTTATTTATCCAAAAATTATGAAAATTGTTTTGCCACTTAGTTATCATGTGATAAACATTTACAAAAAAATTTAGGTCAATTGGAACAAGTTGATTTATTTCATAATTCTTAATTAATTAATTAATCTATAAAAGCAAATAGTAACCTTTATTGATTTAGGTTTTGTTTGAATTTTTGATTGAGTGATGTCCTTGGGTCATTAGTTGGTAATGATCTTTGGCAATTGATGTTAGTATTCTGGAAAGGTTTAGTTAGTTTGACTTGTAACTGTACCGTGAAGGAAAGTTGTATTCCAGTTATTAACGTTTGCATCAATCATCAAGCATCATGTTTCGTATTCCGCATCATGTTAAACATGGTATTGTTACTACGTGTAGTGAATGAAGGTGAACACATGATAGTTAATCAAGTTGCTAAGGAAGTTAGTCCGTCTGTTGAGGTCGGATCGAATACTTGTGGAACATTGCAGGAATTGGACTTTTCCGTCAACGAAGGCAAGCCCCGGATGCATACAACCCTACCTTGAGTTTTACAAATTAATTTCGCTTTTGCTTTTCTATAATGCATTAAGTGATTAAGAATTAAGTAAAAGACTAATTGGTGCATTACCAACATTGTTTTTCCATATCTACCTTGATTACCTGTTCATTCGTAAATGTCTAGATATGCTTAGTCGGGTGATTACCTGTCACCTGAGAATCTTAAATGGATCTTTGGTTACTTATGTGATCATAAAATATGAGAATGTGGAGTAATAAATCTAGATTGGACAGACTAGGTGTGTGTGAGCCACAAGACATGGAGGTCTTGTGAGCGGGTTCTTTCCGCCTATGTCGGTTAAGGTCCGTCCATTGTTGAACTGTGTGCGGTAAGACTTTGTAGTACTAACCACATACTCCGATAAGCCTTAACTTGGCGATTCTATGACGAGAATGGCTACTCGCGCACTAGGAGTGGAGAGATGGTGAGAATAGCATGTACCCACGTAGCAATGGGCTGGATTGGTGGAGTACTATATTCTCGGGTGGCGCGGACCCGTTCTTGTTTTAGAGGATCCGAGAATAGGTTGGTATATGTAGGTCGGGGACCTGCATATGTCGTGTGGTCTGGAATCCCCAGCTGGGTTATAATCGGTTCGAATCATCGTTGCTCCTCGGTTATGGAGACTCACTTCTCTGTTCATCATCGTAGTTTTATAACTGAACTTGAGAAGGTGTTGGATATGAAGTTTCATGATCTCAATACAGATCGTGTCAGCTTTGTATATGATTTGATGAAGTTTTTAATGTTGATATAAAGAATTTTGTTAAAGAGCTTTTACGCAAAAGAACTTTGATTATTGCTAAAGCCATACCTTAAATCCCTGAGCCTGCATTCCTGAGTTTATCAGTTCCTATTTCGGTTAAGTCTTGTTGAGTACTTTTGTACTTAGGGTTCATTGACCCTTGTTGCAGGTGAGCCTCATGAGCAGATCTGTTTTGGATCGTGCTGCATGACTATTGTTCGATCTGACGATGAGAAGTAAATATGTGGCCCTTGGGCAGGGTGGTTTCTTTGTGTGTTTTGTATTATATTATAATGCCACTCCACTATTTCGTTTTGTAATAATCATCGAACTTAGTTGTGAGGTTTGAAACTACTATTTTGTAAAATATGTTATTGTAAGACTTCCGCTATTTTTACTCTGGTGTAGATATTTGAATAAATATTGTAATACTACAATGACTCTGTAATGTGATCCTGCTCGGAAATCGTGGATGATTCAGGGTTCCCCGAGGACACCCGACAGTCTTCTTAAGTTAACGGAAACATATGCATAGATGTCAAAGGTCGTCGGACAGTGACAGGTGCATGTGGGCCCTATAATTTAGGAGGTTCTACCACAGAATGGTATCGGAGCGATCGTTACAAGGTTTTTGTTGTATTGTTTTACAAAAACTTTAAAATGATTTGGGATGACTAAATTTAACTTGATAATTTGGTCTAAATTGCTTCTGACTTATCTTATTTCTTTCTCACCATTCCTTATTTGATTAAAAAGGTTTTTTGTGGTGGAGTAGTAATCTTACTATGCCCTATATAAAAACAAATGTTGTTTATGTGTATTATAAGCTTTGATGATTTTGTTCGTAAGAACAATTCATGCATCATGAATAATTCACTAGTTACTTCCTTCACCTCTGAGTCTGGAGTTGAGTAGTGAGTCTGGTTTGAGTAATGTAATCCATCCTAGCTGCTCTTTAGACTTTGATCAAATGATCTTACTTGGATTAAATCGGCTTCCTACAGTATGGCTCGTACCAAGATGACGCCCCGTAAGTCCACTGGACCCAAAGGAGTTCCTCATCACAAACTTGCCCCTAGGAATGACGGTGCTAGCAGTAGCAGCTCTAGGCCTGATCCCCAGGTAGGGATACAGAGGATTTCTGCAGAGTTAGCACAAGCTACTAGAGATAGGGCTTTGGATGCTATATAGGTAGGAGAATTACAGGATCAATTGAGGCGTCTCACCACCACGCACAGGAACTGCGAAAGCATGTTAGTTCGTACGGTGGAGGGAAGGAATGAAGCTTGGCATAGGGAAAATGTAGCTAGAGCTAGAACTCATGAGCTAGAATTCTATGTAGAAGATTTAGAAGAACATAATACCTATCTGCATGAGGAAGTTCATAGGCTTAGCAATCTACTAAATCCAAATCATGAACCCCAAGCTGATGCCATGGACCCCGGTGTCATCCTTACCGATGATGATGAATTAGAAGAAGAAGATCCTAAAGAATTAGTAATGATCGATGAAAGTGATAATGAAGGCGGTAATATTTCCGAAATGGATACCGAGCCGGAAGTTTGAAGTGATCAAGGACAGGAGTAGAGTTGTATAATAGTTAGTTCTAGTTAAGTTATGTAGTCTTGTTTTGGTACTTACAGGTTCTGGTGTTTATATTAGTAAACCCTATGTAATGTGTCTGGAGTAAGCTTTGGTGCAATTCAATAAAGGCTTGTGAATAAAGTTTGGTTTGTTATGAGCAGATGTGTCGTACGCAGGGTTCGTATATTCCGGGAACTTCACAAGATGAGGACGGTATTCCAAATCCGCCACCAATTCCAATAAATCTGGCTGATGCTATAACTGCACTTGTCAATGTGACGGCCGAAAATTCTCGTTTGCTTCATGAGATAGCTCAAAGTAATCAGAATCAGATGCAAGGAAATCGTGGTCGCCATCATAACAGGCAGGAGGCTATATATGTTGATTTTACAGACACAAGGCCACCGGTATTCACCAAGGCAGATGAACCATTGGAGGCTGACGATTGGCTTTGAACCATGGAGCAAAAATTTGATCTCATTCCATGCACGGAGTTTCAGAAACCAGTCTTTGCTGCCCAGCAACTTAGAGGTGCAGCTGGTGCTTGGTATGCAAATCTTATGGCCATGCATTCCGCAGGTGTTCCATTAACTTGGACAGAGTTTTGTACTGCTTTCAGAGCCCATTATATCCCGGAGGGAGTTATGGCTATGAAGCTAGATGAATTCCTTGCTTTGAAGCAAGGAGATCAAACCGTGATGCATTATGTGGGAAGATTCAATCACCTGTCACAATATGCACCTGAACATGTCAATACTGATGCTAAGAAGAAGAGGTGGTTTATGAGAGGCCTGAATACCAAGCTACAGACAATGATGACAACTTGTACTAATGTTACTTATCATGAGGCTGTAAATATTGCAATTGCTTCAGAGGCAAAGTATCGGCAGCATAAGGAGCTCAAAAAGAAAAAGAGTATGCCATCTGGATCTTTTGGGGGAAATCAGAAAAGGCAGAGGGTGATTTATCATCCAGTAAATCATAATCATCCTTATCGTCCGCCACAGTTCCAAGCTTTACAAGAGGGTACAAGAGGGTCATTGGCGCCTACAATACTGTTTATGTCAGACACATGTGGCAGGCTTTACCGTGTTCGTCTGGCATGGTAAATGACGATGCCCAAAATACTATATGGCAAATGTCGGTGCCCACAACACTGTTTGGGTTCTGACATGCCTGAAAGGTTGCAAAGCACCCTTCTGGTATGGCCTGGTGGTACTATCCTGCATGGGTGCAGGGTACGGTCCTCGGTATTGCGGTTGACTTGAGCGCCTTGCCTTATCTGCTCTGCCTGATTCTCGGGTCCTCACCGAGCGGGACTCCCCAGTCGGTCATTTCCAGTCGGCTCCAACCGCGCCAGTCGAAGGAGAGCTGTAAGCAGAGGTTCAACGTATTCTCAGTCGGAAAAGCGGGTCGGAGTCGGAAGCGAGTGTTGTCCCCTCCTTGGCCTGGCCTTTCGGTTGAAGACTGGATTGCTCTTTTGGCCTGTCGTTAGGTATCTGGGCCGGCCCAGGAGTCGCGCATTTGTTGTAATGCCGTCTGCTAGGCTGAGTTTTTGCTGGCAAGCGAGCCTATCGGGGACCCTGGGTTTATGAACCCGACACTGCTTGACCGCATCAAGTGCCTCCTGGGCCCCGGACGTCCATTCGAAGTGGTCAGCCCTCTTCAGAAGCCGATAAAGGAGGAGACCTCATTCGCCGAGGCACGAGATGAAGCGGCTGAGCATGGCGACGCACCCTATAACTCGCTGCACCCCCTTTATGTTCTGAATCAGGCCATCCTTGTGATGGCTGAGATCTTCTCCGGGTTGGCTTCGATGACGTGCTCAGAGACGATGAAACCAATCTGCATACCCCTCGGGACCCCAAAAATGCACTTCTTGGGGTTGAGCTTAATGCCATTGGCTCAGAGTTTTGAGAAGGTCTGCTCAAGGTCAGCTACGAGCTAGTTGACTCGTTTGGACTTGACTACGATGTCGTCCACGTAGGCCTCAACGGTTCGCCCGATGAGGTCCCCAAAACAATTGAGTATGCGACGCTAGTACATAGCCACAGCGTTTTTTAGACCAAACGGCATCGTGACATAGCAGAACGATCCGAATAGGGTGATGAAAGATGTCGCGAGCTGGTCGGACTCTTTCATCGCGATTTGATGGTGCTCGGAGTACGCATCAAGGACGCAAAGGGTTTCGCACCCTGAGGTTGAGTCGACTACTTGGTCTATGCGTGGTAAAGGAAACAGATCCTTTGGGCACGCTTTGTTGAGACCCGTGTAGTCAAATCACATCCTCCATTTTCCACTCTTCTTTCGTACAAGAACGGGATTGGCTAACCACTCTAGGTGGTACACTTTCTTGATGAACCCGGCCGCCAAAAGCTTCGTGATCTCCTCGCCGATGGCCCTGCGTTTCCCCTTGTCAAAGCGATGTAGGCATTGCTTCACTGGCTTGGAGCCTGGCCTGATCTTCAAGGCATGCTTGGTGACTTCTCTCGGAATGCCTGGTATATCCAAGGGTTTCCACGTAAAGATGTCTCTATTGGTGCGGAGGAATTCGACGAACGCGTTTTCCTATTCAGAGGAAAGCGCGGTGCCAATGTGCACCACCTTGCCGTTGGAGCTGCTGGGGTCTATGAGGACCTCCTTGGTGCCCTCCACTAGCTCAAAAGACCCAGCTGACCGCTGGTGGTCGGGTGTTTCTTTGGTGATCTCCTTTCTGATGACCGCAAGCTCTTTGGACGTGACGATTGCCGCGGCATGATCGTAGCATTCGACCTCGCACTCGTAGGCACGCTAAAATGAGGTGTCGACGGTGATGACCTCGCCTGGGCCTGGCATTTTTAGCTTTAGATAGGTGTAGTTGGGGACGGTCATGAACTTCGCGTAATATGGTCATCCCAAGATGGCGTGGTCGGTTCCGTGGAACCCAACCATCTCGAAGGTGAGGGTCTCCGTCCTATAATTGGACGGATCCCTGAAGGTGATTTGTAGGTCGATCTACCCAAGTGGCACGGACTGCTTTACAGGCACGATGCCGTGGAAAGGCGCTCTGGTTGGCCAGATGCGCGATCGGTCGATGCCCATGGCGTCGAGCGTCTCGACGTACATGATGTTGAGGCCGCTGCCTCTGTCCATCAGTACCTTGGAGAGACGCTTCGTGCCAATGATCGGGTCAACCATGAGCGGATATCTCCCTAGTTGTGGGATGCTCTCCGGTTGGTCGGTCCGATCAAAGGTTATGGCAGACTCCGACCACCGGAGGAAGGTAGGCGCGGTTGGTTCGGCCGTATAGACCTCATGGCGCGTGAACTTCTGACGGCGCTTGGAGTTGTAGGCTACGGACCCTCCGAAGATCATGAGGCAGCCATCCGATGTCGAAAAGCCACCATCCTTCCCCTCGGCGTCGTCTGTGGTCGGGTCAGGGTCCTTCCCGTGCTCCCCTTTGTTGGAGCCTCCGGACAAGAACCACTTCATGAGGCCACAGTCCTTGTACAGATGCTTGATGGGGAAGGCATGGTTCGAGCATGGCCCCTCGAGTAGCTTCTCGAAGTGGTTCGGGGTAGCCTCCGTGGACTTCTGACCTCCCCTGTGGTTGGCGGTGGCCACGAGCGAGCCCTTGTGCCGCTGCTTGTTCTTCTTCTTGACAGGACAGTTGGAGGCGCCTTCGCTGGCGACCTCGTCCCACTTTGCCTTGCCCTTGAGGCAATCGAAGATCGCTCCGACCACCTCCTCGCCCGAGGCATGGCTGGTGGCGATGTTGAGGAGCTCCTTGGTGGTTCGCAGGCCCTTGCATCCTAGCTTATGAACTAGGGATGCACAGGTGGTCCCAGACAGGAAGGCCCCCATGACGTCGACATTGGCAACGTTGGGCAGTTCATTGCATTGCCGGGAGAAGCACCGGATGTACCCACGAAGGGTTTCTCCAGCCTTCTATCGGTAGTTCTTGAGATCCCATGGGTTCCTAGGATGCTTGTACGTGCCCTGAAAGTTCTCCACGAAGATCTCCTTCAGATCTGCCCAACTTTGGATTCTATTGGACGGAAGGTGCTCTCGTGTGCGTGCCGAATCGGCCAGGAACAACGGAAGGTTGCGGATAATGAAATCGTCATTATCCTACCCCACTGGTTTGGTAGGCAAGCCGATAATCCTCAAGCCATAGTCCAAGGTTCGTTCCCCCAAAGTATTTTGGGATGTTGGTTGGTGGTCGGTACCTTGCGGGAAGGCAGCATTGAAGATGTGTCGGCCGAAGGCCTGAGGTCCCGGTAGGCTAGGGCTCGGGCTTCGGTCCTCGCCGTTGTTGTAGCGTTTGCCCTGTCGAGGGTGGTAACCGTGGCTGGCCCCCTACCCCGCATCGCTGCAGGTACGCCGGCGAGCGTTGAGGGTGTCGCGCGCGTCACGGTTGCAGCCGAGACGCTCATGCATCGGAACCGTGATGCATGGCCTACCGCTGTGCGGCGCCTGGTGGACTGATGCGTCCTTGTCGGGTCGCACTGAGGACGTGTGCTGGCTGGCGTCGAGCTCGCGTCGCCGAGATAGCGAGCTCTTGGCCTGCTGCGCAGCCACACGCTCAAGCAGCGTGCGAATCTCATGGTGGGCCCATCGATCCTTGGGCGTCACAGGCCCCGGAAGCCCCCTGAGCAAGGCTACCACAGCAGTGATGTTCTGGTTTGCCCAGACGAAGTGCGGGAGCGCTTGATCGTCCTCGACGATCCTCCGGTTCATGTCACGGGCCATGGCGCGTGTGCGCCCTCCGTCTCCGTGGCGCTCAATCTCACGATCGAGCTTCGTGCGTTCTTGCTCGAGCTAGAGTCGTGCTTCCTCAAGCTATAGGTGTCGGGCCTTCAGCTGCTCCACCCGCAGGCGGGGTGGGGCTCCTTCATCCCCCTTGACCTCATCGTTGAGGTCGTTCGTCGGGGTAGCCTTCTCCTGGTGGATGCTTTCGATGTGTCCCTCAGGGGTACCTATCATGAAGCATTCACGAGAGGGGTGATGGCTCCCCTGCTGGAGTCAGAGCCAGAGGGCGACTCCGGCTCCTCTACGAGGAGGTCATGAAAAGACTCTACGACGTGTTCGATCACCCCCACAAACTCGTCGTTCGCGGGGCATGTAATCATGTGTTGTGCCACGAGGTGGCCAATGGTCTCTGCGGCGTTGCGGAGACCGAACGGGAGCACTATCGGGGCGCTCCGGATGAGGTATTCCGGGGAGAGCGGCTCTCCCCAGGTAAGCTGCACCATGACGTAGTTGCACATTTAGATAGCAACACACTAGCAAAATCGTAGTTGCACATTTAGATAGTTTATCTTTTGCATAGGTTTTGTTAAAAATAGAAAAAGAGGCTATAGTTTAGATTTAGAGTTTTAAGTTACCTAATTCACCCCCTTCCCCCTCTTAGATGTCACGGTCCCTTACAATTAGAATTTGTGTGTACCTAGAAAATATATTTGTGTTAGGATGAGCAATATACATAAAGTATCATTTGATATATCATTGAATCTATTTTTATAATATATTTATTTGAAGAAGTAAATGTTGGTAAATCTAGTCACAGATACCATAGCCTCACTTATTTTTGGTGGGAGAGAGTACGTTCTAACCATCTAAGCCCATCCAATGGCACGTCTGCACAATCAACCAGCTTAAAGATAGGACAAGATCGAATTCAATATATATATATATAATATAATAATAATTATCAATCAAGAACACCAGCTGCTACCCTCAATCGTACTATGCAGAATACATGCTCCAACCAAATACAGACCAATGCAATGCAAGCAGAAGCTACTACTAAATCCATAATGCAAATGGAACAAATAAGTTATATCTATGCCTAGACAATAGGAAGGAGCGCGTGGAGCGGCGATTCGTGACGCGTAGCTCTCCACTGCGATCATACTTGAGGCCAAACATGGTGAAACGGAGCTGGCGAGCCGAGCAGTAGTCCCGGTCCTCGTCGTCGACTCCATCTGGCATCATGGTCTGTACAGTGCAAAACTTGCTTGTGCCCCCCATCATGTTCACTAGCCATTGCTGCCCGCGCTTCGCTGCGGGTGATTTGCTTGGTATAGGAAACCTCATATTGCTAATATGTTTTCTCATCGTATTAGTACTTAAGGCTGGTCAGGTTGGTTGTCATTACATGGTGCCTATTCTAGTGGAAAGAAGTATTTGATGGAGTTGGGTTCAAGCAACTAACGTACTTAGATTTGAAGTACAACATTGGATAACATTACATTATAGGCGAAAATAGGAAAACTAAAACACAAATACTTCCCCTAACGGGAGGGTTTACAAAAAGTGAATTAGGATTCATTCTTCTTAGGTGAATCTACAACACGCATCCAATAACTACGGATGACAACAACGACAAGAGGAGCATCCCAAGGCAACTAATCCACCTTGAAACCACGCAGCTTGATTCCTGTGCTCGGTGGATTCTTTTACTGTCCTGGATATGGATCTGCAACTTCTCGCGCTAATGGCTGAGTGAGAGGAACTAAGGGTTCTGCTTCTAACACTTCCGAAGGTGGAGGCGCTGGCGGTTCTACATCACCGGTTCTCCTTGTTTCAGTTGGGTGGATAGGGATCCCCTCCAAGATCGGGGCATCCCGCATTTCATCAACCAGCGCCCTCCGCTTGGCCCTAGTGAACAAATAGGCCTCACCCAGTTGATGAACATGCCGATCTTCGGCCTCCTTCAGAGCTTCTGACATTGCAGTCTCCCGGCTCTCAGCAGCTGCAGCACTGGCATGCGCTTTGGCGAGCTGCACCTAGAGCATCCGAGTGAAGATCTCGGCTTCTTCGACGCGCCGGAGGCACACCCTCAGCTCCAAGGCTTGCCGGTCATACTGCTCATCCAGAGCAAGCATGTACGTGGTCAAGTGTACCATGGTAGGACTATCTTCTTGGGCATCACGCCCTTGCAAAGCCTCCATGCGAGCCATCCATGGCCGCCGATTCCTATCCAAGGGTGGAAAGAACCTCATGGGGGTACGGGCAACGGGCTCTTCATAGAGCTGGCAAAGATACCACAAAGCTTTGCGGGCCACAACCTGGTAGGTGTCGGTGAAGCTAAATCCGGTTGCGGTCACACTCCAGGCTTCGGTGATGTCGGGGAACTCTTCACTCTTCCTAATGTAAATGGTAACCTCACACCGATCGATGCCATGTTTCTGATACTCACGGCCCTCATACTCGGGACGATATTTGACTCCGAGCTTTTGCAGGGTGGCATGCAGGATTCTAGGAAAGGCCTCAACGTTTAGGCAGTAACTACTAACCCAGGTTCCTGCCATTTCTGGTCGTGGCTACAAAGAAGGCCCGAGTAAAAAGCTTGCTCAAAGAGAAAACCTAAGCGAGCTAAAGTGCGACGAGTGGTGGTACCAATGGCCAAGGCAGGCTTTGCTTATAAAGGCCGAGCGGTCTGTGGTCCTGGCGTGGTTCACTAGGGTTCTTGCGTGGGATCACTACGAACGAATCGACCAGATTTCGCCCGTTCGAGGCGAGTGACGTGTGGTGCCATTACTGAGTAGTACGACTGTAGGGCAAGGGTCCGACAAGAGTGCAGAAAAGGGGTACAAGGAGACATGGGTTACTATTGACGTGGTTCATGGGCGAGCGCGGAGCACAAGGCCACAGTGTAGACCTAACTATGTAACAAGCACAAGTAGGCCATGCAGACTACGGCACGCGTGACACCTATGGATGGCGTAGCTGCTAGTAATATGGGATAACAATGCACAAACAGGCCATGCATTAATGCACGTCCTACGTGTTTGAGGTGAGCGATGTCTGAGGCCATTAATGACTAATACGGCTGTAAGCCAAGGTTCCGACAAGAACTCAAAAAAGAGTGCTACCAGCTAAGCCAGGCTCTGCTTATAAAGGCAGAGCGGTCTGTGGTCTTGGCGCGGTTCACCAGGGTTCTTACGTGGGATCACTACGAACAAATTGACCAAATTTCACGCGTTCGAGGCGAGTGACGTGTGGTGCCATTACTGAGTAGTACGATTGCAGGGCAAGGGCCCGACAAGAGTGCAGAAAAGGGGTATGAGGGGACGTGGGTCACTACTGACGTTACTCAGTGTGAATGCGGACCACGAAGGTACAGTGCGAACCTAATTCTGTAACAAGCACGCATAGGCCATGCACACAACGACATGTGTGGCACCTAAGGATGGCGTGTCTACTAACAATACGGCACAATAATGCACGTACTACGTGGCTACACCTCAACTAACCACCTAGGTATGTAGTAGAATCTACAAGATTTTGTTCTTTGTGCCAGCGTGCTGGCACTTACTGGGCCTCATCATTGCATACATATAAGTATATAGTTCCATTGATGCACACGTTCGTGTGTTCACCTCTACGAAGTATAGTGTACCGGCCATTAAGGACTAATACGGCTGCAAGGCAAGGTTCCGACAAGAGGGCAAAAAAAACCATGGGGAGACTTGGGTCATGGTAGGCGTAACCGCAAGCGATGCTAAGCACAAAGCCATTATGGTAGATGTAGTAATGGCGATCAACCCCAACCACCGACCATCCTGGGAGTAACATGGCCATGCATGTGTCCTAAATCGTAGCAGTTTAAATGGTCCTGCATGGTCCTGCATATTACTTAGAAACTACCACAACGTCCCTATGAGTTCATATTACTTAGGTACTATTACAATAGTACAGCTTGGACGGTGAATCATTTTTATCTGATGGTAAGGAGGAGAGACATTAAATGTGTCCACCAACCCCAGCCACTGCTTCTCGCGCTTCGTTGCGGGTGATGTACTTGCGCTTCGTCGCGGGTGATGTACTTGTTGTAAGAGATTTGAAGTGTTTCAAGTAGAGAGAGAGTACAACTAAGTGAGAGGCAGTGGAACCGATTTCTTTCTTTCCAGTGCGGCCTTCTGCTGCTTCGGTTGGTTCTTGCGGCTGAACTGAACCCTGTGAGGTTTCTTGGTTTGCCTCAAGCTACTTGGAGGACAGGAGGCCAGCGTGCAACATGGACCCGTACGTGGTGACCTCGCTGATCGCGGAGACAACCATCATGTGGGAGCCCAGGCACTCCAACGGCAGCGGCAAGGGCGCCACGGCTCCTTGATTCTCCGGCAGGGACTGACCTACCTCTGTGTGAGAGGCGGGCTACGTAGATGGCAAACGAGGCTGACGCTATAAGAAACTTGAGATGCCCATAATAATAGCTGCGGTATGCTGGTTCTAGTGTTGGATAACGAATCAAGAACACTTCTTTTGAGCTTTCTTCAAAATTAGCATACTTTTATAAATAGTCTCCTGAATTATCAACTTCAAACCGAGTTGAATGAGCCGAGACGAAGTCAAAGTCATTCTAAATCATTTTTTTCATTTTAAAAGAAAAACGAGTTCCCTAGCTTGTCGTGTGCTTGTGATCGCTGATGCGTGTCGAAATTTCTAGGTTTCTAATTGTTTCCTTCAATCGGCTTATCTTGGCGTACTTGCACAGATGGTTTATGCCACCGCTCTCATTAACATTCAAAAGAACTCGATTCATTTCCACTTTCAAAACATCAACTCGTTTCCAATCCCAAAACATCAAAAATTCGGTGGATGGAGTTCAGAGGGCCATCTATCACAAGAACAGAACATGTATCAGAAGTTCAGAACCACCGGTCACTCGGGCCTGTAAATCATGGAGCTGAACCAACACCGCTGTGCTGATCACATCAAACAAGACCAACACCGATGCAAATATATCCCAACCCACAACCACGATCCCCTGCCATAATGGCACTCGTTATTCGCAATTACAAGGAACTTAAGAAGACAGGGTCTACAACCAGATCACACAGGAATGGTTAATTCTCGGACGGTTGATAACCAAGCCTCACCAAACAGACATCAAAACATTAGTGACAGGTTATACAGTTGAGTAAAATTTTTTTGTTCTCTTCAGAAAGGAAAAAATGATACGCAAATGCTCGAACAAACCAGAAACACTTCTAACAAGATTAGAAGAAGCTTTTCAAAGGAGAACAAGATTAGAAGGAACATGCTCCCAATTACAACACTGTAACAAGATTATTACTGCATGCTGTGCCAGCGGCTTACTCTGCAGTATGGGCAAAAAAACGAGACAGTCTGATACATACATTTTATTCATCGGTGAGATGCAACATGAAAGAAAAACTATGGAACAAGAGGCCGGAATGAGAGTTTGTGTAACCGCCTCAACTCATTCTAAGACACTCTTCAAAATTTTTATGTGATAACGGTCGGGGCAGAGCGGCCAGTGTACTCTTGCATCTTGGAGAGCTTGAGCGCAACAACCTTGAGATGAAACACAAAATTAGAAAATGCAGTTTCACAGAAACCCAATGTATATTCAGCTCTGTGAACCGAAAGGACAGGATAGTATCTTACCAACGGAGCAAGGGCATCCTGTGAATCCCTGCCGGTCTTGGAGGAACCCTTCTCGTACTGCTCGATGTAGACACGGATGGTGGCACCAACAGAACCAGTTCCAGAGAGGCGGAACACCTAGAATGCCGAAAATCCATGTTAGCTCACCAGTATGATATAGACAGAGATCTCAAATATATCCATCTGACCAAGGATGAATCCAGCTCAGACTTATCATGTACCGACTGATAATATTGCAAAAAAGGAAATGTATTGTTGACTGGAACAAGGTTTTCACACCACTCCCTTTGTTTTGGTTCAAGACATAAAATAGAGGATATCTAAAACAACACAGGTCTACATACCAGCCGTGAACCATCTCCGAAGAGGTATTGGATGCCCTGGTGCTTGGACACAGAGCCATCAACAGGATCCTTGTACTCAAACTCGTCAGCTACAACTACTTCAGAAACATCAGACTGGATCTCCTTGATCAGCCTGACAGAGATAATTTAGATATGGCACTAAAATGTTCAAGATTGCTTAAGTTGATATATGTATATACGGGAGTACGACCATAATTTTTTGGAGGCACTGATTCCTTTACACTTTAAAAAGTTCCACTTACTTGTTGACATCAGAAAGTGATGACTGCATGCTTCCTAGGTTTGCCATAAGCTCCTTAGCAGCCCCCGCGCCAACATTCTTCACAAACAAACTTGTGCATTTAGAATGATATCTGAAACAGGTGGTACATATATGCAAGGCGAATGTCAAAAAAAAAGTTAGTACCTCATAGTCATAGCGTGTGTAATAATGGCAACCATATGTGGCCCAGTGCTGACGGACAATATCTTCAACACTGACAAGCTTATCTCCTCCAAGGTCGTCCTTATTCTTGAAAGCAATAATAGAAAGCCATGCAAGCACAGCCCAGATGCCATCCTTCTCACGAATGTGGTCAGACCCTGGCCAAAGTAGTACATATAAACATCTCAATAATGTCTATACCAAATACCAACAAGTCCTTGACCTTACTATGGGTTGGATTCATGACCGACTCAATAAAAGAGCGAGAGAGCTCACTATCAGAACACAACAAGTGATTTGCCCCATTCATGTTAACACAATTTACCCATCTAACATGACGATACAAGAGGTGCTAGCATGTTTACTACTGTGATTCGCATGTATATAAATGATAGCCAGAAGCCAAATATTACCAGTGCCAAAGCTTTCTTCACCACAGATTGAGCACATTCCAGCATCCATCAAATTCCCAAAAAACTTCCGCCCAGTAGGCACCTGAAACATGGTTGTTTATGTTAGATTTATCTAGCATTCAAAAATCTTGCAAACCAAGGTCTCAACACTTTACCTCAAAGAACTTGAGATTCAAATTCTTTGCAACAACATCAAAGGCAGCAGATATTGGCATGCTCCTGCAACTACAACAATGGATTATCATAAGCAGCGTATCAGTGCATAGAGAAATTTTAAATGCATCTAAGGTCAGACGGCTGGGGGATGAAAAAGTTGGCGTTAGCAGAAACTGTGTTCCAGATGGTATTGTCGCTGATATGTTAAGCAGATTTATTGAGCAGAACACTGCCAGACTTAAAACAGATGGTGCACAAAATGTAGAGAGAAACATGCATTTTTACTGCAGGCTACAGTGAAGTTTACCGCTTTGAGCCTACAGTGAGAGTTTTTACAGCGACAATATATCTAGATGTTATATTAGCAGCACAGTATGGAGGAGAGCTTTTCACCTGGCAACTCCCTTGAGGCCAGAAGCAAAGTAAGGAATTGATTGGACAACATTGGCCGTGATAATGGCAACAGAGTTCGATGGTGCCACAAAGAATCTATAACAAGGCAAAGGGGGAGTACCATGAATTCCTTGTGCTTTTCTAGAATCCAAAACAAATTTTCTACATAGCGAGATATTCGAACATATCATACCTTTTACCCAGAATCATGTTGCGATCAGCATCTCCATCAGCTGCAGCGCCAAATTCAGGGGGCTCCACATTTGAGGATGACTTTCCAAGATCCATCCGTTCAACCAACTCTTTTGCATAGGTGAGGCTAGGATCCGGATGACCACCTCCAAAGTCCTCCTGCAAAAACATAAGTGATGAATTAATACCAAGCCACATTTTAAGTAGAAATTTGTGACAATAGAAGAGCTCATTACTTTCGGGACACAATTCAACAGCGAGCTTTCATCAGCACCAAGCTCTTCCACAAAGATGTGTCTGGCATAAGCTCCAGCAACACCATGGAGCGCATCATAACTAAAAGAGCACAACAAGATTTCAGATGTGTTACAGTAATATTATTACGTCAATGGTGACATGGTTGCAGTCATAGATGAATACCAGAATGTAAACTTTTGGGAAGCCAGCAGCTTTTTTATTGCTTCAAAGTCAAAAATTGTCCGGAAATGATGGCGGTAACTAAATCATTAGATTCCCTTGTTACACAACATGATCCAGGTAACATGTAATGATATAAAGCACAGATATTCTCACTTCAATGAAAGAAAACACGAAAGAACAAGCTACTTACTTCATTAACTTGATGTAATGTACACTAGAGTCAAAGACATCCACATCAAAGGGGACATCGGGTCCACTGAAGCTGGTGAGACCGACAACAGAAATATCAACCTGTAGTAGTAAAGTAGGAGAAAATGAATAGTCCACTAACCTGTCAAAAGGAACAGCGAGAAAATACTTAGCAGGCTGGCACTGAATCATACATCTGGAAGGTCTTCAGAGATGAGGTATTCAGAGATTGTCGTTGTATTAGAGAAAATCTTGTCAGTAACGGATTCAGGGGCATCGAATAAAAATTTCAGGACTCTGAAAATATAATTATCAACCATGCTTTCCTGTGCTGACCTTTATCAGTGACGACCATGTGGATCCTCGGCGGCGTTCCCGGCAAGTTGCAGGGCCTCAAGAAAAGGAAACACAGAGATGTCAGTCAAAACCTAACCAAATCGAGAAGGCCGCAACAACCCCATCGAGACTGAACCCCAGATCCAGACTGAGAAGAAGGGGACGCGAACTTGGACGGCGTCGATCTACTCGAAGACAGCGGCAAGGTGGGAGTACCCAGCTTGGGCAGAGATGAAGATGAGGGAAGCGCTTGCAGCAGAGGCCGGTCGTGACCCAAGCGCTGTTGCCGCCAGCAAGGGCCACCGGTCCGCGCAGCTGCCGCAGCTGGACCCGTAGCCACCGGGGGGGAGGAAGAGGACACGACACGATTCGTCCGCGCAGCGAGGTGGTAATGTTCCGCGTGGCCGAACCACGGCCACGTCGAGGCCCCGGATGGATTCCTTGAGCGCCTCCACGCCGGCCGCGACGCGGCGCGATCCGACGGGACGGACGCGGCCGCGCCGTCGCGGGGTATAGTGGTCGCGCCGTCGGGAGATGGAGGGGTAGGGGAGGGGGAAGCGGGCGGGGGGAGGGGTGGCCGCCGACACCGGAGAGACGACCGACGGCTGCGGCGCTGACAGTGCCGTGGAGCTCGTCGGGGCTAGGGTTGCAGGGGAAAGAAGGGAGGAGCAGAGGAGGAGGAGGCCGGTGCCAGCGGCGAGATGGAGCTCGTCCGGCTAGGGTTGGTGGCGACGGGGTCGGGTGCCTGTGTGAGTGAGAAATGGAAATGGGGATGGGATGAGAACCGGAGATGGAGACGGTATGGGAGCCATGCCGGTCGGTGCATGGTCGGTGGCCGATCGTACATGGTCGGCGCAGGCATTAAATGTTCGGCTATCCGACTTGTTTCACACCGAGCTCTGCGGCCCGCGCAGGCGGCTCAGAAATGGAGATGGGGAGGGGGACGGGGATGGGATGAGAACCGGAAATGAGGACGAGATGGGGCCAGGGTGCACACAAGTCGACAAGTGATGCATGCAAAGCGAGGACGGCCCCAGCAGCATGAATGTACGCGTTAGGCACCGGCCATGCATGTCACCCGCCACTGCCTCACCTGGCCGGTTACTTCATCTGAGCCGTGGAATCTCTATCTAACGCACCAAATAAAAAGAGAATACGTGGACATCCTAGAAGACCGTCGATTCGGCGTGCCTTCATATCTTTAATGTAGGTGAGAGAGGCGCTACCGCGCCTGTCGTCCCAGTCCTCGTAGTCGTAGGCTAGCTTCTCCTTGGTCATTAGGATCATAGATGATTCGCTGTTGCTGCTACGGGAACGGGAGGCGACTTGGCAGGAACAGACGTAGCCCTCCCAGTGAAGGCCGACCCATGCGTCCAGCTCGCTGTCGAAGTAGCCCTGGCCAAAGAAAGGCAGAGCCCAATCCCCATGGCTCCTCCACTCCGAACGCTCGGTGTTGAAGGAGTAGGTGCCCAATGGTTCGCCTGGAGTGCCCCCGTCAGCTATGGTCATGAAGATGGTGCATCCGTCAGGGTGCAGCGCGTGGGAGACGACAATCTGACGGCTGGTGAACGACGGTGGTGGTTCCGGCAGGGTCTTCCAGGACCAGCCGCCGTCCTCCTGCTGCATCACATGGAACGAGCTCGGATCCTCCTTGTCGAAGAAGCGATGCGACAGTGCGTAGAGCATGCCGCCGGCAGGCACGGTGACGCCGGAGCCGCACAGCATCCGAGCAGGGGCGTGGGGGCCGATGGACACCACCGCCGTCTCGGTGTCATACACGAGGGCGCAGCGGTGGTTCATGAAAACCAACATCTTGGTGCCTAGCGCGGAGAAGGACACACGGTCATGGGGTACGGAGCCGATCGGTGACTCTAGCCGCAGCACTGGGGGCTCCGGGAGGTGCTGCTGCCCCTGCCCGGCACCGGCAGGTGATTCGTCATCGAAACTGTCGGGATCAATCTTGTGGATACTGAAGCCATTGTTCCAGTCATCCAGCACCAGGTACAGGTGCTTACGGCGGCCGGCGGCGTGTCGATGGCGGCGGCAGTGGCGCAGACTTGGCCTCGGCTCGTCGTCCTGGCCTACGGCTCGCCGCTTACTGGACATCGCGTCGCCCCACCTCCTGATCCCGGCCCGGCAATAATCTTGTGAATTTATGGATGGCAGGTGCCCGCAGCACGTTTACATACATCAACAAACATGATGGATTGGGAATTTGGGATACGATGAGAAGAGGGGAGGAGTCGGACTTTTACCTACGGTAACCGGGCGCGGATCGAAATCGGAGACAACGAGGAGAGGGAGGATTCACAGCGGCGGCGGATCAGAGACCGGAGGCGAACGGGCGACGGCGACGGCGACTACGCGGCGCACGGCAAGGATGGCCGCTGGGCGAGGACGGCGACGGCGCAGCAGTCGATGCGGCCCTCCGGTGGAACTACGGAAGACGGTGGAGGCGATTTTACCTATCCACGAAGCTCTCGGCATCGGCAGGACCTTGTGTGGGCTACGATGGGCCTTGCCATTTGTGCAGCCCATGCCACTTTGGCATACCTGCAGTCGGTTCGTGTGAAGTTAGACGATCTCGTTCCTGCTGACCAGGCTGCACAGCCGCACCCCGCACGCGCAAGACACTGTTCACGCTCACGTATATGTACAGACCGAGTTAAAAAAAACACACTAGTACCCTACGTACTGCCCAACTGTTTGTACAATACCAGAAGAATGGCTAACACCTACCAAAATAAATTTAACGAATAACAAATGGTGCATCCCTGCCGCTTTTGGAGACCACTCTAATAAATAAATAACCGATGGTGCATCAATGCTGCTTTCGGATAACAAAAAGTGTGGTACGACATAGCTCTATTTTCTTATTCCTATATATAGGCTAATACAACCTAGCTGAGCTAGCACACTAGTACAACCTTAGCCAAAAATCTCTTCATCTGGGGAGCAAAAAAGATTTCTTTTTCTCGTGACTGTCAATTAACTCCACTCATCTCGGTTACAATGGTCTGCCTGCCTCTGCTTGGTATTTGGCCTGTAACCAGGTCTGGAAAGAAAAAAAATCTCAATCCTGTAAAGCTAAATCATCTCAGCTTGTTTCTGTCCCGGCGTCACTCTGGAAAGCTAAATCATATATTTCACCGTATGTGTCAACAAAATGAACTTCGAGGCCTTCCTTCACATTAGAAGCAAGCTCGTCAAAGTCCCTTTTATTCGCTGCTGGAAATATGAGTGTCTTTATCGCACTTCTCCTTGCCGCAATCGTTTTCTCTTTTACCTGATATATAGAGAAGAAACAAGAGTGAGTGTCCAGTGATCCGATGCATGAAACCATATTGATATCACCATGGCATGCTGAAGCAAATGGGTGTTAACATTAACTCATTAAGGCACTGTCATCTGCTAGGATGTCACCTAGCATCTGAAAACTAAGCCTATCATTATTACAGGAGGCTCGAAGATGAAACAAGGAAACCACTTCATATTTTTCAGTCAAGTGACATTTCCTCGTTTCACATGCAGAAGTCATTGGCTGGCTGGTCTTGTCTAAAAACAAATACATTTAAAATGTAAAACCAAGCTTGAGTAGGGAACAAAGAAAACATACCCCGCCGATTGGTAGGATTCTTCCAGTTAATGTTACTTCACCCGTCATTGCAAGGTCCTTCTTGACAGGCTTTCCCATAGCTAAGGACAGCATAGATGTTATCATGGTGCATCCAGCACTAGGGCCATCCTTAGGGGTGGACCCTGCAGGAACATGCAAGTGCAGCTTCCAGTTTGCAAAGAACTGATTATCTGGCTCTTTCTCCAGTAATACAGCTCTGCCAACTGTGTGCGCTATCTGAGCACTCTCTTTCATGACATCTCCAAGCTGTCCCGTCAGCACAAGTGCACCTTTCCCTTCCCCTTCCTCCACTTTTGTTGTTTCGATGTACAAAGTAGAACCACCCATAGCAGTCCAAGCTAAACCCATGACCACTCCAACAGGCGTCTGCTCATATATACGCTCAGCCTGGAACACAGGTTTCCCAACAAAATCGCCAAGGTTTGATGAATCAACCACAACCTTTTCAATTGCCTTGTCTGCTGCATCTTCTGCTGCTCCATCTGTGTCCTTGTTGCCCTACAGAATACAGGAATCAGAAACTAACATCATAATATAATATTGTTTGATTTGTTTCCCACTCTCCTGAGTCTATATTGCACATTTGTTGAGTGAGCTAGCAATCGCATAAGTGGTTTTCAGGCCAACACAATGGACACAGACAGGGAACATTGATGTCCAGTATCTACAAAATTATATTTGACCAACCAACAACACCCGGCTGCCATACACAAGGATAAGCAGTGTGTCAATCAGCAGAACAGATACAATGTAGAGGACCATTTTGCACATTAACAGGCAAGGGGCAGTACAAAATTAAGTGTGAATACTTTGTTTGAAAAAAATAATAAAACCAACGAATGACACACTATACCTTAGATGTGCTGTCTTCTTTTGGTGCTTCAGTTGTCAAATTTACTTCATTAGCTTCCTCAGAGGCAGGATTTGTAACATTATTGGCGACTGAAGCATCTTCTACAGCAGGATCCTTCAAAATCTCATCTTTTGCTGTGGTGCTATCACCACTACTAGATTCCTCACTTACAGTGACACTGAGAGACTCCTGGTCTGGCTCATTCGATACCCCTTGGCGAACAAGCTGCAGAGCTATCTGCGGAGGTAAAAAGTTTGTAAGGTATTTCAGAAGTAAGTGTATGATCATATCGGCCAGCAAAGGATGTATGGCATGATCATATTGGCGAGCAGAAGATATTAATGGAAGCATTGACTCTAAAACGAAAAGCAACCTTTCATACCATACCAATGCCTTGAGGTTGCTTAACCATTATCAACAATCAGCCAACATTTTTTCCCTTCTCTGAGGGGTCAGATCAGTATGCAGAAATTATTTTACACACCTTACGGTAAATTTTCTCAATCTGCTTTTGAAGGTTCCTCACTCCAGCTTCTCGGCAGTAATTTTCAATGAGAGCAAGAAGAGCAGCATCTGTAACTTCAACCTGTAGATGTGGATAGCTGAACAGTTAAGTCCAAAATTGATAATAACGTGGAATCGGAAATAAGAAGCAAGTGTATTGGCCTATTGGGACACTTCACATGCTACTGAAACTGTGTCAGTATAGATTAGGTGGTTTACGCATACAGAAATTATAAAAGCGTAGAGTTTACAACAATTTTCCCCTTTCTTTGTGTTGTTTGTTTTCTTATTATGGAAATTCCAAGGTTGCTTTAAAAACAAATGTTCTATACTTAATAATTTATTCTCATGCACATAATATTGAATGAAAGGAAGATTATAAGAGAAGTGTCCAAGATACCTGTTGAGGCTTTATGCCACAAGCCTGTCTTGTATTCTTCTCTAGATAGTCCCGAGCAATATGCATCTTTTCATCAGTTATATACCCAGCTATAGCAATAATCTCCATTCTATCCAGTAACGGATTTGGTATCATCTCTATTACGTTTGCTGTGCAAACGAACAGAACCTAATTTTCATAAACAAGGTTTTAGAAGATGACAAGAATATTACAAACAGATAGCATGAAATAAATAGTTAAACACGACTGAAGACACTCGAAACAACAGGAATAAAAAAAGGTTGGAGAGGCAGAGGATTGTGTGGAAGTTATGCACTTGAACTCTTGAAGTGTACCGAAGACCATCCTACTGCTACGGATCTCATCGTATAGAACAAAACATAATACTAAAGTAGTACACTAGCACTTAGCAGCATTGCATGCGAATGATATGATAGCACGATAATCAGCAATGCTCGTACCTAATGATAACAGCAAGATGCGTGAGAATGCAAGACAATGAGATGATGATGACAACTAGCAATCTGTTAAGAATAAGCTTGTTGTCTATATTTAAAAGAATAAACATGGCAAAAAAAGGTTAAATTGTGAAGCCAACCACACGTAGACAGTCAAACAGGCAACTCCTGAGGGAGCAAGGACTAACCTTGGATAGGTCAATAGGAACATCAAGGTAGTGATCTAAGAAATTAACATTCTGCTCAGGATCGAGGAGTTCCAACAATGCACTAGCTGGATCGCCAGAATGCCCCTTCCCAAGCTGCAAGACAGACAAGTAAAAGTTAGTGTTAATAAAGCATGCACACAAGTTGTCACATTGAAGAAAGTAACTGTTGAAAGTCCATTCTGTGTCAAAGACTCAAAGTGCATCACAGGCCATTATGCAAGTATATAATGCAGGCTATTATTAGCCATTTAGCATCTCAAGCAAAATAAGACCAAATGGACCATAACCAGTTGTTTGAGCACCTTGTCAATCTCATCTATCAATACTAGAGGATTTGCTGTCCCAACTGATTTAAGACACTGCACCATCTTCCCTGGCATTGCACCAACATACGTGCGTCGATGGCCCTGAGATTGTTGAAAAGTTACTTATACAACCACATGCAACTGTACATGACATCAGCAACATCTGTTTTGTACCTTGATTTCAGCCACATCAGCCAAACCTCCAACAGAAAACCTGTAGAACTGGCGGTTCAGTGCACGTGCAATTGAACGACCAATACTGGTTTTTCCAACTCCTGGTGGCCCAGAAAGACATATGATCTTGCCTGTTGTAAAAGATGGACAGAGTTATTGGTAGAATAACTACAGATGGACATTGAGGAATCAAGAAATTTAGTGAGCACTGTAGGTTATTGTTACGGACCAGATGGCCATGGACCAGCTGGACCGTAACATGGTCCATCCTAGACCAGCCATTGCCCATGTGGCCAGGGGGCACCGCCGCCGGCGGCCCTAGCCAGGCTGCACGCAGGTGGAGGTGTGACCTTCTAGAGTTAATAGGTTTGGAGGTAATAAATCTATTTCTTAGGCAAATATCTTGATAAAGTTAGGAAGTAAAGGATCATGTTTACATAGGGTGTCTCGAGTGCCAAGTCGAGTCTCCTCTATAAATAGAGACGATAGTTTCTTGACAAGTCAGTGTCTTAATGTTCATGGTACTGCTCATGTGAGCTGCTCTCTCTCCCTATCCAACCAATCTATCTCAACAACAACAACAACAAAGCCTTTAAGTCCCAAACAAGTTGGGGTAGACTAGAGTTGAAACCCAGCAGAAGCAATCAAGGCTCAGGCACGTGAATAGCTGTTTTCCAAGCACTCCTATCTAAGGCTAATTCTTTGGATATATTCCATCCTTTCAAGTCTCCTTTTATTGCCTCTACCCAAGTCAACTTTGGTCTTCCTCTGCCTCTCTTCACGTTACTATCCTGGTTTAGGATTCCACTACGCACCGGTGCCTCTGAAGGTCTCCGTTGGACATGTCCAAACCATCTCAACCAGTGTTGGACAAGCTTTTCTTCAATTGGTGCTACCCCTAATCTATCACGTATATCATCGTTCCGAGCTCGATCCCTTCTTGTATGACCGCAAATCCATCGCAACATACGCATTTCCACGACACTTATCTGTTGAACATGTCGTCCTTTCGTAGGCCAACATTCTACACCATACAACATAGCAGGTCTAATCGCCGTCCTATAAAACTTGCCTTTTAGCTTCTGTGGTACCCTTTTGTCACATAGGACACCAGATGTTTGGCGCCACTTCATCCACCCTGCTTTGATTCTATGGCTAACATCTTCATCAATATCCCCGTCTCTCTGTAGCATTGATCCTAAATATCGAAATGTATCCTTCCTAGGCACTACTTGACCTTCCAAACTAATATCTTCCTCCTCCCGAGTAGTAATGGAGGAAGATATTAGTTTGGAAGGTCAAGTAGTGCCTAGGAAGGATACATTAAGTACACGAAAGTTATGATGACTGAGACAGGATTGTCAAAACTCGACGCCATTTTTTCTAACCATGGATGACAGTTGAGGATGCATTAATGCAAATTGAACAGTACAACATTCTACAAGCTCAATACAACAGATAAATCAGTCGAGTATGAATCAAACCTTGTGAAGTCCCTCTTAACTTCCCAACTGCTATGAATTCCAGTATTCTCTCTTTCACGTCACTCAAACCATAGTGGTCTTCATCGAGAATTTTCTGAGCACGGTGGACATCGAAGTTTTCATCACTGCAACAGAAGGATAAACACTAATGAGGCACAAACATATGGCAGATTTCTCTTCAGGGAAAGGTTGATAAATACAAACCTATAATTTCCCCATGGCAATACTGTCAGCCAGTCCAAATAATTACGAGTTACACTGAACTCACTAGAGCTGGCTTCTAAAAGCTGAAGCTTGGTAAGCTCTTCTTCAATGACTTGTAAAACATGAGGAGGACATTTGTCCTTCTTTAATTCTATGCGTTCCTTAAATTTTGCTGCAACACATAAACAATAAGTCAACTTGAAATCGTCTATGATAATTGCGCAGCTATATGATAAAAGCATATACAAAGCTCATTAAGTATCATAGTTCAAGAACAAACCAGACAATGCCGTTTTGTCATCAGTCTCCAAACCCAGCTCCTGGATACATGACATAGACAGAGTCGGGGATTATTATTGGCATCTGGCTTTTCATTACAGACAACAGCATGGACAGACTCTACAACAGGATAGTAATTTGACTATCGCAATGTAAGGAACATAGGTAGCCTGTAGGAGCAGCAGAAATAATGAAGTACCTTCTTGATTGCCTTAAGTTGCTCATTCAATAAATAACGGCGCTGATCTCCACTAATCTTTTCTTCAATTGCTTTTGCTATGGCTTGCTGAAACAGAAGCACATTAAACATCAAGAAGATTAGACAAAACATGATGGCTAAGACTGGACGATAAGAAAACTCGACCTGCGGGGGTAAGACAGTCCCCGGGCATTGCATTAAAGAAGAAGACCTTCTCACAGGTCGAAAAAACCCCTGAACCCATGACCCACCCATACACAGTGGCACCATAGCCCATGTGAGAACGACCACAACCGGGGCCAGGCCTTAGAACTGTGCTTTGGTGTGGGACAAGGCGAGGGGATTTTTTAACCCCAGCCTGAAATTCGCTCTCACGGGGAGTCGAACCCAGAACCTGAGTGTTACAAGAGCCACCTAACCAACTCAGCTAGAGGTCCGTTCGCAGGACCGAGGATAAGAAAATGAATTACCTGTAGCTTACTAATCTCCATCTCCTTTTTTATTAACTCAAGAGTCAACTTCAAACGCCTGTATACCTGTTCCAGAAACAAAATGATGGACGGAGGCAGAGAACAAAAAAAATTGTGTTTACATAAGAAATCTAGAATGCAGTCAGAACAGAACGTGACTGCGTACTCCAAAATAAATTTTGTGCAGCACTTATCGGGCTCTTTTGGTCAGTTTGGAAAAAGAACCTAAGAATCCAGGAATCAATAGGTATTACTGGCTACGGATGCATAATAGGTCTTCGACTGAATTTTATGAAAACATTAAATTGGTAATCCTGCTCGACTGTGTTGCAGTATAGACTTTGAAGTGGGCAAAGTACACAACAAGAAAACAATTGAAAAGAGAGGAGTTTAAGCAAAGTTTCTTACATCTAATTCCTCAAGCACCTCCTGGCAATGCAACTTGTTGGCACCAGAGATAGCAGCACCGAAGTCTGCTAACCGTTGGTAGTTAAAGTCACCAATGTGCTGAAACAGAGGAAATCAGTTTCAAAATTCACAGTTGCTAAGACGAAATCCAATGGCATCCAAAAAAAATAGAAATGCCTATCAAGGCAAGTAAACAAACATATTGGCCGTATCTTGTATGATAGGGGATTTATGTCGAAACTCTACATGGACACTGGTTGCTAGCTTTGTTTTACTGGCAATTTTGCAATATTGGTAGGCTATATGGAACAGTCAGGCAACAAAGGGTATACCTCTAATAGTCAGATTCCAGTGTCCAGTCTGGTAGTTTTAGCACCCTGTCTATGATCCATTCCCAGGAGGCCAGGAACTAACAGCAATGTTATATTATGCACACGTTGCCTAATATTAGACCATTCTACAGTGTACAAAAAACAAAACACCGAGTGCAGCAAGTTTGGGAAGTTAAGCCATGCTGAAACAATTCCAAGCTTCAAGCAAATGATTAAAAAATAGATGTGTAAAAATGAAAAAAGGTTAAAAAGTCAGACCTGTTGGTAGGTTTGCACATGATCCTTCCAAAGGGAACTTGTCCTTAAAACTTCCCTTAAAGTTGATATAACTTCGAATGAGGTAGCTTTCATAACATCATCATCCTTGTTGTAGGGATTTTCCTGAAAAGGCCAACTTAAATAAGACATTGCAAAGAAAACATAGAAATCCTACACTGGATTCATCATGAAATCATGTTCAAACAAAGTACTAGTAATTCACCACAAATGGCACAAAAAAGTATGAAATATAGAACTATGAGCACACATGAACATAACTACCTTTAGATGGTCAACTTTAACTGTGAGTGGATCCTCTTCGACCTGCAATTTTTGGCATCTTGGTGAAACAATTAAACAAATCAACTTGTACAAACAGCAATTGAATGGCATGCAATCTGAAGTATCTCACCATCTCAGTTATCCGTAAACGTCGGTGACCAAGTAGAACTACCTGATCCCCTTGAATGCTTGTAATCTACAGAAATAACTAAAATTAATTACAGAGCACATTTTGAAAGACTAGGCAAACAGAATCTTTGAAGGGAGTAATTCGAAAATGGTCAAATTACCTGAACAAGCGTCCCAACTTCATGAAGACGCTTCAGCAAGTCTTTCCCTTTGAGATCATCAATGCTTTTCTCTGAATCTGAACCAGTCACAATGTTAGGGTCAGTACCTTCTTCATCTTTCACAAGAAAGGCACCAGCATACGGAGCTGATCTTTTGCGATTTTCTATTAGGACTTGCAACAGCTTTTGGTCCTGAGGGATTTTCAAACAAGACGAAAAATAGCACATCATTTTGAAGGGAAATGATGAAGTTGTGCGTTAAAAGATGTGAAATTCATTTCAGAAACTCCAAATAGAGCAACATACCTTTACATAGATTGGCATGTAAAATCCAGGAAAGAGTGGCCGATGTGGAAGAGGTAACGCTATAACCTATTTGAACGAGTGACCAATGGCCATGACAAGGACAAATGGTTATGGCTGGCAGTATCACATCAGTACATCACTAAGATATAAACACAGACATCAGCAGTAAACTTAACAGATTCTTGTACTGTCACTTTGAAGTTCAATATCAAGCTAATATGAAGTCATGAATTCAGCAGAGACAACGACAGTGGTTTCTGGAATAGAAGAGTTATAAAGGGAAAGCAACGCAGCATAAACCTTTGGAAGAATGACCCTACCAAACCCGTTTTTCCTATAATGATGGCACTAACATAGCTTCAGCCAGTGGCGGAGCTGGTGAATTTTGATGCCTAGGGCCACTATCTAAGTGAGTGAATCACCAGCACCGGTTTTACAGGCTTACCGGCTTAAATACTCTATAGATAAGAAAAGCAACAAAGAAAATGCATAATCAACAAAAAAAACTGGATATAAAAGTAGTGAAGGATATACATGTGTTTCCATCTTTATGAATCAAGAGATCTGCAATGTACAGCATTGATTCATCCAATCTTAATAAAATATACAAACGGTGCCATCTGCTATGTCAGATGCATACATGAACACACCAATGGAATTTGGGTTGATCTAGATTGGGTGGATGGGTGTTTACATTGGTTCAGAGGAGGGGCGCCACCTCTTGCTGGTCCGACGACCGCCAGGCCACAGCAAGATGTGCATGCTATGGACACAGGCTGCAGTGCCACGGCTCAACCTCTAGGTGCCGTCACGGCTTCACCTCGCTCCGGCCTCCGGGAGGGGGCTGCCGGCTGCGTGCCGCCGCGACGGACAGCTGCTAGTCATGCGCTAGGGGTTTGGACATTAGTGAGTGCAGAGCGCCTAGTGAGAGGCGGCGTGCGAGAAGAAAGCTGAGCGCTAGGGAAAGGGCCGGCGTACAGCGACGCAGGATGCCCCAGGCCCGAGGCCGAGCTGGGCAAAACTGGGCCGCGCGACCATGGGCTGCGAGCTTGGGCCAGGAGAATTTAAGAGGGACATAAGAGGTTTTCTGGGCCACGCCTAGGGCCGTGGCCCTAGTGGCCCTAGCCCAATATCCGCCCCTGGCTTCAGCCACTAAAGATGAAAAAAATGAATTATAGTCCCCTGATATATACCAAAAAAATATGATCACAGTCCCAAAATAAACACTTGGATCCTAATAAAATGCATGCAGTTTATTTCACAACAGATGTATGTTTTTCCTAGCAGATTGGAGGCATTTTCCTACCAGATTGGAGACATTTTAGTTTGCATTAAATTGGAGGCATTTCTATGCAATTTGCAGCATACCTCATTAATACTGTTTGCACGTAATTGTGCAAGCAAAACCTTCCCGATCCCCTCTGCCACATCGGCCGACTCAATAAGAGCCCTCAGTACTAGTTGTCTCTAATGATCTCTCCGCACAGCTCTATCAAACTAGAAAATACATGGAGCAAAGAATTAGCCTATTTCCTTCAGAACAAAGGAAATCTGGTATATATATCCATTCATGCTGTATTGCAGATTTTAGCATAAACTTGTAATTCAAAGTTCCTCCATGCTCATATTGAGGCACGGACCTTTAAGGTGTTGAATCCAGCACGCTACTGACGCCTGATTTAATGGTTCATTTGTGTCTGAGCTAATCCGGGACTCAACCCACAATACAGAATCTGGTACTAACCTACTACTCATAGCATATTTCCAACACATTTCCAAGCGCATGGCTGAGTCTCTTAAAAAGGGGAAAAAAACGAATGGCTGAGGCAAGCAACAAAGCAAGTGACTCTGATCCAGACGAACATACCGAGAGGCAGTCGTCGATATTGGTGCTGGTCGGAACGATGGCGGAAGACGCCTTGCTGTCCGCCTCCCCCTCCGCAGCGGTCGCATCCTCGGCCTTCGCCTCCGCCGCCGCCGCCTCGGAGTCGCTCGCGGAGGAGTTGGAGCAGAAACGTGCCCTCCTCCCCAGCAGCACCGAGCCGCGGCCGCCCCTCAGCGTCCCAATGACCCTGAGCAGCGGAGACCTGAGCTCCTCCGCCGCCGCCACAGCCGGCGCGGCGGCGAACCGCGCCGGGAAGATGGCGGCGGCAGCCGCCGCCGCACGCAGCATGGTGGATGAGGGCGGTTCCGCGCTTGATTCTAGGGTTCTCCAAGTCGCGGATTGTTTTGGCCTTTTTATTTTTCTGCGGTGTTTTGGTTTGGATTGGAGAGGAAGAAAGGGAGAAAGGCGAGGGAACGAACCTACCAAACCCTTCTAAAACCCTCGATTTTTAATTTTGTTCTTGCTACCACAGAAGCTAGCGAGAATGTCCTCAAGGACGGACCTCAAAGCTAGTAGGCATAATTTAGCTTTTTACCAGTAAGATATATACTTACACACACAAACGTATTTTCTTGAAAAGAAAATAAATGTCATTTCTATTTTGTGTTTCGTTTTTAGCTAGTATAAAAACCCTTCTAATTTGTTTTAAAAAGTTAGGGTCCCATTTTTAAAAAAAGAATTACCTCTTCTTTTAAGAAAGCAACGTCACCAGTACATAACTTGGGTTACAGGTCAAGAAAACCCCAGATCTAGAGCTTCTCACTACCGGGAGCTACTAATCGAGCTATCAGCTCGTTCACAAACTTTGTAAGAATTAGTTTAGTTTTATAGAAAAAGCATAGGATTCAGAAGAGAAAAAAATCAGTCGCTTTTCCAAGGATATAGACCGATAAGATTTCGTTTCTATTTTCTAAAAACAAGAAAAGAGCGAATAACATACTCCTTATGTCCTAAAAAAATAGTCTGTAACACCCTTAGTGTTATGTCCAAAACGAATTACTAAACCATATCATGATTATCATGTTTATGTTATTTTGTAACTTAAGATGATCAATAAAAATACTAAATGAGAAACTATTCCATAATTCATGTATATTAACTAAGGTTGAAAACTAATTTTTATTGAACGAAAATGCTATAGAGCATATATATGGCACTTAAATAAAGTTTGAAGTATAAACTTTGTAGGTGACAATGGAAAACTTGCTGTAGAAAAATAACATTGCTAACTAATATTTCCAATAGCCTAGAAATATAACTTGAAATCAAATTCAACTCAAGACTTAGAGAAATCTTTAGGTTTATAGACAGCAAGACAATATCATGTTTAGGAATTCATTTTGTGAAATTGAGTTAAGAGATGGTGTCATGTTTTAGCTCGAGTTGGTAGCATGATCTGCCCTCTTGAGCATAGTGAAGGTGGTTCGGGTCCAAGAGCAATCGTTTAGTTTTTATAGACGCTTTAAAATTCGTGCACGAGATGTCTTGGGTTGGTTGGTCGGGTGGACGCGGTCACCATACTTCGGGCGCATGGCGTCACCGCGGTGGTCGCTCGCGCGTGCATGTGCTGCCGCGTGTGGCCGGCCACGTCTGCCCCTGGCCTCTACCACGCGGAGCCGCCGTTGCGGCTTGCGTGGGCGTGCAGCGCCGTTGGTTGTCCCATCGCGCTGCCGACCCGCCCCGCGTCGCGACGTAGTCGCTGTTGGTGCCGTCGCCTCACCGTCACGTCCGCGCTTCTCTCTGCACCTCTACACCGCTGCTGGCCCTCTTCGAGGCCACCACTGCCGCGCGCACATGGCCATGCTCGTCGTCGCCTTGCCATTTATGGCGCTGCGCCACGCGGGTCATGGCCGGTCGGGGATGCGCGTGCTTGTCCTTTGCGTCTGCGCGCATGCCTTCCCGATCGCGCCGAGCACGTCCCGCCAAGGCAAGGCCGTGCTATGCCACCTACCGGACCATCTCTCTCTCTGATGTCGCTGTCGGAGTCACGCCCCATGCAATTGACCAGCAAGTGGTCATCTCCTTTCAATTCCGCGCGTCTGTGTCTCAGCCATCAAGTCCTCTTGCTGTCCAATCCCACCCCACCTTGAAGTGTGCACGGCCAAGCTCCAATTTGGAGTCTTCCCCACCGCCGTGCCGTTAAGGCTGCGCTTGGACATGGTCGAGGGCAGCTCTCCATCAGTCCACCCCGAGCCAATTCATGTGCACCACTACCTTCACCTCCATCCCCGCTTCGCCCTACGTGCCTTAGCCGAACCTCTACCACCTCCCCGTCGCCGCTAACGCGACCGTGCCACCGCGGTACGCCACCACACGGCTCGACCACACGTGCCCAGCCCTCCTACGTCATCCTCCACCCCAACCATCACCTTGGTCGGGTCAATGGTAGTCCCCTGATGCTCACTCGCTAGCCGATTAGGTCCTTAGGTGCTGTGGTAGAATCGTCCGAAATAGCACGCTTTCGGAGACGCTGGTCTTCCACCAGACACTAAGCACCAAAAAGTAAGCTACATCGGACAGTTCCGTCGAGCACACCCTAAGGAAAAACTTGAATAATCCACATTTTTTTCTACAAGATCCAATAATGAGAACGAGTTTACATTACTTGGTCCATTTCATACAACAAAAGTTCTCAGAAATACATTATTACAATACCAAGTTCAGAGTGCGGAATTTAAACAGCGGAATTAAAATAAACATCTAACGGTGAGATACAAGGATCCATCTATGCCCACCAGAAGAATCCTCCACACAACAGTCATTCCTCAAGCTATACCTGCAACAGGGGTAACAAAACCTGAGTACACAGTATACTCGCAAGACTTACCCGACTAATGAAAATAATTTTTCGACTCCAAAGGAAGTACTGATTGGTTTAAAATCATCTTTTGGTGGTGGCGCCACATGAATCTTTCTTCAGTGCTGAGATCAGGAAAGTTTCGAGTCATCGTCACTATTATGCTCTTCTAAAAGTAAACTCTATGGTCTTGTTCGCTGGTCTGGTTCCAGCGAACCAGCCGGCTGGTTCTCCTCTGGAGATTCAGTCAGTTTCAGCCGCTACAGTGTTTTTCTCTTATAATAAACCAGTTGGGAGTCATACTTGTACACATCATTTGATGTATTATCTCTGATATTTTGGTAGTTCTCCGGAAGCGTTAATATGTAATGCTACCTCTGTTGTCCCATTGAGCTCGGAATGTACAAATGTAAGACCAGAAGGCAGAGGCACCACGGTAATAAATGGGTTAATTTCCAAGGATTAGTTTAACTCTGTCAAGGTTTATTTTACCCTGACTTGATCCTCAGTCATAAGGAGCATGATTAAAGTCTATATTTCAGTTTCTGAATCTGATTTTCCCATGCACTCTTGATGCTGACACGAAGGCATAGGCCAATAATTTTTGTTGACTTCAAAAAACAGAACAACTTTTTTGAGGGAGGTAAATACTCGTAGAGAAGAATTATTGAACAAAGCTACGTGTTCTGTGGTGCTGCTTCAGCCGGCCATAGCAACAGCAGGTGCTCAGATTCAAATAATCAATTCCATCACCAGCATGGGAAATTCATGATTTTTCAACTTGGTCGCCTACTGCCCTTCTTGCTCACCTTTTTCTATCTGATCCTAGCTTCACAGTTCACAGCAGCGAACGAACGGGCTGTTGATTTCCTCATAACCAGTTCCACCAATTAGAAGAAGGGCATTAAACATCCGGAGAAAGGGAAAAGGTTAATGGAGAAGAGACTAAAGAGTAAAAAAAAAAGGACTCCTAAACATCATGATTATTAAGAGAGAAATAAATGTATATAACACACACACATACACACACACACACATATATATATACTGAGATCAGCATGATCCTTGTGAGATAAGGATTCACAAGAGTTCACAAAAGCAATTACTTGATAATATTTTGTAACATTCGCAAAAAAAAAAATGATAATATTTTGTAACCAGACAAAGATTAACACAAGAGAAGCACCGGCATAACGACATGAGTAGGGACTAAAAGCAACACTGATCAGGAACCGTCCGTGCTTCAATCCGACGGTGAGAGTTGTTGCGGTCACTCCCGCAGTCTCCTTCGTCTTCTCCCCTTCCTCCTCCCGTACGGCTTGGAAGCGCAGAGAAACAGGGAGATCACCAGAAGTCCAGAGAGGGAAGGAGGAGGACCGCCCCGAAGAAGGTAGGGAGGCGCGAATGGAGAGCAGGAACGTGGTGGTGTGCGACAATGGTACCGGGGTAAGCCCTCACCTCCCTGACCCACCCCATCTCCGTTCCATTCCTAGATCCGCCGCCCGTTCATGCTCCGGATCACGGCCCAGTTTCTCGCGTACCGCCGCCGACGCAATCTGCCGCTGCATCGTCCACTGACTGGGGGAAGTCGGTTCGTGAGTCGATCGCCGGTGGCCGGGGCGGGCGGGACCGGAGGATTCGGGTGACGCTCGTGCCTGGCACGGCTGGGCGGAGGCTGGGAGCCATGGAGGACCGGAAGCGAGACACGGTTGTTTGTTGGGGCATCGGTCGCCGCAGTTAGGTAGCTCAGGGGCGTTGGATTAGGTTGAAACGACAGTTGCTGCCGCAATCCGGAATTGTTATTCACAAATAATGTCGTGCTCAGTTGTTGTGACATTGTTCACAAGGCAAAGCTTAGGTTTACCTACAAATTATATTCAAAATTTCTGGTGAAATCTCTAGTACTTGTGTTGACACTTGACAGTTTGCTTGGGTTAAGTTCCTTTTTTTTTCTTCATTTTTTGTTAGTGGAAAAGCACAAATTGTTTCATGCATGTCAGACCTAGTCTGTAGAACCATGTAATTACTAGATATATTGATGCACAGAAGAAATGTCGATTCAGCCTGAGTTTTTTTAGTACAAGCTAGATTCCGTGTACATGTAACATCCTGCTGAAAATCTGGTGAGCTCAATCTGTTCTCAGTTTTCGCCAGTGCTAAATACATCATACGGACAGATGCGAGGTTTGTTGAGTCTCCGATAAATAATGATTAAACGACAATGAGCCAGATTACAAAGCGGATCATTCCTTTCTCTAATTTGACACCTTTTGGTTGCAGTATGTGAAGTGTGGCTTTGCTGGTGAGAACTTTCCTACATCTGTATTCCCTTGTGTTGTCGGAAGACCACTACTTCGCTATGATGAGTCTCTTCAAGAACAAGAATTGACGGTCCGAATCTATTTTCTTACCATCTTTATGTAACTTCATGAAGGGCGGGCCTGGTGCAAGCGGTAGAGTCTTACCGTCTGTGACCGGAAGGTCCTGGGTTCGAGTCGCGGTCTCCTCGCATTGCACAGGCGGGGGTAAGGCTTGCCACTGACACCCTTCCCCAGACCCCGCACAGAGCGGGAGCTCTCTGCACTGGGTACGCCCTTTATGTAACTTCATGTTCATGAGTACATCTTATGATAGGCGCTTATGTTCGTCGCAGGATATTGTTGTTGGAGCAGCTTGTGCTGACTTGAGACATCAACTTGATGTATCATATCCTGTCACCAATGGCATCGTTCAAAATTGGGATGATATGGGCCATATTTGGGATAATGCCTTCTACAGTGAGCTCAAGGTATATCTATACTGGTATGCTTAACCCTGCTTGTAATGCCTTACCCTTTCTCTGGAAAGTATTTTCCCCTGATATCCTTAATTATACTGTATTTCCTAAGTTTCCTAGCTCTAGTTAAAGCGACACCTTTCTATTTCCTTCATTTAGGTTGATCCATCTGAGTGTAAAATCCTACTGACAGATCCACCACTCAATCCTGTGAAAAACCGAGAAAAAATGGTATGCCATTTCCTTTTATCAATTTGTCACATACTGCCACAGTTTAGTTTCTAACACCATTGCCTAACAAATTGAATCCCATGAACAGATTGAGACGATGTTCGAGAAATATAACTTTGCTGGTGTCTTCATCCAGATCCAAGCAGTTCTTTCACTGTATGCTCAAGGTCATATCTCCCTCCTCACCACGTGAACATACACAATCACATTAATACTCCACTTTACATGTATGTATATACCTTTCAGGCTTGCTAACTGGACTTGTGATAGATTCTGGTGATGGTGTTACTCATGTGGTATGAGAATAATGTTCTTCCCTATATTTGACTATGTATTATGGTTTGAAAGGGTACATTCCATTTCTAATCATGTTTGTGTTACCAACTCAAATATCATGGTAATCAGCAACATATTAACCCGGAACACCGTACAATGGCATTTTAAATAGTATATGCCAGTCAAAGAATTCAGTACGCTGATTGAAAGTGTGTAAGAATTAGGCAACTATAAATTTATAAATTAGAAATCAATCACATATGAATAGTATTAAAAAGATATAACAACTATGTAATTGACCATTGCGTATTATCTGGTTTTACAACGACGTTTGAGTCCTCTACGCTAAGATGCTCTTTTCTTCAGCATGCCCTTTTGAAATTTTTTACGTTATTTGCTTTTCATTTTTTTTTCATCACAACCATGTGATGTCATAAAACCTGTTTCCATTTAGGTTATTAGGTTTGGACCGATGAGCAATTGTCTTTATTCCTGTGCTACATGTGACTCATTTAACAAATACTTTAATGTGAAGATTTTAATTTTAACTATTTTATTTCTATTTTCAATCTTAATTTTGTTACCTATAATCTTTTTCATGCATTCAGGTGCCTGTAGTTGATGGATACTCTTATCCTCATCTGACAAAGAGAATGAATGTAGCTGGAAGGCATATAACATCTTATCTTGTTGACCTACTCTCAAGGAGAGGGTAATACCTATCTTGCTCTGAAGATGTTTTCTTCTGCAGTTGATGCTACATTTCTTTTTCTAATTCAAAATTTTTTCCCACTTTAAAAGGTATGCTATGAACAAATCTGCTGACTTTGAGACGGTCAGAGAAATAAAAGAGAAGCTATGCTATACAAGGTAAGTTATTTTATTGTTCTTAATTATTGTTTCTATCTTGCTGTCATATATGTAGTCATGGCAGTTAAATTATGTACAGCTATGATTACAAACGAGAATACCAGCTAGGACTTGAGACCACAATCCTTGTGAAAAGTTACACTGTAAGTATGTTGCCCTGCTTGTATTTCTTCCCTGTTCCTTTTCTTACTGTAAGCTCAGTTCTTGTGATCAGCTTCCAGATGGAAGAGTTATTAAAGTAGGCACTGAACGATTTCAAGCTCCTGAAGCACTTTTCACTCCTGTAAGACTATTCCATTTCTGTTCCTGCATAGTACTATTACTGATTGCAATATGCAATTGTGTTGGCAAAGTCAGCAATAAGGTAGTATTCATGAAATAATTATTAACAGGAACTGATAGATGTTGAAGGTGATGGGATGGCAGATATGGCATTTCGTTGCATTCAGGAAATGGATATCGACAACCGGATGACGGTATACATATCTTACCAGTACCATACATTGCTGGTTAAACCTTTCAATTGTTCAAATGAAACATATGAGTTAGGACGCTAGTGGATTCAAACTTTCTGGGACTATTTCTGCCTGAACATGGTTGTATATAATTATATACTTGGGTGTAATGTTTTTTGTTTTAATATATTTGTACGGGGCCGTAATACTGCATTCTTGAATATAGTAATTTGACAAGTTTAGCTATTTAAATACTACTGTTAGACTTGTGGATACTTGTCTCCCTGTTGTCTTCTTTGCAGGCAACACAACTTCAAATAACATAAATTAAACAGTATAGTGCGTTTTCCGTTCTGATGCAATGGAAATGGGGTTATCCTCGGTTCGAAAAAAAATTGTATTTAGAATGTTGAATTTATTTAAATTTATGTGATGTTTATATTCTGGCCTTAAGTCAAATTCAATAAAGGGGCTGAAACCATATCAAAATATCAACCACATTAGATTTCCTATGCTTTACATTATATCTAACCCTGCTCGGCTGTGATACTCAAATGGCTGCAACGGCTGTGGCTGTTTATTTTCTTCTACAAGGAACAGTAGATGTATGCATGCTTTCTGCTGCAGCAAGCAGTACCGATCAGTCGTGTTGAAAAAAAGAATAGGTTGATCATGGTGTGTATCCTTTTCTCTTATTCGAATATCTGATCATGTTTTGCAGCTTTATCAACATATTGTCCTGAGTGGAGGAAGTACCATGTACCCTGGTCTGCCAAGTCGGTAAGACTATTCTTTTTAAGTCTGTAGTCATGAGGATATGCTTGTCTTCATTTGTGTTTTTTAGTTTACTACCAGCACGGAAAAATCATGAGTCTGAAACAACATTATACATACTAATTGTTTTTATTTTTGATAGCCTTGTTGGTAGTTGTCCTATAAGCACATATGGATATGATTATGTTAACTGCCTGTAATGTTTCTTATAGCGATTGTTTTCCTGGTTCATATAAGCTTCTACCCGAGTTGCATATGCTTAACAAGTTACTACTTTTTATAAGGTTGGAGAAGGAAATTCTTGATCGCTATCTTGATGTAGTTTTGAAGGGAAACAAAGATGGCCTGAAGGTAATATACATGCATTATATTTTTATGGCCTGAAGGAAATTGTTGATCGCTAGCCGAGTTGTAAGATTGTTAAAGTTCTACCTTGCATTGTTGTAATCGTTGGTCCACAGTTGTTATTCTTCTCTGTTGACCTTTACAACAAATTTCTGTTAGATAATAATCTGCGCTTCCTTTCTTACAAATAGAAGATATAAGCGCATAAACTTATTGAACTCATAGACAAAACAATCCAAATACACTTTCTAAAAGGATATGCATTCATCTGAGTATTAGCGTTTGCTCTCTGTTTCCAATTGTGACACATTGCCTCTCATTGTGCATAGAAATTACGACTGCGGATAGAGGATCCTCCTCGGAGAAAGCACATGGTGTACCTGGGAGGTGCAGTGCTTGCTGGAATCATGAAGGTAATTCTTGTATACGTGCTCTCATGCAGAATCATATTACACCATGATGGATTGCTAGTAATATACTTCCCTGCGTATTGTTTGGAACGTGCAGGATGCACCTGAGTTCTGGATAACCAGGCAGGAGTACCAGGAAGAAGGTGTAGCGTGCCTAAGGAAGTGTGGACAGTCATAAGTCGCAAACGTCTGGCCACATATCATCCAATCCCAGCACAGAAGAAATGGAGGGGCTCCCCATGCTGACAGAAAGAAGGGCCAAAGCTTGCAGAGCCGGCCATGGTTCGCTCGGGAAGCAAAGGTTACATGGGTAAAGAAGAGTTCAGCACTACAGCTTTGTTGTTGGTGTTGTATATTGTAGTGAGCTGTCCTGAACATGCTCGGGGATAAAACTGTACTAGGGACCTTGTTTGTTATTGCTACTCAATTCGACCTCTGTTATTGATCATCTTGTGAAGTTTTAGATATGGATCTTGAAGGCTACCTTTATTTGTATTTGTTTCCCGATTAATTTCATGAACATGACAAATTCTATTAGCTGTCAAGTGGAATAGGGGCAAGTAGGTGCCTTCCAATTTTCCAAAATTGTCCCTAATCAGAAGCTTCGGACTGTGCTGTAGAACTAGAAGTTTTGAACTGTGTGCAGAAGGAAAAGTGGAGAACCTGATTTGGTAAATATTTACTTCATCTGATGCTGAAGCTTTGGTGACTAGATAATGTTCCATTGCATATTTAGATTACTCTGATAGGCTGCTTGCAAAGTCTTTCCCACGACACTGCATAAAAGAACTCAGAGATTAGCTTTGCAAAATGCGAAGAGTTATTCTTCTTAAAAGTTATTCTGTTCTTTTGACCTCGACTGATTTCAGTGGCATCTTATTCGTACGGTTGGCCTCAGAGAAACTTGGAAGCACTGCCTACTTTGTTATTATCTGACTAATGAACCACTTAATTACTTTGTGGATGGGCAGGACTTTTTTTTTTTTTTGACAATCGATGGGAAGGACTTTGTTTCCTTGAAGCCGTTGTGTATTGGACTTTTTGTGATATATATCTTGCCTTGTGTGTGTGTGCTGCTACTATTGCTGCTGTTTGGTTAGAAGCTAGCCAAAGTATTGTATGGTCCCTATCAACTACAAATAGTTATTTGACTGTTGTGCCATGTGACTTTGATTGGAATGGATGATGTAAGCCATATAGATAGCATGGCCTTTTTTCTTGGTTTAGATAATGTGCTGTGTCTTCATTGCTCAAATCATTATGGCCCTCTTTATCTTTTTTTGGGACAGCAACAGTAGGTAGCACAAAGACAACATACATGACACATCATGCATCTTGCCAAAGCATATCTAGTATACCTAGCTCAATCCTGGGCCAACGTTTCCTCTTGAGAAATGACAAAAAATTCATTGTTAGTCATCTAATGCGGCGCTAATGTTCAGTCATGGGAATCTCATCATCTTTGCGTGCAGTGGAGAAACCAATCGATCAGGACTTGAGACTGAACACTGGCCCGGCGGCAGTCAAGGCTAGGCCAAACAAACTAGCACTCATCCATGAGAATGGCTTGATACCAACGATGCGGTCTAGGTAAAAAAACCAAAAGAAAAGAAAGAAAGAAAGAAAGAAAGAAAGAAAGGGATGGCGACGGAAACAATCGGCACCACTGCTGTCTGCTCTATATGTTGATGAGCACCACAGACATTACTGGTTCTGGCATTCAGAATAATCTTCCCTTGAACCATATATTATATTCCGTTCTCGCATGGTAGGCCAATGCGGCAGGTCATTGTCGAGGAACCGATTCCAGCACGCATGCATTTTGAGACCTTGCACAACCACACGACGGATCGACGAAAAATTCTCCATCTCTAGCTCTAGGAGAGCTGAGAAGCCAAACAAACACAATATATATAATGTTTTACTCTGAATTCCACTGCATATATATGCGTCCCTATCCTGTAGGTTGTGTGATCGTGGAAGACTCGTGCCCGCCACAAGCCCCTGCGTTTTTTTCTCCACACACGCAACAACACGTTCAGTACAACTTGCATTGGCGAGTGAGAGAGATCCATGCATTTCTATCAGGATATATACCCCCATAATAACAACAATTCAAGTTCCATGTCGTGGTTGCCTTATCTTTCTTTACTTTATATATGTCCTCTTTGGTAGGGCTTCTCAAGGGATTTCAGCTCTGGCTTTTCTTGGATCGTTGAAGCTCTACCAAACGTCCCTATCATAACCATCCAATCTAATTAATTTTTTTCGCGAACATGCCTTTGGCAAGTTTTCCGTTAAAAGGATCCGATCTAATTAAATGAACGACCCACAGTTGTTTAGGACTTTAGGAGTGCCACAGCAAAATGCAAAGCAGTTTGAAAAGAAACATAGACCCCAAGAATATATACATCCTACACTCTTTTCCATCCATGATACCAAGACATCTGAGCTTTTGCTGTCGATGCGCCCCATATATCGCCGAAAATCTGATCATCTGGTGTAGATCGATCGACAGGGAATAGCTATCTTCACGCGCATGCGTGTCTGCATGCGTCTTTTCATCGAAAAGTTCCATTAGAGATGCTGTCGCCTGTTGGTCAGGGATGCTGAGATGAGATCTATTCATCTACGAGCGAGCCAGAGCCAACGGCTGCGACAAGTCTGACTCTCATCAGAGAATGCATATATGGTTGTGGTTGGTTGGTCGCCCATTTCTGCACTCCAGACTCTCTCTTTTTTCTTTGGTTGTGTGCAGGAGGTCAAGAAGCTGGAATGGCACCCACGTTCACTTACACCTTTTCATATTTGCTTCAGCTCTTTTGGTGTCTGTCTTCCAATGACTTCCAAGGGCCAGCCAACATGAACATGTATGGCAATGATCCACTTGCATTTTCGATGGCTCTCATCGCACTACAGTGACAAGCAAAAGGAGAGGAAGCCGCAGCAGCAGCAGCAGCAAGCAAAGTGAGCTGAGAAAGCAACTGGAGACAGCAGCAGAGCAGACTGTGTATGATAGATGCTGCTCGCTAATTCAGAAAAGCTCCAACAAAGGTACAGGAACACAGGACCCATTGATCTTGCGTCGAGTCGTCGCATTTTTTCAGTGGATTTGGTTAGGACAATCCCTGCCAGGAAAAAGGCACAGTAACTGATCTGCAGGGTTTCCTATTTGGCTATTTGTGATGTGGGAGTTGTTCTATTTGGTTATTCAGAGTAGTCCAGTAGTTGCAGGTTGCCTTCAATTCACTCTGCTGCTGTATTATTGGCTGTTGCCTGAAACTGAAACGTTTTGACAAGTTGCTGTCGCTCTATCTTTTTTGTCTGTGTTGTCCCTAGTCTCTCGGCATTTCATGATTTTTTGGACACTCAAACCTGTTGATCAAAGTTGCAGGTTCACAGAGTTATCACTGTGGATGTATACCTGCAACCAAATCTTTTTAGCGTGATCACATAGCAGCCCAGTCCTTTCATGTGGCATGTCACCATACAGCTATTTTTTTTTTACAACAGTCACCATACAGCTGTTGATGCAGCCATGAAGCTGCAGAGATGCATGAATATATATTCCCTCATGAAAAAAAGGAAGAAAAAAATTTCTGAGAAGTCAACCATCCAGTAGAAAGAAATATTTTGGCTAGCCATATACCTCTAAAATCCCGATTTCCAATATGATATTTCGGCTACTCGTATCTATAAAAATAGAAAGAGTTATATATATTATGAAAGTGTTTCTAACAGTGAATCTAGTAGCATCAACCTTGCGTTGTGGATCTTTTACATAATTTTATATAATATCATCAATAATTGTCACTATAACTTATTATTAGGACAAACTTGTATATATGCCATGGGGAAGTAACTTGTAACAGACATAGCTGTGATGCACTCCCTCGGTTCCAAAAAAATGTAATTTAAAAATAGTGCTCGGTCGAACTATTTTAAATTTAACTAAATTTATATAAAGAAGATATACTTATTTGAGTCTCAAACGTTGATACTTTTTCATAAACTTAGTAAAACTTAAATCGGTTTAACTCTGACTAAACCTAGAATTACATCTTTTCCGGGATGGAGATGGAGGTAGTACTTCTCGTATATATGCTATATCAGTGATGATCACTCTTTTTAAAATGTAGTATGTAGGGCTGTGGTTAGCTAGGCTTCATATCAGATTGGATACCTCGAGGAACCTGAACAACTTTACTAATCTTGTCGGTAACAAGGAAGAGATTCCTGCTATATGTCATCATAATCCTGTAGTGATAATGTCATCATAATCCTGTAGTGATATTGCCATAGGTACTGAACAGAATAATATATCTAATATGTGCCATGCATATACTGATCTTGCTAGGTGCTGTTTTCCCCCTTGTAGAATAATAAATCTGAGAGAACCTCTTTTGAGCAACATAATCTACCACTAGCATTTTCCTGTGGCCACTACAGTGTCGCCAGTTTTCACAAAAAATGGTTTTAGATTTATATATTTTCGTACAAAGAAGTGCAGGAAAATGAGAGAGAGAGAGAGAGAGAGAGAGAGGGAGAGAGAGCTGTTCACCAGCAATAACGACACCTCAACAGTACGGAGCAATATAGAAAAAAATGTGTCAGTACTGTGTGCTTGTAGGATCTATGCATGCTGCCACTGTAACCCTAGCTAGCAAAGGTATAGGGTCCTCACGACACCATGGACACATAAGGTGAAGCTCGCACCCAGCATTCTTGCCCGACAAAGGCTTTGGCATGCTCATGCGCTCTCATGCTCATGATTTTTTTTTCCTACTTAACATTGTCGTACATGTGGGGTGGTAATAATCACAGACAATGAGGCCCACATTTTAGTGGTGGTTGTAAATGGGTGTTGACAAATAGTACCATGAGTAATTTAAATGGTTGTATGAGATTCACATATCAATAATATCTTGTTTTTTAGCCAAAAATCAAACATGTACACCAAATTACCTCTTGTTTCAGAGTTGTCGAATATGCTCATCCAACTTTGTCACATGACGCAAGGGCACATGTGGTACAAACAGACAATAGATGAAAAGTCGCATATGACTCTATCTACATCTTACATATTTTATCATCAAGGATGCTCCATTGGTTGCGTGTGTTGCTCTCTTTCAGAGCTACTTGTTTTTGACGTGTCTATCTAGTTAGATTACACTAGACAACGTTGTATCTATGCCACAACTAGGGGAGGAGCTATGTTCAGACGAGTGGGTATGGCCGCAGCCAAGCAAAAAAAAGTGATTAGAGCCAAATTTTTACCATATTCACACCCCCGTGCCATAAATCCTTGCACTTATAAGGCAATCACACCCTCCACCTGCCCACAAAATGTCTAGTGTAATTTAGCTAGATGGGCATGTTGAACAACATAGCTCCAAAAGAGAGCAACATACGCAACCATTGGAGCATCCTCGATGATAAATATATACCATAAGATGTAGATAGAGTCCTATGCGACTTTTCATCAGTCGCCTGTCTATACCACATGTGCCCCTGCATCATGTGACACAACTGGATATATTCGACAACTCTGAAACAAGAGGCAATTTGGTGTACATGTTTGGTCCGTGGCTAAAAAATAAGATATTGATATGTGAATCTCATACAACTGTTTAAATTAACCGTGGTACATACTATTTGTCTACACCCATCTACAACCACTAAAAATCCATATTGTTGTTTCGGTTCTTTACGTGTTTTGACCTTTTAAAGAAAAGACTTGTGTGTGTAACGTAAAGGATCGTTGGCTATATAATGATGGATTGCTAACCATACTAGTGTATTGTTTAGCGTAAACAAGTGAATTAAGTTTATAGTATCACGGTAGAACCTCTTTATCGGTACACTGTATTTAAAAGTGAGTTTGTTTTAATTTTGAAAGATATTTTCAGAAAAATAAACTTATCCATTTATTATCAAGTTTGTGGAATCAATTTGTAATGTGGGTATGCAAACTGATCCATGGTAATAATCATTGAGGTATATATTAGTCCACACGTACGCACGCCTACGTGTGTGAACGCGAGATATTCCCCCGCAGGGCTAAATGGCATGAAATGAGCCATCATCCCAACTCGACTTTTAATTTGTTCCAAGACTTCTAAAAGTCTTCCGTTCACGAATTAAATAAAAAAAATGCACACGCAACGCAACATGCATGTGCGCAGCACTCAGCATGCATGATCAGTAGGTATCATATGACATATATATAGAGAAAAATTTATTCGTTACCAATAGAATCTGTACCCATATATGCCTTCTATGTCGTTAGAAATTACGTACGTGTACGTGTTCTATCAGCATGCTGGCTGCTGCATGCCCTGCCTATAGAGGGATATGATCACGTTGGATGAGCGGTGGGCATGGGCATGCCCAAATCCTTGTTCCACGCGGGCACGACGTCACAGCAGCGCGCAGACGAGTGTCGATGTTAGATTGGACCGGACGGACTCCACGGTGGGTACATACACCTCGTCTCAGCTCCCTCCTCCCCGCATGCGTCTCTCTCCTCTCCCACGGCTTTAGAAGGGGGAAGGGTTGGACCACGGCAGGTTGTACTGGCGATGGTGAGCTTGGCGACGGCCGACGGGGACGTCACTGAACAGACGGTGGGAGACATCCTTTTGGGCGAAGCTGCTGGCAGCCAGGACGGCGAATCTGCAATTCACTCCATGAGATTAGGGGAGGGCAGGGAGGATCGGTAGAGGTGGACGTTGGGCAGCGCGGCCGGCAGCAGAGGCGCACTATCTAGGGATAGGGATGGTGGTGTGGTCAGCTGCGGTGGGACGGTGGAGACAACTTCTTCGATTCAGTTTACGGGAGAGGGTGGGGGTGGAGCGATGGGAGTGGATGTTTGAAGCGCTCAGCAACTTAATTGTGATATAAATAATAGTCCTAGGAGGCTAGTAGCACATTTATTACATTAGATAAGTCTTAATGCAGAAGTCTCGATAAGCGTGGATAATGAAGGTATGCCACGATTAGAAGTAACCAGAACATAATATAGGTCCAACAGACCTAAAAACAAAAGGAATCGTCAAACATCTGCGAATCCTAATGCCACAGGCTTAGTTGGGTGCAGACACGACCTTATTCGTACGCCACGTCAGGGTTGAATTCCGGATCTTCCTCTGTTCAACAAAGCAAGGGTGAGTACAAAGTACTCAGCGAATCCAACCTTACCCTACGGAATGGGATAACAGTATATACATATGGATACATCAAGGATAAGGCTTGGTTTTATTTGCATAAGGCTATCTTTTTAACACATGCAGGGTTTCATTTTATAAATACCTTTGCAAAAGACATATATTTTCCATATATAATAGTATTTCTGAAAAAGGGGTTGGTCACAAATTTAAGTGTTGCTGAACCCTTGTTCCCACAACACATGGCAGACAACCATTCATTTCCAAATTCACACTCACTCTCCTGTTTTCACTCAACCCAACCCATCTAGCTGTTGAAACCAAACCATAACCCGTCCGAGGCCGCGGACATGGTTATCCGGATAAATTTTACACTCTGCAGAGGGTGTACACTTTCCCCACAAGTAGGGTGCCATAACTTAACACCGTCGTGCAAGCCCAGATCCATCAAAACCATTACCCTACATAGCTAAGTAATGGCGCTCACCACGGGAACACTAAGGCCGCATCTCATAATACAATAATTTACAACGCTTATTACATTTCATACAATTCCTCAATTTCCACGTATATCTCGTAGTGTCCCGTTGCACACCTGCCTCCGGGTGATTGCCATACCAACTAGAGGGATTTTGGCTAAGCCTTTCCCAAGCAAGGCAAGTGGTTGTACGATAAATGAGTTAGGCAAGATGAATCATCAACTCAGTCCTTAATCGAGACAAAGTGGATATCTTCATGCTTAACCACAAAAGGTACAAGCCCCAACACCACGGCGCCCCATAAAAGAAACACTGATCCGCCTCATCTGTAGGGTAATCACCACTATAACTTGTTCATTAACCCTTCACAATACCCACGATTTATTTTATGACTCACATAGTTTTTCATTTAAAAATCATTGTATTTGAGAAAACATAGTAATGAGTATCCGTGATAAGTATCAAGTCCTAAGCATACTAAATAACAATACTTTTGTAATGTCATAATATTTATTCTTAAGTTTGAGCAAGGCAATTATCAGGTCATATCAATTCAAGGGTGGCTATTCAAACGGATTTTAGCTAAGCAGCGAAAATACCTCGTACATATAATCGTACATGTAATATTTTAAAACGGCTTCTACGGGTTGTGTTTAAAAATAGAATCAACATGCATCAAAGGGGAATAGGCTGGACTTGCCTCCGTCGGCGTCCTCGGCAAACTCCTGCTGGCAGTTCGGATCCTCGATGTCGAACTCGTGGTACTCGCCTCCAAACTCGTCCTGGCCACCGAGGTCGTCGTTCGCCTCCTCGGTCACTCCATCGGCTAACGCCGCGTAAACAATCGAAACAGACAAACAAACACAAATAAATAATCACATAAATTTAAATGAGCTCTAGAAATTATGAAACTTCATGGATGGATAGAGTTTGATTTTAGATGAACTTAGAAAGAACCAATGGAATCGGAGGTGGTATGGTGGAGATATTAATTGTGCAAGGTGGCCGCTAATTAATCACGGGGAGAGAAATAAAACGTGATTAGTGAATGGGTGTGGCCACGTGCTGCTGCTGGTTTAATAGAAAGGGGGAAAAAATAAAGAAATGGGTGGAGTGGATTAATGGCCCACAGCTCTTGGCTTTTCATGTGTAGGAGCTGAGTTGGTTCTCGGCTTTGCTACTAGCACATGGGCAGAGGACAAGCTACTGCTGTGGACTAAACAAAGAGCAGAGGGGGTATACGGCTAGGACTCTTCGAGAGAGACAGAGAGCACTGGGCGTTCGTGCTCCTCAGCTCTTCTGCCGTGGACAGCTGCTGGACCTTCGCCTGACGGCGATTCCGGCCATCGTTTCCGAATCCAGGGACATGGGGAGAGAGCGGAGGGTGAGGGGAAGTCCATAGATGTGCTACCTCGGTCAATTACCGCTCATAGAGGGAGATCGATGAGGCGTGCTCGAGCTAGGGAAAATAGAGAGAGAGACTGGAGAGGCAAGAGGAGCGAGCAGCGGCGTGAGATGGCTTGGAAGGCTCGGCTGAGGATGGAGAGGGCTGCTCCGGCGTCGGCTTTTATAGACCAGAGGAGTGGAGCTGTGCCAACGCTTGGCTGAGTTTGTAGCTCGCCATTAATGGCGACGCTATGCTCCGAGCGGCAGCTAGCGAGCGTCGACGAGCGTCTACTTGCAGCGGCTTGGCTCTGCCGTAGCACAGGGCGACGGGACGAGGCGAGCAGGGGCGGTGCAGCACATGCGATGGGATAATGCGAGCATGCAGTGGTGCGGCATGTAGCGGGGGAGGTGAAGCTGAGCACGATGGTGAGCTCGGCTACGTTGCTTATGTGTGTGCACTTGCCTAGTGCAATGAATTCGCACGATGGACATGCTATTGCTGCCTGAGCGTGTGCTTGCTGCTACTTGCTCTGTTGTGATGTGCCTGGTCATTCAGTTGTGCATCTAATGACTGCATGCATGGTTAATGCACACACCATCGTTGTGCAATAGTGTACTATTGTGCTGATGCTGCTATTGATTCAATCAAGAGGGAGAGGAAGAGTGAGTGGAGGATGGATCCCATAGCACAAACGGCGAGGCGAGATGGTGGGGCCAACGTGTCACGGTGGTGGTGGTGGGGTCAGCACATGCGCTGTTGTCGGGCTAGGGCGAGCGGAGCGAGAGAGAAAGGTGGGGAGGAGCGGATGATGTTGGTGCTACGGGGTGCGGATGTGGGGGTATGACCCCCGGTACCCACAGGACTGTACATGGGCCGAGCCGCTAGGGGAGGCCCAGCCCACTAAGTTGTGCATGGGTCACGCTAATGGTGGAGGCCCAGCTTACAAGACGACACCGCGTGAGGCATGGCATAGGTCAGCGTGCCTCGCAAGACTGCGTAAGAATCCTCGGTGATCTAGGGAATCCGCTCGGATATGCTAGATCCCATAATATCTGTAACTTCCTATCTTGTAAACCGATCTGGATAGAAACAACCGATCTGTAACCCTACCCCCAGGCTATATAAGGCGGGTAGGGACCCCCTTGTTTTTCATCTAATCATACGCAATACAATCCACAAAGACACATGATGTAGGGTGTTATGTCAAGCTGACGACCTGAACCTGCCTAATCGCTGTTTCTTGTGTTCTGTATCACCATCCGGTTTCCTCACGCGCACCTCCACCAATTCATCTACTACTATGGGCATGCCTCTCGGTAGACTGCCGACCATATTTCGTCGACTGTGGCACACTAGGTAGGGGGTGTGCGTGCTGAATTCATGAGGAACCAGATGGTCACCTTTTTGAGCTCCATGGCCCTTCTCGAGCTAGGCCAGATCTTCATGGTCGAATCCATGACCTGGATCATCGGCCCCAATGGCAATGGGGAGATCATGGAGGTGGTGCAGGATCACCCTGCGCCAATCATGCCAACGCCTGCAACGACATCTCCGATCATGGGGCCCGCCGCTGGGTTAGATCTATCGTCAATGATGATCTGATCGCATCCATTGATCGGGTCACAGACCGCTTAAAGGAATGCCAGTTCCTCATGGATTCGGTCCTAGACCAATCTAGAGCGAGTGATGATTTTTTTGCGCTCCAAGATCACCAAGCCACTATGATCGAGTGACCTACTCGGCCACACCGTTCGAGGTGGCTAGGTTCTAATCTGGTGATTATAGCTACTTTGGAGGGGCGCACAGTGTGGCACCGATCACTTCTCGCTACCGACCTGCGCTTGTCTAACTATGAGGCCCCGATGGAGAACCCACCGAGGCCCTATCCCTTTGGGCTAAAGGGTACGGGATCTACATACCAGAACACCATCCACCACCTCTTTGTCGACCACGTTGAGCACGACCACACCACCAACCTTTACATGATCGACCTGACTGACTCCAGTCAGCCTACGCCCGTGGTCAACATGGTGGCTATTCACCAGCTCTTGGATGACTCCCCTCTTTCGATTGAGTCTCTCCACAATGTTTTGAATGAAAGCTTAGATGATTATTCTAAGGGCTCAACCAACACCGTGCCAGGCTGCCCTACTTTCCCTCTAGGGTTCAGGGGCATGATTTTCCATGTTAACCACAACAGCGTCACAAAGGATAGCGAAACCGCTGAAGAGCACAAAGCTCGTCTAGCAAAGAATGTCAATCGCCAATGACGTCGAGATACAGAAGTATCCCACGTGTACGATGAAGATGGTCATAGCCCGCCCCTACCATCAACGTAATCTAGAAGATGCATTTGACATGGTGGGCGACCAGCCAGTCTACCAGACTCTAAACGCTAATCTAGTCGTCGCTTTCAACAAGCTCGACAAACTCCCTCACACTCCAGAGGTCGAGAAGGTCCGAGCACACATCATAGTCACGTAAGTCCAAGTCAACAAGTTTTAGAACGACGCCCCATCTTATTCCACCATGTTATCTCATAGTTGCTGCTCTTGTCATGATGGAGGAGGCCAGCATCATGGCACCGAGGGCCCTCGACCTCATGCTGGATGTCCCTACCTCTATAGAGGATCTAGAAGCAACTATGAAGCTCATTCACATTACAATGCCTGCCCTCCATGCCCCTAGAGAGGTTAGGGTGGCAACCATAACTAGGAGGTTAATCCACCCCTCCTCCGTGACCTTCGTGACCACATCAACGCCAGTGTGGATGTCCATGGCCACATAAAAAATAGTAGGTCTGTAGGCTACGAAGTAGAGATGGAACATCGCTGGCAATTCAATGACGAACATGAGGGATTTGCTGCCCATGAAGCACCACTCCTTACTGGCGCATCAGGACTTCACCCCTTCACGGAAAGGCTCCAAGCCATCCGGTGGCCTATGGGTTTCAAGGTCATTGGTGTTAACACCTATGACGGAAAGGCCAACCCCGCTCAGTGGCTAACTCTATACAAGATCACCATGAAAGCCGCAGGAGGAGACAAAGACATCACGGTGAACTATCTTCCCGTCATGCTTAACCAATCTGCAAATAACTAGCTCCCTAGCCTGCAGGAGAACTCCATCCGATCTTGGGACAACCTCAAGAAAGTCTTCACCAACAATTACATGGCTATGTGCGAGCAGCCTAGCACCAAGTATGATCTAGAGAAGCTTCATCAGTCCTCCGAGAAGTCCCTATGTGACTTTATTAGGTGCTTCTCAAAGACAAGAAACTCCGTTCCTCACATCACTGATGCCGAGGCCATCACCGCTTTCACAAAAGGGCTTCAGCACGAGTAGCTCCGTGGAAAGCTATACCGCAAGAGGCTCACAACCATCGGCAAGCTGATACAAACAACAAACAGATACACAGACACCGAAGAAGCCGAATAGGCTACCCACTTCGCTCACCACCAGCGCCGCAACGATGATCGTCGTGAAGACAGGCGCTACGATGACCGTGACCACCGCCGTGATGATCAAGACCGCCACGATGACCGTGATTGCCGCTAAGATGACCACGAGCCCCGACGTGACGACCGCCTAGAGAGCTCGAGAGGCAGACAAGGCCGCCGTTGCTGGCTTGATAGCTTGATCAACACCATCAATACCTGGGCCAAGCGCACCTATGACGCTAACTTTAGCAAGTTGCTGGATGGCCCATGCCCTGTCCACAAGGATGCCAAGCACACCATGCGAGAGTGCAAAGGCCTAAAGACAGCGCTCGGTGGCAAATCATCGAAGAAGTCACGGTGTGATGACGATGAGACCAAAGACGATCAAGGCAGAGAATGAGGCAAGAACGAGGGCCCACCTACCAGGACCCCACAAAGACCGTCGCCACCATCTTTGGTGGGAGAGCTTTCTCTGAAGGCAAGCTAGAGCAGAAGCTTGTAGCCAGACGTGTCATGTCGGTTGCTACATATGACGGCCCCATCTTTGATCCCAAGTACCTCGATTGGTCGGAGCACCCGATCACCTTCTTCAAGGCCAATCAATGGTCAGACATCCCATACCCAGGGCATTTTCCACTCGTCCTAGATCCCATAATCAAGGACGTGCATTTCCAGAAGGTCCTCATCGACGGAGGGCGCGCCCTCAACATTCTCTTCACCGGATCTCTAGAGGAGCTTAGGCTTAAGAAGGAAGACCTCACCACCATGGATTCTCCATTCTATGGAATCATTCCTGGGAAGGCATCCCTACCCTTGGGACAAATTATAGTATTGGTTCAGTTCAGCACCGCCAAGCATTTTCGTGTCGATTACGTCAACTTCCTCGTCTCCGATTTCAACATGGCGTACCATGCCATCCTCGGCCGACCAGCTCTTGCCAAGTTCATGGCCCTAGTGCACTATATGTACTTGGTGCTAAAGATGTCGATGGAGCAGGGGGTCCTCTCCCTGCGCGCCAACCTTGATGTCACCTACAACTGTGAGAAGGAAAGCTTTGCGCTCACCAAGGCAACTGACATCTCCATCTGCATGCAGGACTGCATCATGACTTCATAGCTGATCTCTTCAGAGGACCTAGAGATCCCAACCATGGAGGTCGCCCGAGCATCAACCAAGTCCAAGGAGGTAAAGGAAGTGGCCCTCGTCCCCGGCGACCAGTCTAAGACTGTTCGGATCGGGGCTGGCCTCGAACCTAAATAGGAAGACATGCTAGTCAGCTTCCTAAGGGAGCTTGTTGACATGTTCGTGTGAAAATCTACAGACATGCCCCGCTTGCCTCGGGAGCTGATCGAGCACTCCTTAAACGTCTTGGCGATCGCCAAGCCGATCAAGCAGAAGCTTCAATGATTCGCGCAGGACAAAAAGGAGGCCATTAAGGTAGATAACCTGGCTCTTAGCCACCGATTTTATTAAAGAGGTGTATCATCCGGAGTGGTTAGCCAACCCAGTTCTTGTAAGAAAAAAAGAATAAAGAATGTAGAATGTGCGTTAATTACACCAATCTCAACAAACATTGCCCCAAAGACCCCTTCGACCTACCTCAACTTCGAGTGAGTCCGAGCTCGGTGCCTAGTTAAACTGGTCGGATGCCTGTCTCAACTGCTCGGACACCCACTTCAACAGCTCGAATGCTGGTCTCAATAGCTCGAATGCTCATTCAAACTACTCGAACGCTTGCTTCAACAGCTCAGCTCCCAATTAAACTGGTCGAAAGCCTGCTCATGATGATCAGCAGCAAGTTGGACGGCTCAGACGAACTCAAGACGGTGTTGCTCAACAGATATAAGGTGCTCAAAGACTAGCTGTGGGGGGTATGACCCCGGTACCCACGAGGCTATACATGGGCTGAGCCGTTAGGGGAGGCCCAGCCCACTAAGTTGTGCATGGGTCATGCTACTGGTGGAGGCCCAGCTTACAAGACGATGACATGTGAGGCATGGCATAAGTCGGCGTGCCTCGCAAGACTACATGAGAATCCTCGATGATTTAGGGCATCCACTCGGATATGCTAGATCCTATAATATCTGTAACTTCCTATCTTGTAAACCGATCAGGATAGAAACAACCGATCTATAACTCTACCCTCGGGCTATATAAGGCAGGTAGGGACCCTCTCATTTTTTATCTGATCATACGCAATACAATCCACAAAGACACAGAACATAGGGTATTACGTCAAGCTAATGGTCTGAACTTGCCTAATCGCTGTTTCTTGCGTTCTGTGTCCCCATCCGATTTCCTCACGCGCACCTCCACCGATTTATCTACTACCATAGGCATACCCCTCGGTAGAGGACCGACCAGATTTCGTTGACAGCAGGATATAAGTTCGGGAGATATATGAAGTGGATACGAGTTGAAAAGAGATAATAGAGCTCAACTGATTTATAGTTTTCAAAATTAGATTTTAAAAATATTTTTGAGCGAGCGATTTTAAGGATTTGAATTTTTGGGATGTTACAGTGTTGGGTGGCACGACCGGTAGAGTAGGCGCCGCTGGTCAGGGTTGGTGGGTGCGACCGACGGGGATTGGGATGAGATTAAAAAGAGAGAGGGAGGGTAAGGTTGAAGACCAAGCAGGCGGGGAGATTCAACAAGATAGGGAGAGGGAAAGATTGGAGACGAAGCAAGCGGGGAGAGGTTGAAGTCGTCGATATCCTTATCGACGCACGCACTCGGGGAAAAGAGTGTCCTTGTCATGCTGCTGCAGGTCGCGGAAGGGTGAGCACACTACGAACTCGGTTCATGCGGACTTGTGACTATCAATGCGGGGTGTAGCGCGAACGGGGCATAGGAGCCGCGGGTCACCATGTGCAACCAGTCGGCTCCCAACCGCAGTATGGAAGGGCACAATTTCTCAAAACCAAGGGGTGGCTGCGCTCAAGCCAAGACATGATGGCGGTGATTATTGATCGACCTTAGAGGTGAATCAGCGACAAGGCTTTGAAACTGACGAGGATTTAGGGAGAGAGATCGGAGATAGAGTGGCCACAATTTTGGACAAGGGTCATGGAGGTTGAAGGGGTAGTAGAATCAGAAGTTTGCAAAAGCAACATACATGTTTTTTTCTTGCAAAAAGCATAGTCTGTTATTACATAAAAATGACGTTCATGGCACACAACGGAATAAAAATAGATTCAATGGCAGAAAAGAGAATGTATATTGGATGGCATGTAATTTGCAATACTGGTAATAAGTTTAGCTGGAGACTTTCTCAGAAGCCCTGTTTGGTTCCTAGGAATTAAGAGGAATTAGAAAGCAATCTAACAATAAAATGAGAAACACTTTCTATAGAGATATTTGTTTTAATTCATGGTATCCAAACAGACCTTTACATATATGGGCACCTCTCACACCAGTCATGTATCTTGCACGACCATACCAATGCAACATATAGCGAGCCAGTATACGTTGATATCTCCTTCTCCTACAACTAAAAAGAACAAAGTGTGGATATTTTTTTGTGCGATGTTTGTTTTGGTTCATCCGTCTGTCCACACCTGCGATCCCACGACATCTCCCGCATGCTGCGTCCTTTGGTGTGATTCTCCTTGATTGAATATTATCTGTCATGTGATAGAGGAATCACGGCAAAATATGAAGTAGAAAATTATTGTGCTATCCTTATACACATTGCATGTTTGCATGCACCAGCATACATGGCAACGAGCAAAAGGAAAGAGAATTACATAGAAGGAAAGAGAATTAATACAAAAGGAACCTCTTTGTATTTTTGAGAACCTTGTCAAATATGTCTACATTTAATTACTTTCCTTCTTTGTATTTACAAAAGGGACAACTTTTTTCTTCTTTCATTTGGTTTCACGCTCACGTGTTCCATCGTCCTCGCTTGCAGTTTTTTGCTGAAATTGCCTTTGGGTCTGTTCATTTTTAATCCTTTCCCCATATTCTAATTAAACTACAAAATTTTAAATTAGGATACGAGGTAAGACATGCAAACAGATATTTCAAAACTACCTGTAGAGTCCAAAGAACTTAATAAATAAATCCTTCTGGAGACAATGCAAATTCTCACTAATCTTTCATTTGGTGTAGTTAGTGTTATCATAGTACCCGCATGTATTAATGGAAAATAAATCGTGGACAAAAAGTGGACTCTTTTTGGTGCGACATTCCAACATGGGTCCATCATCCTATCAATATTCTTAAGGTAGATCACATAAAGGATGAGAGTCCCTCTATGAGATTGCTCACAAGAGACTCAAACTTATATCTGATCATGGTAATGTTGAATTACTTTGCATCAAAAGCATCGACAGTGATAAACGGGGACATAGATTTTAGCATGCATAGTGGAGGAAAACTCAACATTAGCCTTCTCAGCAGCTTTTTTGAGCCTTTGCAATGCTAACTTGTCCTTACTCAGATAGTCAAGAGGTGCACCATAAAATTATGCACCACTAAGAAAAATGTCACCATTGGTTGCCTTGACCTAAAAAATATGTCGAAATTAAGAATTATAACACCTAATTCAACGTCTTAGAACAGACACTCAAATGGATACCTTATTCTATAATATATGTCTGTGTGGAATAGTCCTAGAGCCACACATATTTATACGGTGAGTATAACATACTTCGTTTTAAAATTTTATGAAAGATTTTTTAAGACACGCAATATTATTCATGTGACAAGCACTAATATTTACATATATACTCGAACCTGTGTGTACAAGATTATATGAAGATGCGGCGAAACTTATTCATGGATTTATTGGCGCATGAAATAAATGGATATCGGAGAATTCTTTCTGCCGATATAAAATATTATCTTAGCCATATCACGAAAAAGTCTATACAGTAGAGTTTGTGAGCCTACGACACCGCGCTCTCCGTGACTGTGTTAATTTCATGAACTTTGCTTTTTGAATTAAGGCCCTGTTTGGCTTACCCCATATTTGGCTTATTCGGCTTCTTTTTTCAGCCGGAACAATATTTTTCTCTCATAATAATTCAGCCGGAACAATGTTTTCAGCCAGTTTCAGCCAAGTTTTAGACCAGCGAACGGACCCTAAATGTTACTTTAACGTCGGTATTTAATTTAACAGTATTGTTATCTTATCGTGCGATCCGTGTGTTTTTAGTATAAAAGATTTAGTTGTCCCGTAGCAACGCACGGGCACACTACCTAGTTTGTGAATAAGGGGGTGTTTGGTTCTTTAGTCGCTCCTAAAATTCATGTCATATCGAATGTTTAGATACTAATAAAGAGCAATAAATATAGATTAATTACAAAACCAATTACATAGATGGAGGCTAATTTGCGAGACGATTTTTAAGCTTAATTAATCTGTCATTAGCACATGTCTACTGTAGCACCACGTTGTCAAATCATGAACTAATTAGGCTTAAAAGATTCGTCTCGTAAATTAGTCGCAAGTTGTGTAATTAGTTTCGTAATTAGTCTATATTTAATACTCTATTCATGTGTCTAAACATTCGATGTGACAGGAATTTTAGGAGCGCCTGTAGAAACCAAACAGGGCCTAAGAAAGGAAAAATTTGAATGTACTCCTCTAAAATCTAAAATCTAGCCCTAGATAGTTGCAAATATATATTCTCCCTGTAGAAGCTAAACAGTTGTATTTAGCATCACAATTCAACATATCTTTCTTTCGCAAATTAATTTTGCACCATTTTTTTGCTATATAGGTAGTGTGTACTCCCTCTGTTCCAATATTACTAACGTCCTAGGAATGGGCATGACAACCAATGAAAAAGGAAAAAAGATCAAAGTACCCCTACAATCTCTCTTTCTCTCCAGCTTCCCTCTCCCACTCGCCTTTAGATCCGCGCGGTCGCTGGTATGCCTACCAAGATGAGCCACGCTCGTTGCTGATCCACTCCGCGTCAAGAGCTGCAAGACGCAAGGGAGGCCATGGCCTGCCGCTGGTTTGCTCTACGTCGCGCACCAGAGGCATCACTCGTCCGCCGCTACACCATCCCAGCTGGCCGAATCCAACAACCCTGAGCGGTCGCACCCTCTTCGTCCCGGCCTCCTCTTCGGTAGCACGATGGAAGGGGAGGCCACCGGCAGGGGTGGAAGGAGCAGAGGAGGGATGGGTCATCGGATCTCCACCGCCCCGGTGTAGCATCCCCATCAAACAATGTCACCTCTACACCGGCGGAGATGAAGAGGAGAGACTGGGCACCGACCTCCATCCCTCCGGCCAAGGAGAAGAGGAAGGCGACCAACAGAGGAGAAGAGGAGGGGGTCACCAATGGAGAGGAAGAATAAGGCTGCTGTGGAAAAGAGGAGAGTGCGTGGGAGGAGATGGCAACATCGACGAGGGAGTAGATGGCAGGGTGAAGGGAATCTTAGGTGGGCCCACGTCTAAAACGTCAGTATTTTTGGGACACCATTCGAATGCAAGGACAACATTTGTCGGTGTTTTGGACCGGGGGTCCTCAACCAACGAGTGAATTTGAACTGCGTGTTCCCAATCTCGGATGGTGATGCAAAGAGACACAAGGCTTATACTGGTTCGGGCAATTCGTGCCCTACGTCCAGTCTGAGAGATCGATCTAGTATTCCTTGCACCGAAGTGCTTGTAGTAGGGGGTTATAAGCCAGGTGAGAGAGGGAGCCAGTCCTAGGTCTCGGCGGGGAGTGATGTGGGCTGCTTGAGACGTTGCTCTCAAGCGGCAGGGAAGTGTGCGTGTTACAGAGTGTTGCTCTTCGTGAGAACCTGTCTCTCCCCTTTTTCTAGAAACGGCCCTGGCTGCTTCCTTTTATAGCCGCAAGGAGGGAGCCAGGAGTACATGACAGAGCTACATGTGGAGCCTTAGCGAGGAAGGAAGATCTAGTACTGTGGCCTATTCCTGTAGTAGCACAGTGTCAGGAATGGCAATTGGTACTTGATCACTGGTGCGTCATGCCGACCATGCTCGAGGCTATTGAAGTCGTAGGGGTCCTCATTGACGTCTAGTCAGCATGGCCTACGCTGTAGGTGACATGCCGTGCCTTGTGAATTTTTGACTTGGTGGCGCACCGAGGCCTGGTAGGTGTTTGTGGCTGACTGCGCAGAGGCCTGGGAGGTGACCTGAGTATGATGCGGGGGCCTCGGTAGTCAGCATCGTACCTGGTTTAGGTGGAAAAGTGCAGGGCATGTGGCCGCAGGGCATGGTAACCCCTGCACCGTCAGTAAGGGATGGTAAAAAGGAGATTTGACCGTTGTCCCATCGCTCCTGTTGCTGTACCCTACTGGTCGTGGCTAACGTAGTGGGTGCATTCAGGCGCATTAAATGGATGGGACAGCCTGCCAGAGGGACGGCCTCGACGAGAGGGCCTCGGCGAGACGGCCTCAGCGGGGCGAATCAGAGAATCAGCTGAGGCCTCGGCAGGGCGAATCGAAGAATCGGCCTCGGCGAGAGGGCCTCGGCGGGGCGAATCGGAGAATCGGCCTCGGCGAGGGGCCTCGGCGGGGCGAATCGGAGAATTGGCCTCGATGAGAGGGCCTCGGCGGGGCAAATCGGAGAATCGGCCTCGGTGAGAGGGCCTCGGCGAGGGGCCTTGGTGAGAGGGCCTCGGCGAGGGGCCTCGGCGGGGTGAATCGAAGAATCGACTGAGGCCTCGTGGTTGTCCTTCGGCTTTGATATTTGTAAGGTCTAAGCAATCTTTTCGGTTCTTGCTTTGGGTACCCCTTTTTATGGTATCCGACAGTAGCCCCCGAGCCTCGGGGGGAGTGCGAGCACTCTCCCTGAGGGTTTGTCGAGACTTGGCTTGCAGCTGCTCCCGTTGGGATTGTGTTTTGTTTTTTGAGGTTTCGGTGGGTGCGCACGAGCGCACCCGCCGGGTGTAGCCCCCGAGGCCCAGGAGGAGTGGAGTCACTCCTCCAGGGGCTTTTTTCATGTTTTGAGTGAGGAGTTTTTATCGTATTTGCCGAGCCCACAAGTGCAAGTTTGGGTCGTGGGGTTTCGGCAAGGTGGCAGGGAGAGCCCCTGAGCTTTTGCACGAAGCGAGAGGGCGATCAGGAGTTCCCCTAGCTTTTTATGCGACCCTCGGACCTCCCTGCCGGTCTCGGACACGATTTACGTCGTGGCAGAGGATGATGAGAAGGCCGAGGAGGAGGTGATGAAGCTTGGTGGAGGCAGCTGAGGCCCCTGGCACGTCGCTGGCCTGGCTGTTCGAAGAGGAGGTGGTCCTCCTACGCCGTCCGTTGACGCTGGCGACCCCGTATTCTGAGCTGTGCCAAAGGGGTCATGTAATAGATTAGGACGTACATCATTGTACCATAACATTTGTGGCCGTCGAGGTCTTTTCAGTACTTGTGTATATATGCTTTTTAATCGTTTTCTATTATGTTTCCCAGCCCTTGCCCTCTGCCCCGTTTCTGAACATATCACTTGCAAAAAACTTCCTCGGAGCCCAAGCTGCCCCTCTGGCGAAAGGTGGTGAGGGAGTTGCCGTAGCCTAGAGGCGTAGGCAGTCTCGCGGCTCGGCCGACCTTTTGGCCTCGAGGCATACTTTTGGTCCTTAGGTTTTTTACAATTGATTTGTCAGAGTATGTGAGAGAGTTTGGCATAGGAAATTTTCGAAAAGACGACTAAAAAATGGTGTCCCCCTGTCTCGTTTTTAGACAAGTCCTTTGCAAAAACTTTCTTGGAGCCTAAGCTACCCCTTGGGTGAAAGGTGGTGAGGGAGTTGCCGTAGCCCAGAGGCGTAGGCTGTCTCGTGGCTCAGCCGGCCTTTTGGCCTCAAGGCAAACTTTTGGTCCTTAGGTTTTTGCAAGTGATTTGTCAGAGTTCGTGACAGAGTTTGGGATTTGGGGGGAGGTTCCCCCTAGCCCCCGAGGGAGGCTCGGTTTTGTAGAGGCAGAGTCGAGTCTCCCCCCTAGCGTTATTGTAACGCCAAACCTGTACCGATGGGCTCGGGGGGTTCCTTGAAAATTTAGAACAATTAAAGAACGCTTCTTTATTGTATTTCGAGGAAAATTGTATGACGCTTGGGAATTTAAGGGTAGAAGCGATGTATCTGTTCTATGTTCCAAGTGTTGGTGAGGATTTCGCCCTTCTCGTAGGCTAGCTTGTAGGTCCCAGGCTTTAGTACTTGGGCGGGCCACCAACTTCCAAGTCGTCGACGAGGTCACTGGCCTTCCTAGACTTGTCCTCGATGATGTCCACGCCGGCCTCGATGGTTCGCCCGATGTGCTCGTCAAAGACCTGGGTGGTGCACCGCTGGTACGTGGCCCCTGCGTTTCTGAGACCGCATGGCATAGTCACATAGCAGTACATGTCGAATGGGGTGATGAAAGAACTCGGCTCCTTAGGAGGTGGTGGGGCAGAGCTTGATGATGGGGCATCGCTGCGCGCCACCGACGTCTTTCCCTTGCCTAGGCTTAAGCTATACTGGTCCCCAGCCAGGGACTCTGTGCCAACAGCCGGGCATGGGATACAGGCGGAGCGCGGATCGTTGCCCTAAACTTGCGCGGTGTCGGGGTGGTCCCGCCCGCGTTGCGCCTGGCGAGCGCGACGAGAGTGGCAGCCCAGGCGCCGCCCGCGCCTAGGCTACTGGTGCGTGATGTCGCCATCGGTTGATGGGGCTTTGGGTGGGAGGAGTACCATGTCGTACTCGTATCCTAGAGACATGAACTCTAGGCTCCCGAACCAGATCATCATGCCGAAATGAAGTGCTTGTAGTGGTCGTATGGGGTCTGCCATCCGGAACTTGTTAGGATAACTAAGCTTACACGCAGTATTCCCCTACCTGGCGCGCCAACTGTCGGTGTTTTGGACCGGGGGGTCCTCAACCAACCAGTGAATTTGAACTGCGTGTTCCCAATCCCGGATGGTGATGCAAAGAGACACAAGGCTTATACTGGTTCGGGCAATTCATGCCCTACGACCAGTCTAAGAGATCAATCTTGTATTCCTTGCACCGAAGTGCTTGTAGTAGGGGGTTACAACCCAGGTGAGAGAGGGAGCCAGTCCCATGTCTCGGCGGGGAGTGATGTGGGCTGCTTGAGACGTTGCTCTCAAGCGGCAGGGAAGTGTGCGTGTTACAGAGTGTTGCTCTTTGTGAGAACCTGTCTCTCCCCTTTTTCTAGAAATGACCCTGGCTGCTTCCTTTTATAGCCGCAAGGAGGGAGCCGGGAGTTCATGAGAGAGCTACATTGGAACCTTAGCGAGGAAGGAAGATCTAGTACTGTGGCCTATTCCTATAGCAGCACAGTGTTAAGAATGGCAATTAGTACTTGATCACTGGTGCGTCATGCCGGCCATGCCCGAGGCTGTTGAAGTCGTAGGGGTCCTCATTGACGTCTAGTTAGCATGGCCTATGCTGTAGGTGACATGCCATGCCTTGTGAATTTTTGACTTGGTGGCGCGCCGAGGCCTGGTAGGTGTTTGTGGCTGACTGCGCAGAGGCCTGGGAGGTGACCTAAGTATGATGCGGGGGCCTCGGTGGTCAGCGTCGTACCCGGTTTATGTGGAAAAGTGCAGGGCATGTGGCCGCAGGGCATGGTAACCCCTGCACCGTCAGTAAGGGATGGTAAAAAGGAGATTTGACCGTTGTCCCATCGCTCATGTTGCTGTACCCTGCCGGTCGTGGCTGACGTAGTGGGTGCATTTAGACGCATTAAATGGATGGGATAGCCTGCCAGAGGGACGGCCTCGGCGAGACGGCCTCGGCAGGGCGAATCGGAGAATCGGCTGAGGCCTCGGCGGGGCGAATCGGCCTCGGCGAGAGGGCCTCGGCGGGGCGAATCGAAGAATCGGCCTCGGCGAGAGGGCCTCGGCGAGGGGCCTCGGCGGGGCGAATCGGAGAATCGGCCTCGGCGAGGGGCCTCGGCGGGGCGAATCGGAGAATCGGCTAAGGCCTCGTGGTTGTCCTTCGGCTTTGATATTTGTAAGGTCTAAGCAATCTTTTCGGTTCTTGCTTTGGGTACCCCTTTTTATGGTATCCGACAACATTCTTTTTGGGTCAGAGGGAGTACATACATATAGTGTGAAGGGTCATCGTCTATTTATTTGTAAGGAATTGTTTGATGCAATCGTATTCGTATTCACCTCAATTCATATGTATTAAGAAGAATTGGGTGAAGCTAAAAAACGATGAATTGGGTGAAATAAAATTAATTAATTTTTATTATAATCTAATCTAACACACGTGAATTCAGCTGAATACGAGTATATCTAAATAAGCCTTAAATGTTTTTTAAATGAAAGTTCAGCGGCAAAGATACGTTAGGATAGTTGTCTATTTATTTGATGTCTTGTTTCCATACGCATATGCCCTGTTCGCTCGTTGATAAGCCATGACTGAAAGCACTGTTTGCTGATTTGTTGTGAGAGAAAAATATTGTTCGTTGGCTGAAAAAGTACGGCTTATAAGCCAAGCGAACAGGGCGATAGTTGTCATTGACAGTGTGCTCTGCCAGCAAACTGTTGAAGAAACAAATGCTCATCTTTTCCTGAACTGCCAGTTTGCTAAACTCTATTGGAGTTTGATTGGCATTACCATTCAGTCAGGTTCTGATATCCTAGAGGTAGTTATACAAATCAGAGACCAAGCTCAACCAAACTTCTTCCTGATGGCTGCTATATTGATGTGTTGGGCTATCTGGACAGTCAAGAATGATCTCATTTTCAAAGGCATCCAACCGAGTGTTGAAACTATCCAAGGAATTTTCAGAAGGGCCTCGTTCGCTTGTCTTAAAATCCGATTTGTTCGGCCTTTTTTCAGTCAGAACAGTATTTTTCTCTCACAACAAATCAGCCGAAACAGTGTTTTGGCTTCTTTTTTTAGACAAGCGAACGGGCCTACCCTTTCTTTAAGGGCAAAGGCTAGACACACCCTTACTTTTGATTTATAGATTCAAAATCTGTTGTAATGTCCCTTCTTGTTCTTCTATTTTTTGTTTCTTTCTTTCTTTCTTGAACTTCCTTATGTACTGTTTGACTTTTGTTTCTTTTATAGCTTAATAAAAATTCTTGTAGGGACCTTGGCCCCTCCTGTTTCGTCGAAAAAAAATTCTTGCGGCAACAAGGCAAACACCCGGTCGGGTGCCATTCAGATAGGATAGCAGAGTATACAGTTTTTACCGAGGTACTAGAATTAATTAATAGTAACCTTTAATGAAAAATATATTATTTCATCATAAATCTAATGATATTTACTACTCAGTGTCTCATAAATATTAATTTTATAAATTTCCTCAAACTAAAACTTCTTGACTTAGAACAACACACTACACAACAACACCGCAATCAGCGTCAGACATCTGACGCTAAAACTTATATTTATCGATGGATGATCTGTCGCTAAAGATAACTCATAGACCATCTGTCGCTAATTTCTCGTTTAGTGATTTATTGTCTATCGCAATAGATATTGATATTTAACGTTGAACTATCTATCGCTAAAGCCAAGTATACCGTCAATCTATCTATCGCTAAAGAAAATGGGCCCAACACGAAGCTCATGTGGCCCACCTATAGGTTATTGACATAACACACAGGCAAATTATGTGGAACGCCGGAGTGCGCCCGAGAATATTCTATATATTTGCGCTTGAGTATCTGCAAGGCGAGAAAAAACAAAAAGGAAAAGGAAAAAAAGAGAGAAAACCCCCCACCTGCCCCAATCCCCCAACCCTATCCTCACTTTCCCCTGCCCGTGAGGCCATGAGCCCATGACCACACGCCATCTCGCGCCGTAATCCATCCACGCGCACATGAGAACCACGCCGAACCACTCCCCCGCGACGTCGCTGCTCCGCCACTGTCGCTGCCGCCCTCACGCCTTCCCTCCGCGCCTAGACGCTGCTGGTGCGGCCCTCGACAGGACGCCGCTCCTCAGCCCCACTCACACCCCCATGCCGCCCCTCCGTGAAAGTACGCCGCCGGTCGGTTCTGATAGCACACCGTCGCTCTGTCCGTCTTCTCTTCCCTTGCTGTTGTGCATCGCCGGTGATGAGCGCACCCACCAGGTATGCGCGCCCCTTCTCTTCCCTTGCTGTTTACTGAAGTTGAGTCCTAACTGTGTATTTGATTAATGAACTTTTGAAGCTCAGTGTGACATTTGTAATGATTATTGACATATCAGTTTTTATTTTTTTAACCATTTAAAACTATCTCATTGGACCATCAGTCGGTAAAGCTATATGTACCCTGAAATGGTCCGTTGATAAAAGTGGTAATAGGTTATCAGTCGCCAAAGAACAGTGGCGGGCTGTCTGTCGCCGTAAATATTCAGGGCAACAGACTATGTGTCGCAAAAAAAGTACTATCTGTCGCTAAAGATTTTTAACGACAGAACTTACACCGTCTGCACAAATCAGTCGCTATAACTTTTTAGCATCAGATCGTTCACGACGCTGTGGTGCAGTGAACATCAGAACAACTCTCTCTATCTATATGCACGGAAAGCAGTTAGCAATATTTTAGCAGGTAGTACTACTAGCTAGCTAGCTTACAAAGGATAAGGCGTTGGTGGTGGTGGTGTGTCGTTTACGTACCAACCTTCTTGCTGCTTCATTCGTCTAGCTCTGCCTCTGCTTCGTGCTTCGTCAGTTAGCAGTCTAGCACACATGCCCTCTCCATCTGTACAGACACCTACCCCAGCCCGTCCATGATCGATCGATCGATGCATGGATGGATCTGAGAGATGAGCGGTGCGGTAGCTTGTACAGTAGCTAGCTGCTAGCTTCAGATTCTGTCGTAGCTACTTACTTTGCATCGATCGATGAGCACGCACAAGAAGCACAAACCTAGTAGTCATCAGCTAGCGGATCGGAATCTTTTATATATCGAACAAAGTAAAGCTAGATCTCGCTATATATATAGGGGATGCAGCTGCAAGCGTACGTACTAAGCTAGCTTTTACCTTCGCTATCTAGTATCGCATATATATCCTTTTCTTGTTTTTTGAAATGCATCGCGCATATATAATATCCTTGCTTGCTTGCTTGTGCCAGGCAGGTGTAGTTTTAACTGAATCGAGCTGTTACAAGGACCACATATACATGTAGTGGCCCTCTTTTTTTTTCAAGACATGTAGTGGTCCTCTTTGAACTCAGATTGCCTCCGCATGCAAGATCAACTACATACTTTCTGTGATTTGTAACATTCTGTCTCTAGATTTTCTTTAAGCCCGGGTCGGTATCAGTGCTGACCTCTCGACAGCTAGCTTGTTCAAGTCGGGAAGTGTGTGTAAAAAACTTTCCAGCTTTCTCTTAATGAAATGAAATACACGCAAAGGCCATTCTAAAAAAAAGCCGGGTCGGTATAGACGCATACATCCTTATGGAAGAATGTATTCTCAACTATAACCTACCACGTTTCTTCAAAAAAAAAAAAACTATTACCTACCACATGTGCATAGTCACTCCGTCCCCTTTTAAATGTCATTTTTTACTTTCTGAGAAATTAAATGTACTCAACTTTAACTAAATATATAAGAAAATATTAATATTTATGGTACATAATTAGTGTCATTAAATAGATCTTTGAATCTATTTTTATAATAATCTTATTTAGAAATACAAATATTGCCAATATTTTCTAAAAAAAACCCGGTCAAATTTAGAAAAAGTTTGACTAGTATAAATATCACAGCGACACTTAAAAAGAACAGAGGAAGTATGTGTTTTTTATAGGGATAAGTGTATGTGTATATATGTTTGTGCCTGTATGTTAGCAACTTCCTCCAGAGATGGAGCCATTCAGGTCGTAAGATTGGAAAATAAAGTCACCTTGTATATACATTGATGTCAGACAAAAATGGTGATGATTGATGCATGTCTCTACTAATAAATGAATAGCGTCATTTCTTTCTAGAATACATTTAGAAAATATTATCGACCATGCAACTTAAATTTCATATAGACTGATAATACAAGCGGCCTGTTCACTGGTGGGTTTCTGGGCTGGTTTGGGCTGGCTAATGCTAATTTATTGTAAAAGAAAAACACTATTGACTGATTGGTTTGGGCTGGCTGAAACCAACAAGCGAACAGGCTGAAGGTTCGTACTGATATACTCTTGACGTTCTGCGATTGGAAACGGTGACCAGGGTAGAAGGTAAAAGACCCTTATATCCCTACAAAGTAATTATGACAGCTGCTGGAAATTTGAAATGACGTGTGCATTAGGGCATGTTTAGTTTCCAAAACTTTTTACCTTCTACAGTAAAAGAGTATGTTTGGACACATACATAGAGTACTAAATGTAGACGAAAAAAACTAATTATACGGCAAAATCGCGAAACGAATCTTTTAAGCCTAATTAGTCCATGAAAAGCCTTAAGTGCTACAGTAACCCCCATATGCTAATGACCGATTAATTAGTATCATTAGATTCGTCTCGCAGTTTCTTGATGGGTTCTGTAATTTGTTTTTTTATTATTATCCAAAACCCTCTTACGACATCCTTTCGACACATTTGATGTGAAAAAAAAAATTTAACTCTCTATCTAAACGCAACCTTAATCGCTCTACTTCCGTGCCTGCCCAACGCTCCAGCCCTCCTGCAGAGCTCCACCGTCCAACGCTGGATTTGTTTTTATCAATTTTCTATTAGCATCTAGGCTACCGGTGGACGGAAAGTGACAGGAGGACGGATGATTGATGTCTGACGTCAAACATTTAAGGGCCGGTTCCTAAAATTTTTCACCCTAAAATATCACATCGAATCTTGCGGTACCTACATAAAAAACTAAATGTAGACAAAAAAAAAACTAATTACACAGTTAAGTGAAAAATCGCGAAACGAAACTTTCGAACTTAATTAGTCTATAATTAGACACTAATTGCCAAATATAAACAAACGTGCTGCAGTAACCAAAACAAAAAATTTTCGTCATCTAAACGCACCCTAAGTCTAGAACGTCAATAATTATGGGCCGGAGGAAGTAGATTGCTTAAATATACACACTCTTAGGCCTTGTTTAGATTGAGAAAAATTTCAAACCGATGAATAGTAGCACTTTCGTCTTATTTGGTAAATATTGTCCAATCGTGGACCAACTAAGTTCAAAAGATTTATCTCGTGATTTCCAACTAAACTGTGCAATTAGTTTTTTTTTACCTACATTTAATGCTCCATGCAAGTGGCTAAAAATTGATGTGATGGAGAGAGAGTGAAAAAACTTGGAATTTTGGGGTAATCTAAACAAGGCCTTACACCAAAATGACATCATGTTGAAAGCTAGCCTGCATGCTCTGGAAAAAAAAAGATTGCTCATGAAGAATTACTTTATATATAATTTTTTATTATCAAACCAGGGAGAGGGTGGCCACGTCGCCCCGAAATTCCCCAACCGTCCGATTCTGCGATCGACCGTCCATATTGGCTACGCCGCTCGCTACAGTCACCGCCCCCCAGCGAAAACCTCCCGTCTCTCCCCGACCCCGACGGCCTCGTCCTCTTCGCTCTCTCTCGCGCTCTCACTCACTCTCTCGATCCATACCACCATGGCGACGGTGCACGGATCGCACGGGCGGGGCGACGCAGCTGCGGCCACCTTCCTCCTCCCCCCCACCCCACCCCATGCCGTGCCCTCCCCCCTCTCTCCTCTCCTCTCGCTCCTCTCTCCCAATGCGGCCAGGGCGACGGCAGCCAGTGCGCGCAGCCGGCCCGACGCGGGCCACCGCCGTCGGCACTTCCGCGGAAGCCCTGGCCACTGGACTCTGCTGCCCGGCCGCTGCGCAGGTTCAGGTTCGGTCTCTCCCTTCCTCCCCCTCCCCTTCCCTCGTCGGCGCCGGTGACGGACGTCGATGTAGCCTTCTCGGCTCGGGCTTCCTTGCTGGCGGAGGCCCAAACCGGTGGATCTAGCGGATCCGATGCCTCCATGGCCGGATCCGTCTATCCTCCCATCCGATCTGTGCAGGCAGGAACCTTCTGGACGCCATGGCTGTTGCTGCCACGCTGGAGGACCGTGCCCCACCGACGGCGCTGCCCGCTGCCTCCTGCGCGTCTTGTCCCGGTGCTCCTCTTTCCTCCACTCTGTTGTGGCGCTACAGCCAGCTCCACGCGGCTGCTGCGAGCGGTCCACGACGGCGGCGCCCATCCTCCTCCTCCTCCTCCTCTTCCTCTGCCCTCCCTCCCCTTACTCTCCATCTCTCCCCTTCCCTCCCGAGGCGGTGATGAGCGCGAGGCACTCGTGACGGCGCCCTCCCGGCCGGCACGCTGGCGTGGGTGGGGCCCGGTGGCCTCCTTCCTCTCCCCCATCCTCCGCACGGCCTCCTCAATGCCTCCTCCAGTCAGGGAGTGTGCGCTTCTTTGGTCGGCCAAACCCTAGGTACGTGCCAAACCCTAAACTGCATCGTGCGCTCTCTCCCCTTCCCTAAACTCCCTCTGCTCACTACGGGGATCGTGCCCCCCCCACCCCCTCCCCTCTTGGCTGCAGCGAGCAAGGTCGCCCAGTGTCCATCGTCTCCTGTTGTTCTCCTATGCAGAAATGATACCCTTACCTTGATGGTTAATTGTTTCATTCATGTCATCTACTGAGGCTTGGGGATTGTGCGATGATGATTCTTTAAAGATTGAGACAATGGAATTGTGCAGTGATGATTATATAATTATTTCATTCTTCCATGGATCTTGCTATTTTCGGTGCCTTTGTGGTGACTATGCCGTTATATTACTTGCACATTTTCTCCGTTGGTTAATCAATATACATCCATTGTTAATGATGTCTTTGCTTCATACGATTTATCGGTTGTTCTATTACTGAGCACACACCCCATTGCCAATGATGTATTAGTAGTTGGGCTTACTAGGAAGGTAATTTATTACTTGGTGAACTGCAATATCAGCGTCATTATTTTTCTTTAGATTCCTAGGCCATACCTATGCATTACCTTCGGTCTGTGATTCATATTCTATGGTTCTCACAGTAATTGGTACCATTGCTTACCTCTCTCTCATTTTTTGGCCGGTTGTAGACTACTTTGCTCCATTTCATGATTGGTTGAGTATGCGGTTTAGGGACTACGCACGCAAACAGTTTGGTATTCCCTAAGTCCCTTCAAAGAATATCTTGCATGTGCTCTTCTATGCATTTGTGCAGCCATTCTTTCGCTTTTGGCACTGTTTGCTTCTTCTTATTATTGTTGTTTATCGTATATGCATACATAAATTTGTGTGTACATAAATATAGATCTGAATTCCCAACAGTGATCTGTATAGATTTTCCTATAAAAAATTTAGTTTTTGGCCATGCTAGATGTCATTCAACGACCGAAATACATTACAAAAGAAATAACTATATAATATTATTATTGTTACTATTTGGCCGGCCATACAAGTCATTGAGTAGCTACCCTGCCTAATAAACTTTACTTTAGAACATTAGAAATGTACTTAAATCCTTGCAAAGCTACTGCTCAAAAGTTGAAGCCCCCTCCCCCCTCCTTTTTTTTCTCCAATTCTTTGTTGCTTTTCCGTGCTGGCTTCTCAAAATGCCATTATGGTGTTTGCCCTTTTATTTTTTTCCTTCCCTCTTGTTTTCCTTATGAAACAACCCTTTCTGATAGGATTGCATTATCCGCTCCCAATTCTGAACTGTTTGTTACAGCTGTTTATTTAGTTGATACTGAAAACTGGTCCTTATTCCACGACGACTATTTTTAATTGATAGAAACCATGCTTATGCCAGCTACCACACACTAGACCTGCAGATAGCAAGTGTATGCAGATAATGGGCCAGCAAAGGTGTTAGCATTTGTGCTGCTTTCCTCTCCTCTCATATTAAAATTTGTGTTGCTTCGTTCCTCATGCACGCGCACATGGAAATGGGGTTGCCACGCGTTCTGATTTCTGACCAAAACCTTTTTTAACTGATGATCCAAAACATGCCTTTTCTTTTCTTTCTTACATTAGTATTATTAAGTAACCCTGGGGATTCGATCGTTAGCCACACAATTTTAGCACAACTGTTGGCATCCGGGGTTTAATTTTAAAAAAGATGTTGCACAGGCCTTACTGATGTTTACAAGTCATTAGGTGGTCAGCACAATGGAAAGCTTTAAAGATTTCTGCAGACATCTAGAGGAAGCTAGAAGAGTTCTAGATCAGTTGTCAGTAATTTCCGTCCTGTCTGATCTCGGTTTCCCTTGGATTTCAGCATTTTCCTTTCTCTTCCACACCACAATTATCATCCCCTCTTTAGTTTGTAGAGTGGCGCTTTTGCTTTTACCAAATTGTTTGTTCCTACATCCTTAAATTCTTGATTGGTTTAATTGACGAATCAATTTGGGTGTCCATCATTACGTTTGGGGTGTGGGCCCTGTCTAATTCTTTGTAATTGGATGCTGAGTGGCCTGACATAGTTACTGATACCCAGCTCTTATTCCAATCGATTGATGTTGCATCATTGATTTCTATTCTAAATTGTTATGTTTATTTCACAAATTAGTTTGTGTTCGTGTGTGCATTCCCCATATTCATGGTTCCAAATTGATTGGACGCCTGGCTTTGCACTATACTATGTTTATGTGGCTCATGTGTGTGCAGAGCATGATGTTTTAGATGCCTACTATATCTTTAGTGACCTTGGCTGCATAGATGCGAAGTGCATTAATTATGTGCATTTGATTTGTCGAATCCATCAATGTGACAAGCATCACTACTAGGTTGATTGGGCAATAAGCGAGACTGTTTAACAGAAAAACCTTTGTTATGGTGGAAAAAGAAAATCGTTGTATGTACGGTATAGTGTTTATCAAGTATGCTGACGCTGAGGTTACTAGGCTCCCTAATGCAGGCATATGTCCATGATAACCATTCCTTCACCTGAGGCTAATTACTCTGTTCATTGCAGTTCACTGGCCTACAATTCATCTAATCATATTGGAAGGTGTGTTGGTGAGTTCCTTTGCTCTATCATCATCCCTGCCATTTTAGATGTGTTGCACTATGCCTGGTGCTGTGTCTCTACCATACATGTTGATCTTATACCTGCTGCTACTTATAGGTGTTGACCTTGATCAGGAGAGGTACAAGTTCCATCCTAAAATAAATTCGAATTCATAGAATTATATTCGATCACTTTCAATGGCTAATAATAGGTATGTATTGTCCATAAGGAATTAGGGACCCCCGTGCTGTCCAAAAGGTAATGATACTTTGTTCAGTTCAGGATGTTTTGTTTCTTATTAGTGCTTCTATATGCAGTCATGATTTAATATGGCTTTGTCCATTTAAAAATGGTGGTCTTAAAATTATGTAAGACTTTACTGTATTCATGCATGTACTCAATCACACGATCTACTGCTTGTCAACGTACAAGTCCGTACAGTTTCATTTGCAACAGAAACTTCTTTACAAATGTGATGGAGTTCAAATCAGATATGTGTTCAACTTCCAATATAATTGAACTACGTGCTGTTTTTTTTTCAGCTCTGCTGAACCAGCATCAGATTCGTTGTTCTATGCACATATGGAGCACAGCTAAGCCAACTATGTAGCACTATCTTGGTAAGCTCCTTCCTGCATTCCTAATATGTTCTTCTTCGGTTCATAACTTTACTTTGATGTTTTAGCTCAACTATCAAATTTGAGCGCGTTCATCGACAGCAAAAGTGCACAAGCAACAAGGTATGCAAAACTAATTTAGATTCTAGACTTTTAGGTCATCGAACTATTAGTGCTAGATTATTTTATTACAACTATTACATTTTGTTATGCAGCATCGGATTATTTGAATGGTAAACTGAAACATTATATACTATTTCAGTTCTACATTAGAGCCGACGCGTGCGATGGCGCGCGTGATGGACTAGTATCTAACTATTTTATGTAGGAAGAAGACACGGCTAGTGCCTAGTCTAAGTGCAATATATAGTAGACAGAGTAAAGGTGATCCATCAAATAACGTGGATAACTAGTTTCTATCGTAACTATTGGGGTTTTCTTTATTTACTTCAAAATACTTTTTGAAATAGATTTATATTTATTTGTTTGATTGTGATTGTCCTCTCTGTATTAATTAACATGAACTACATACAAACCAATTACTTAGAGCAAGGCTAATAATACATCATGTTGCTGATTATATGAACCTTTGCAACCCATCTCTCACCAGCCCATTCATATAGTAGTTATCTCTTCATGATTAATACATAGGTCACTTTCTTCTCTTAGAATTTTTTTGTTCTTGTGCATAAACTGGCCGTAAGTTTACAACCCCTTTTCCTTCTCTCTCCTCTTCTCTTTTCTCCACCTCAGTTTTCAACCAACTTATAGCCTATTATTTTACTTGCTCTTAGATTACGGCTATTATGGTCTTCATATATCCTCTCTCTTTTTTGTCTCAGCCGTGTCTATGGTTTGTGTGACTTCTGCTAAGACCAAATCAAGATAGCCTTTAGTTCTATTTTAGTGAGATCCATTCTTCAATAACTATCCAAATCTCTTACAAATTATTTAGTTACTTGGTTATAGTTTAAATTTTGGATCATACCTTTTCTTGTGCACCCATAGTTGTCGACGAGATACCGTCAATAGTCCACCGAGGGGTATACCCACGATGATAGATTATGTGGTGAGGTGCGCGTGATCAAGAACTAGATGGCAACAGACACAAGATTTAGTCAGGTTCAAGCCATCAAGACAACGTAAAACCCTATGTTATGTGTTCTATTGGTTTGTATTGATGAGATATAACCCTAGGCTAAGCCCAAGATTTGTATTTGGATGCCGACTAGGGGATCCATGCCCCTCCTTATATACTCCAGAGGGGTAGAGCTACAAAGAAAGTATCCTAATTGGCTATATGGTAGGTATTCTATTTGAATTATAATATCTCTAAGAGTCCTAATAAAACGTATCTTCTACCATCTTGTGGCACTCAGGGGTATATCTGATAAGGACATGCCACCGGTTACTCAAGTTTCACATAAGTATGAAGGTCCAATTACGAGTAGTCGTGCAAAACTACTCTAAAAAGAGGTGAACTCACTCCTAGCTGAAATTAACTTTGACATATTTGAGAATGTTATACTACATAAGTGTTCTACTTTGGTTGTACTTAGGCATACAAATAAAGAGGAGGATGTTACTCTACATCGGACCAACACAGAGAAAAATGGACCATCAGTTCGGACCAGCACAGTGAAAAACGGACCATCAGATCGGACCAATACAGTGAAAATTGGACCAGTTGAAAGAAACATTCATAACTCTCGATTCCATGAAGCTTTGGAGGCCCATGAAAACATTTTGGAAATCTTATCAAGTCTACTTTCAAATGGCGCAAGTTCCAAGTTTTTTGGACTTCCCAATGTTGAGATATGAGCAGATTAGTGAAGACTGCTCAGAAGGTCAATAGTCTTCCTGGGACAAAATCTTGGGTCAACTTCCTGTGCAAAACTGTATCAATCTATAAATTTTCTTGGTGCATGCTGCACATGGATGGAAAGCTCTTCGAGTCTACTTTCACACCCAACAAATGGTTCGTCATTTAGACTTTCTAGTAAGGAGTAATGGCTAGATTAGTGGAGACTGCTCACGAGGCCAACACTTACGCGAGACCACTTCGGGAATCCATCTTGTGCTGACATTTCACATAGCCTATCTTTAGAAACTCCATTTCATTTTCACACCCAACTAGGAGGGTTGTTCCTAGTATAAATATCCCCTACCTCTAAGCTATTAGAGACCTTTTGATGAATTGATAAACTGCATGATATTGCAGCCGAGTTATCGAGTGCCTTACTCAAACCTTTGTTATTCCTTGTTCTTCTTGGACTTGTTAAGTGATCTCTTTGGGTTTCCCTAGTTTGTGCTCTACGGTTTCTAGTACGGCTGCACCATTTTGTGGATTGGTTTTGGATTATGGTTCTGCGATCGTTCAGAGATCGGGTCAAAGTCTTCGCGGTTTTGGTGCCTCTCTCCCCGTTGCTTGGTCGCATCCGACCTTTGTGAGGTATAAAGCTAGTTATCCCGTTATTTGCAGCAAGTTATCTTTGATTCATGACCTACTATCGTGAAGATCGGGCCATCCCCTTGCCGATTCATATCGGCACTTATCATCTGGTATCAAAGCTTTCGTTGTCACGGTAGGTCTCACCATCATCCACATATTTACCCTTGATTTATCCATCATTTGTTACTATTTTTGTTCATCTCCTAAGGTCCACTAAAAAAGCTAAAAAATCCTATAGCCTTTTGGCGGTACTGCTATCTTTATGTTGTTGTGTTCATCAAGTTGCTTGTCACCATCTTCATATATATTGCATTGTGTCGCATTTGTTATCCGTACCCCTGTTAGTAAAAAAAATCTAAAAAAAGTGAAGAAAGAAGAAAGAAAGATTCAAAAAAAGAGAAGTGAAAAGAATTGAAAAGTAGGGGCTGTGTTGCGGGTTGTATAAGTGCAAATTTCAATTTACATATTCAAGTTGGTGGTAATCTAAATAGCAGCGACTTCATATCTTTTGAACACATCCAACTACTTGGTTTGTAGTACCATAGCCTTCCTTGATTAGTCACCTATAGCTCCACCAAAATCTAAAACCGGGACGTTCGACTCGTAATCCTTGCGACCTCTCAATCATATTTGTTGAACTGTTGCACTAGCACGCTCACTGTCCTTGAGAACATGAAAGAGCATTGGTAAGTAAGAGGTGAGATTGTGTGATTCCACAAATTTACCTATTCCACTTTCCTTGCATGAGTGCTAACATGGTAGGATCTAATTTGAGTGTTCGTGGTGGTCGATATGGAGAATGAGAACCACCAATCTCGTGGGCTGAGTTTCGCCAACTACAAAACTCACTGGTGGAGGCAATGGAGTGGATGTTCGACGAACATTTTCCTGCAAGAGGCCATCGGGCTCCACAACAACATAGCCCGACCAACTCTCGTGGTGGTCCCTTTGGCCATAGTGGACAGCATGAGGGAAGTGCTCGTGGGCGTAGTTTTCACCCCCGTGTGCTTATTGATGATGAAGGTTATTGTGTGTATACCAAAAGAAAATTTAGCAAGAGACACGTGGAAGGTCCTATGGATAGCAAAAACCATGTGAGAAAGAGTGCCACCAACTAAAATTGAGTGCGAGAGTTCAAAATGAAAAGATAAGAGATTCCACCACATGTCAGAAAGAGTGCCACAAACCAAAATTGAGTGCGAGAGTTCAAAATAAAAAGATGAGAGATTCCACCATATATGAGGAGGAGAGCCACAAAATTTTGTGTGAGAGAGATACACAAAAATTGAGCCAAAAAAGGATGAATCATGTGAGGAATTATTTACTGCTAACATGAAGATACCTTCTTCTAATCTTGTTCCTTGTGTGATGCAGGCTCATGAAGAAAATGACATGGTGAATTATGAACAGCCCCCAATATTCGATGAGGAAGATCAAGTGATGGCCATGGATAGCGATACGTATGCATATGTTGCTTCACAAGATGTTGAAGTGATTGTGCATCAAAACCTATGCGAGAATGAGAGCCATAGAGCCAAACTGAGAGAGAGTGAAAACAAAAGAGAGTTGTGTGATTCCACCCACTGTGACATTGAGAGTATCAACAATTCGAGTGTGAGGGATACACCATAGAGAGATAGAGAGTTAGAATGCAAGTCATGTGAGGATATTTTTAAAACAAACACTCTCATCTCTACTTCTAGTGTTGTTTTTCCAAATGTGCATTTTTGTAATGAGAACAAGGAAGAGATGGCTGCTCATGACAACTCCATACTTGTTGAGAAAAGTGAAAAGGTAGCCATTCACCCGAACCAATTGTGTGTTGCCCAAAACATGAACCATGATGAGGAAAGTGGTAAGATTTCAGAAGCGTCATCCATGATACTTGCACTACCACAAAGTATAAAAGGTAATGAAAATAATTCAAATATGAATTTCCGACACATGATGGTCAGTACTTATGATCTTACTATTTCAGCGATAGAACATAATCAAAACCTATGTGCTAATTTGATTTAAGCTCATGTTGATACAAGTGTTGAATTTGATTTTGATGAGAGTCTTTGTGCTTTGAATGATCCTTGCAACACTTCATATAACGACAAACTTCACCTTGTTCAGTTGGTTACATGTGCTGAATTGTTTGCAAGGATATCTCCTATTGGATGTTTGTGTTATACTATGCTTAACATGCCTACCAATATTGATAAAATGCTTGAGAAATTTTCTGTGATAACATCTTTGAGTTCTTTGAATATTGCTCATAGCTGCAAGTTTACATTTGTTTTGATTGGAGAACATGTTGTAGATACCTTCCATGTTCATGCAATTTGTGTAACATATGACAAGCTTGCTGACTTAGAGTAAAAAATGTTGAGTGAAAAACAAAGTGATAAATCTTTTGAGATGCAACAATTGCTTGGTGCTTGTGATTTTGAACAATTAATGGTGTCACCATGTTCATACCATCCACCGAAAGACAGAAATCATGTGCAAAGCAATGCCCATACACAAAAAAGTTGTTCATCCACATCCTGGAGCATTGAGTTTGAAAGTATACTTCTAAACCCATGAAAAATTGTGCCACAATAATTTTTGGAATGCCATGAATGCTCAACATCCATTTGATGAAAAGCTTGATCTTGCAAAGATGAAATATGATAACATGGATCAAATGATTGGATTGGAAGAAATTTTTGTGCTCCCATCTTCGAAGCTATTTGTAGGTTCACCAAAGTTGAGAGAATGTTTCTTACTAGGAAAAGGAAATAATATGAATAAGAATTATAAAGAAGCAAATGGATGAAATGAAATAAAAGATTATTGGAATTATCATGTATATTCACCCTCTGTTTTGTCTAGGCTATTTTCAGGTAAACAAAAGTCAGGGACGACTTTGCTTCAAGGGAGGGAGGATGATGAGACCACGCCAAGGCAATTAACATTCACCATTAGTTCTAAGCATCCATTCAAGGTGAAAGCTAAACTTGATTTCAAACCCATTTGGTTTCCACCTACAAGGCTGCTACTTGGTTTATATGATTATAGACTAAAGCACCTTACTATGATGGAAGAAGAAGATCATGAAGTTATCACAACACTACAAGTCGATGGCCTAGCACAATTCTTTGGAACACAAGAGTCAGAGCCGAGGACGACTCCTTTTCAAGAGGGGGATGATGATGAGGATATGCCACCGGTTACTCAAGTTTCACATAAGTATGAAGGTCCAATTACACGTAGTCGTGCAAAACTACTCAAAAAGAGGTGAACTCACTCCTAACTGAAATTAACTTTGACATATTTGAGAATGTTATACTACCTAAGTGTTCTACTTTGGTTGTACTTAGGCATACAAATAAAGAGGAGGATATTACTCTACATTGGACCAGTACTGAGAAAAACGGACCATCAGTTCAGACCAGTACAGTGAAAAATGGACCACCATATCAGACCAGTATAGTGAAAAACGGACCAACTGAAATAAACATTCATAACTCTCGATTCCGCAAAGCTTTGGAGGCCCATGAGGACATTTTGGAAATCTTATCAAGTCTACTTTCCAATGGCGCAAGTTTCAAGTATTTTGGACTTCCCAATGTTGAGATATGAGCAGATTAGTGAGGACTGCTTAGAAGGTCAACAGTCTTCCTGGGATAGAATGTTGGGTCAACTTCCTGTGCAAAACTGTACCAATCTACAAAGTTTCTTGGTATATGCTGCACATGGTTGAAAAGCTCTTCGAGTCTACTTTCACACCCAATAACGGTTCATCATTTGGACTTCCCAGTAAGGAGTAATGGCCAGATTAGTGGAGACTGCCCAAGAGGCCAACAGTTACGCGAGACCACTTCGGGAATCCATCTCGTTGTGACCTTTCACGTAGCCTATCTTCAGAAACTCCATTTCGTTTTGACACCCAACTAGGAGGGTTGTTCCTAGTATAAATATTCTCTACCTCTAAGCTATTAGGAACCTTTTGATGAATTGATAAACTACATGATATTGCAGTCGAGCTGCCGAGTGCCTTACTCAAACTTTTGTTCTTCCATGTTCTTCTTGGACTTGTGAAGTGATCCCTCTGGGTTCCCCTAGTTCGTGCTCTACAGTTTCTAGTACGGCTGCACCGTTTTATGTGGATTAGTTCTGGATTGTGGTTCTGCGGTCGTTCGATGATCGAGTTGAAGTCTTCGCGGTTTCGGTGCCTCTCTCCCCGTCGCTTGGTCGCATCCAACCTTTTTCAGGTATAAAGCTAGTTATTCCGCTGTTCGCAGCAAGTTATCTTTGATTCGTGACCTACTGTCATGAAAATCAGACCATCCCCCTTGCCAATTCATATCGGTACTTATCAATATCCCCCACAATAGTTGCCCTTTATATACTAAAACATCACCCAACCTACCATTGTGCTACTCATATCTAATGCCTCTGCTGCTATTCGGCCGTCAGCGCCTCAACATCTGTTGCCGTCTCAAGCTAGCTTTATCAAACAAACTCTTCTCTTAATATTGTCATTAAATAATAGATTGATATTACTAGATTGCTTAAATAATAGCCAAAACGTATGGGCCAACACGACATGTTCTAGAAACCTAGCACTACACACGCTGTCAAGGGAAAAAATTGCTCAAGGAGAATTCTTGTATAATATGTAATTGTTTCTATTTAAGAGAGGCAAAATGAAGTGTCTAGTCTAAGGGTCTGTTTAGATTTTTTTAACGACTAATAGTTAACAGGCTAATAGTTTCTAGCCATTAGGTGGTGAATTGATTGGACTGACTATATTGCTCGTCTCTTTCATAAGCATCTGACATTTTGACCCTCCCCTCCCTCCCCTCTCACATATCCAAATCCAACATCGTACTCACTCACCTTCGCTGACATCGTCTCTCCTCTTCCTCCTCCTAGGCCGTTGCTGCTCTTCCATTCAAACCATTGTGTCAGAACTACAGCTTGCGAGGAAGGCACCAGTGGTGCAAGTGGCCGAGTGAATGCTAATAGGAGTGGACAAGGTGGATAGGACAAGGGCAAAAACATTTTTTTCGTAAACTATTAGTTGTTGTTAGCTTGATTAAAACAGCTAAATGAAAAAAAAACACTAGTTGGGTATCCAGCTAATAGTTAGTGTTTATTAGCTAAGCCCGTTTGGATGCATCCTAGCTAATTTTAGCAGCTAACTATTAGTTAGGTGGATCCAATTAAGACCTAAGTGCAACGGCAGAGAAGACATCCACTATCAAGGTTGGATTTGGAGCAATATTAAAAATTAGCAGCTAACTATTAGTTAGGTGGGTCCAATCAATCAAGACCTAAAAGTGCAACAAATTCTACAATTATACTGCTATATATTCTTCAAATTCTACAACTATAGCATATAGCACACGCGCTGTATACATACTCCCTTTGACAAAAAAAAAAAGTATCGCATAGGGTTCCATGGAAGTCAAACTTTTGAGTTTGACTAGATTTACAAAAAAATTAACAGCATTTTTCTCTCTAAATAAGTTTATTATTAAAAATATATTTATTTGATTAATGTAACGATACTGATTATGCACCATAAATATTAATGATCTCTTTATATATTTGATTAAAGCTGAAATTATTTGATTTCTCATGAATTAAGAATAACACTCTTTATTAGGGTATACGAAGTGAGTACGTACGTCGATTGATGCGCACATGCACCATCTGTCCATGATTTTAGACTTGGGAGATTAAGGGCATGTTTGGTTACTACACCTTTTCCTAAAATTCATGTCACATTGAATGTTTGGATACATGCATGGAGTATTAAATATAGACTAATTACGAAACTAATTGCATAACTTGCGACTAATTTGCGAGACGAATCTTTTAAGCCTAATTAGTCCATGATTTGATAACGTGGTGCTACAGTAAACATGTGCTAATGGTATATTAATTAGGCTTAAAAAATTCATCTCGGAAATTAGCCTCCATCTATGTAATTGGTTTTGTAATTAATCTATATTTAATGCTCCTTATTAGCATCTAAACATTTGATGTAGCATAAATTTTAGGAGCGACCGAAGAACCATACACGCCTAAGGTCCTTTGCATCATCGATCTATCTATCTATCTATCTATCTATCTATCTTCTCTCTGCATTGTGAAACTAAAAAATAAAAATCAAGGACCTATAGATTTATTACTAAGGAATGGGAATTCCTATATATTTATTTGCCTACACCCATCACGTATCACCCCGCTCGCTGCCACTTGGGTCCCATGCGCCATATAGCTGGGTCCCTCACGCATGGCCTTTGGCCTGGCCTGCCATCTTCTATATATGCAGCCTCAGCCCTCAGCCCTCAGCCCTCAGCTCGCCCACTGCAGTCTCCATTCTCCAAAGCGAAGCAACCGCCGAGCCTGCAACGCCCTCCACACTCACTCCACAGTCATGGTCGTCATGGGCAAGGAGCAGCAGCAGCACGAGGAGGAGGGAAAGGTCGTCCAAGAAGAAGTACAAGTCGTCCAGGAGACGGTGCCGCCGGAGGAGGACAAGGAGGCCGAGGCGGCGCTGGTGCACAAAATCTCCGGCCTGGCCGCCGCCATCGGGAAGCTCCCGTCCCTGAGCCCGTCGCCGGAGGTGAACGCGCTCTTCACCGAACTCGTGACGGCGTGCATCCCTCGCAGCACCGTCGACGTGGAACGCCTGGGCCCCGAGCTGCAGGAGATGCGCGGGCGCCTGATCCGCCTCTGCGCCGACGCGGAGGGCCTGCTGGAGGCGCACTACTCCGACCTGCTGGCCGCCTTCGACAACCCGCTGGAGCATCTGTCGCTGTTCCCCTACTTCAACAACTACATCCTGCTGAGCCAGCTGGAGCACGGCCTTCTGGCGCGCCACGTGCCGGGGCCGGCGCCGTCCCGCGTCGCCTTCGTCGGCTCCGGCCCGCTCCCGCTGAGCTCCCTGGTGCTCGCCGCGCGCCACCTCCCGGGCGCCTCGTTCGACAACTACGACATCTGCGGGGACGCCAACGAGCGGGCGCGTCGCCTGGTGCGCGGCGACGGCGCGCTCCAGGCGCGCATGGCGTTCCGCACCTCCGACGTGGCGGACGTGACCCGGGACCTGGCCTCCTACGACGCCGTGTTCCTGGCGGCGCTGGTTGGCATGGCCGCCGAGGAGAAGGCCCGCGTGGTGGAGCACCTCGGGAGGCACATGGCCCCCGGCGCAGCGCTGGTGGTGCGGAGCGCGCACGGCGCGCGCGGGTTCCTGTACCCCGTGGTGGACCCCGAGGAGATCCGGCGCGGCGGATTCGACGTGCTCGCCGTGCACCACCCGGAGGGGGAGGTGATCAACTCCGTCATCATCGCGCGCAAGCCCGTCGCCGTGGACGCGCACGCCGCCGGCGGGGTGGGAGTAGCCGAACTGGGACACGCGCACGCGCACGGCGCCGTGCTCAGCCGGCCCTGCCTCTGCTGCGAGATTGAAGCCCGGGCGCACCAGAAGATGGAGGAGGTGGCCATGGAGCAGCTGCCGTCCTAGGCACGCGCACGCCGTCGTGCTTGCTTTCTTGTTCGATTGCCCCGCCGCCGGCCGGGCGCCCATTTGATTTCGTAGATGCATCAACATCATCCATCTATCTGGTCGATCTATAGTATCGATCCCCTACATCTACATCCACATGCATGGTAATAATCTGCAGGTTGACCGCATGCATCATGTCTCATCCTCCATCCCTTGCATGGTAATTACTAGCTCTAGCTGGTGTATTAATTAATTTGTCTGCTACTGTTATGACCTGAGTATGTGTGGAGATGAGTCATGGAGTGGTTAATTTTTATTAGTAAACTCTCCATGCTTAAATTTGTCAGTCTGACTCCTGTATGCATGTATGCAGCAGGTTAATATAATAATATAAGCCATAACAATTCCATCTCTTGTTGTTCTTGTTATTACTATGGGACGAGTGTTATTGTAGTACTCGCTCCGTTCGCTCCGTTCCAAATTACAAGTAGCTTCGACTTTTTTTTTTTGACACATTCATTTTATCGTGTATATATAGATATAACGTATGTCTAGATACAAAGCAAATTCTATGTATAAAAAAAAGTCAAAACAACATATAATTTGAAACGCAGAGAGTACATGCATGAATACAAGCCACTCCATTGTTTGTTTTGACGCGGTATATGTCATATGCATCGTGGGTGTTGTTTTTTGTCCGGTAAATGCTTTGTTTCGAGGCTGTGTTGCTTTCATGTTAGTCTATCCGTTTGGATCCATAAAGCTAATAGATAGCTACTAATAATTTTAGCTCTTTAAGAGCATCTCCAGTTGTTTGGTAAAATAACTCTCTATCTTTATTTTTTTTAGCAAAAAGAAGAAAATCACCTCCAATAGTTTAGTAAAAGAGCTTCTTAAAAACAAAAAAGTGTCAAATATCTCTCCAACTCATAAGTTTCCAAAGCTGAGAGAAACTCCCTATCCACTCATTCGACATTTTTCTCGAGAGATCAGAGTAAATTGGACGCATGAGTAAATAAAAAAAAATAAAGCATTCTAAGTGAGAAAGCGACGAGAGACAAAGAAACTATTAAAAACAAGACTTGGTTGGTTAGAAATAATATAGGTTCCCAATGCAAAAACTTTTAAAGTTAGTATAGGAAACCGCTGGAGAGGAAAATAAATAATTGAGGTTGCTACTTATTTTATTAGCTCGCTAAACTTATTGATTTAGCAAGTTAATTATAGAAAACACCTGGAGTTCCTTGCTCTTAGATTCACACTGGTCCAATTAATTGTTAGCTAATACTACTTAACGAACAACTATCTCACTAGTTAAGGTCAAACCAGCTAGCTAATAGCAGCAGCTAATGAATCTAAGGTCATGTTTGGATCCCAATAGATAATAGCTATCTGCTAATAGTCATCTCTTTTTGAATCCAAACATGTGCAGCTAATGAAATAGCTAATTGTTAGTTGGACCTCTAGATAATAACTATCTCACTAGTTGAACCAAATCAGATAATAGCAGCTAATAGTTACTTTAGTAGCATTTTCTATTAGCTGTGCATCCAAATACCCTTCAGCTAATAGTAAGCTAGCTAATATTAAATAAGAAATATTAGCAGATAATGAATCCAACGGGACTTAAAGAGGGTCATCACAATAGGGGTAGTAGTACCTTGCAATCTCAATTATCGCCAAGCATTAATTCCCAAATGATTGGACTGCAGTACTATGCAGGATCGATACGGGTACGTTCGTTTGGAGAAATTTTAGAGGAATTTGGATGGTTTGAAGGAATGCTGAAGGAATCTATGAGAAAAAAATACTATTCTGAATAAAAAAAGAAATAAATTAAGTCAGATTTAAAGACACGCGAACAGGCTCAAATGATTGGACTACTAGAAATGTGTGCCGGACACTTGCACTGCATGGATATGCCAGCTATTGAAAATTGGTTCAAGAGAAGACACGGGCAATATTCTGCGAGGCATCCTCTGACCTGAGGGATGAATTAGTCTGTCTGGGAAAAGTCTCCTGCTACTTGCACTTGCACGTCTTTTTACCAAAACCCAACAAAATTGAAATTTACAAGGCCAGAAACGAAAATCAGAAACGTATCGGTAAAGAATGGATAATTAGGAAAAGTCTGTCTAATACACAACTATGTGTTTTATGCAGTTTCAACACATGAATTTTTTTGCACCATACAATTAAGATCCAACAGCCTCCACCATTCTTCTACCTCCAGCCTCTACAGATCACAGATCCGCCGCCGCCACCGCCACCGCCACTGCCATGGCCGGTGCGGGCGCGGGCGCCAGGGCGAGCTCGCCGGTCACCGTCGCTGGCGCCGGTGGTCACCAGTGAGAAAGAGAGAGATATAAAAAAAATCCATGTGTTTTTTATGCTAAAACACATGTGTGTTGTATATCATTTCTGATTAGGAAACTATGTAACTAAGATTTCAAATATTCAAGCTCCCACAGGCCACAAGAGAATACTACTAAGACAATCTTTTATATCTATATAAATCCTAGCCTCGCTACTAGATTTCTCCATAATTCGTGAAGGGCCCCACTAAGTCAATAATATGTTCTTACAATTAAGCTCGATCACAATAGCAGCTACAGTACTATGTATCTCAAATCATGACAAAAATGATAAATGACAATGAAATGTTTTCATCTTGTTTATTACTCCCGGCCCATAGACGTACTCCCATAAAAGGTATTGGTTTATTCTTTTAGAGGAATCTATTATTTATTTTTTTAGGAAAATTGCATTTTGTACGTTTATGTTCATTTTGACGACAAATTAAAGGCAATGGAGAAAAAAACAATTGATGAACGCCTGCAAAGCTGCAAGCCATACGGCCGGCGCACTACTTTCCTAGTGGGCCGAACAGAGCATTGCTGTAGTTGGGTTAGAACAAATGACGATGGGCTTGTTTGTTTGTTGTGCCTAAAGGCACAAATCCCATTTTTATGGCTGAATAACATGTAGCCAAGGAAATGACTAAAAACACTTTCTTCCATATTGTGTGACAGTAGTAACAGTAGTAAAGATTGGTCAAACTTAAGCAATTATCATATGCTGTTGTAAATAGAGGTTTAAGTAATTTGAGATCGTAAACATAATTTATCTCACATTCAACCAGTTCATCTAATTAAACTACCTAATCATGTGGCATTCTTTTTTTTTTTTGAAAGGAACTGGAGGGGTGTGGTTGTGTATGATTAAATAAGAATTAAAGAGTCTTATACAAACCTTGGGGAGAAAACAATTAAGAAAAAAAAAGACAAAGGGGATTTTAAAAGAACAAGAGGTGAGGTAATGATCAAATAAGGTTTGCTATCCGTTAACACTAGATCTATATTCTGTGACATTCTAGAGGGTTTAGAGTGTGTTTGGTTCGGGGGATAAAGTGAGTCGGGATAGGTTGATCCCTTTTTAAGGGTGTTTGGTTCAGGCACCATTGAGGACAGAGCCATCCCCTATAAAGAATATTCCAAGAAATAAAAAGGAGGTTGTCTCCGACCCTCAAAAATGAGGGGACGGGCTCATCCCTCTTGCATGCCATTTTCGTTCTCCGTTTGTGTTTGTCGTGGTTGTTGATTTTGCTGAGAGAAGGGAACAAACTCAGGGCGGTGGGCGGTGGCAGAGCGACCTTTATTGGGCGAACGAGGCGACCTCAAAGCCTCGATGGAGGGAGCGACCTCGGCATAATCGGAGGGCAACATAGGAGCTTGCATTTGTTGACTTCATTGGGCAGAGGGAGCGAGCTCGGGGCGGTCGCATGAGCAACGTCAGAGCTCTAGGGAGTGACCTCGGCCGCGATCGGAGGGACGATGTGGGAGCTTGGGTGGCTTCACTAGCGGAAGGGTGAGCTCGGGCGGTTGGAGGGGCGGAGGGCACCTCAGCCGAGAGGAGGCGCCAAGTTGGGTCGGAGGAAGAGAGGCCCGGGCAGAGGAGGCGGACAGATCAAAGCGGGTGGTGCCGGATTGGAATATATCCGCGTGAAGGAGACGAACATGATAGAAAATAAATATCACCCAATCACAAGCTGTCGGTAACTGTTGCTCACGGTGTTAAAAACATCATCACCAATATTCCTTTCAATCCCTACTAGCAAACAAAAGATGAGAACAAAGTCCATCCTCGCAACCAAAGACTGGGACGATCTCATAAAAAAATAGCAATGGAATTATCACATCCACGTTGTTCCAAAACTATACAGATGCTTATACTTATTTTTGTGCTCCCAACATTTTTTGGCGATTTTAAAAACTCAATGGTTTTAGGAACAAATTTAAATTTTTGGGTATTCCTGAGATGCCCTTACTCGTTATTTACTCTCCATTGCCTATGGACCAACCGAGATTGTAAAATAAGATGCAGGAGGAAACGTGGTGAAACCTTGAATCTGTCGGTGCAGTTTAAAGACTTGTTCGAGTAGAACCCAATCAAATATTAGAGTCGAGTTATAGACGTACTTGCTTCATTATCACTCATGCAACAATGATGGTGGGCTAACAAAGAATATTGTGAAGATTCACACTAACACTTCGCTTTTTAGTTACGGTATAACACACATGAATGGAAACCATGCTATGAAAATTATAATTATCATGATATATTTTCGTTCGTGCAAGGGTACTGTCGGTGTTTCGAGTTACCATCGACGAGTAAATTTTTAGTATTGCGCGTCTGGCTTGGATGGTGTGCTTAGAGGACACGAGGTTTATACTGGTTCGGGCACAAAGTCCCTACGTCCAGTTCGTCGCTTCTGCTCGTGTTATTAGCACTGAAAGTTTGTAGTAGGGGTTACAAACGGGTGAGAGAGGGAAAGAATCCCAAGTCTCTGGTGGAAGGAGTGAGTGAGGCTGAGAGCTCGATCGCCGCTCGGCTGTGCATTCACGTCATGCTCTTGTGCGGATCTGGCTCTGATCGGGTCTCTATGGGTCAATCCCCTTCATGAGGCACCCCGCTTTTTCTTTTATAGGCCAAGAAAAAGCATGGGTTACAGCGGAGGAAAAGGAGAAGAACAAGAGAAAGGAAAGCTTTTAGGATCGTCAGGTCCTTCTCCTTTATGCGGGTCCCACAGATCCTATAGATGTCAACAGGGACAACTCCATGTTGCGGCCCTGTCCGTCACTGGTGCCATGCGCGGGCGTCGTCTGCTGGTCATGGTGTTCCATCCCGTCCCGACGGATGTCGTGGTGAACTGACGCACCTGTCATCGTTCGTACGAGGGTTAGGCAGAACAGCACCGGCACGCCCGACGCTGTTCTTGATGTGAACCCTCAGGTATGGCCCGTCATGGCCACGGGTTACATCGAGGCGTGCCAGTATCTTCTCTGGTGTCAGAGTTTTGACCTAGGCCCATACGCTTGGACCTAGAGTAGTTGGCAGCAGTATGGGTCTCCATCGAGCGAGACAGAGCATGAACTCAAAGGGTCGAGCGAGGCAGAGCCCGCCCCTAGAGGTCGGGCGAGGCGGAGCCTGCGCACCTAGGGGTCGGGCGAGGTGGAGCCCGTCCCCAGAGGTCAGGCGAGACGGAGATCGCGGCCTCAAGGTTGGGCGAGGCAGAGCCTGCCCCTAGAGGTCAGGCGAGATGGAGATCGTGACCTCGAGGTCGGGTGAGGTGGAGCCTGCCCCTAGAGGTCGGGCGAGATGGACATCGCGGCCTCGAGGTCGGACGAGGTGGAGCCTGCTCCCAGAGGCCGAGTGAGACGGAGATCGCGGCCTCGAGGTCGGGCGAGGTGGAGCCCACCCCTAGAGGTTGGGCGAGACGACGATCGCGGTCTCAAGGTCGAGCGAGGCAGATCCCACCCCTAGAGGTCGGGGGAGGCAGAACCCGCACACCTAGGGGTCGGTTGGAGCTTGTAGTTGCGCTCTTGACTGCTCTGATGAATCAATGTTGATGACCATTAGCTCCTCCTCTTGGGGTACCCTAGTATTGGTCCCCGATAGTAGCCCCCCGAGCCTATGGTGGAGTAGAATACTTCTTCAGAGGCTTTTCTGAATGGGAGGACTCTGAGGGCCTTGGCCTTCTTTTGTTACCCATGGTGTGTCCTAGGGACAGCGATTCTCTTTCATCATGATCGGACCCCTCGGGGGTATGGCCGTGAGATTTGGTGGGTCAGAAAAGGTCTTTTCTGATTCTGACCCCTACGGGGGTCTGCCGTTCTACGACCGTGCATTCCATCTCTTTGCGAGTCTAACTTTCCTTGAGCCCCCGCCCGTAGCAGGGGTCTGATCAAGGGTCAACTTGTCTTTGTTTTCGTCTTTCCTCAAGCATTTTTTCGATAAAAATGGAGGGGCTAAGCCGTGCCATGATTTTTCTCTATGGACGAATCATAGTGCTCTGTGAGCTATTAACGGGCTAGTCCGAGTGGGGCCCCAGTAACCCATTCATGGCGGTTCGGCTTGGGTCAGCTGGTGACCAACTCCAGATTCTCAACGGTTAATCCATATAGTTCTCGGGGCCGTTCAACCGGTCCTAAGGGCTCTCTGTCTTTCTTTGAGGAAAAACCATGGATCATATCCGACTAAGACTCAAATGTGGGCCAGGATGTCGGCGGTGCTTGTGCGTCGGGTACTAGCCGCTCGCAGGCCCATCCCTTTCCACCCCTCACTCTAAAGGTGCCTAGAGCGGTTGTCAAAACCTGTCGGTAGGCCAACCTTCGAACTCCTAGGACTAGATGAGCCGTAGGAGCGTCTTCAGCTCCGTATCCCTCTTATCTATGACGGGTCATGACCTGTTCAGGGAGGTGAAACATCTAGTACGTTTTTTGAGGGGACAGCCATAGGTTGCATGCGCACGCCCCATGGCGAAATGTGGTGATAGGTCGTGGTAGGCGCGGAGATCTAGGTGGCCGGTTGGTTTCCTTGCACTCGTTGCCCCTATAAAACCAAAGGGTTAGCCCTCCGTGTCTCATACGCATGCCTGCATCCTTACCTCCGTAGCCACGCCGCCACCGCCAATCGCTTAGGTTTCCTACCGCCACATCTTCGCTATCGTTGAGCTCGCATCCATCCACCCCCACCTCCAATGGATCCGTGGTGTTGTTCCAACATCACCTTCCAGCGCATGGACCTCGGCCGAGGAGTGGTTGCTGCGCAGCGACGAGGATTCACCGTCGCCGCCTGATGGCTACGTGGTGTTGTTCACCCACTTCCATGAGTGTGGACTCATGACCCCCGCCCATAAATTCCTCCGGGGGCTGCTGCACTTCTACAAGATTGAGATGCACATCTCAATTCCAACAGGATCCAGCATATGGCGGCGTTCATCATGCTATGCGTAGGATTCCTGGGGATCAGCCCCCACTTCGACTTGTGGCGGTATTTCTTCACCATCAACCTCTAGAAGAAGAGGGAGAAGGGCGGCAGGCAGGAGCTGCACATGCTGATGGGGTACTGTAACACCCCTGGTGTTACGAGCTTATTTAGCACCGCGATTTAGGCCTAAGTCAAAATTTTGAAACGAATTTTCTCGGATTTTTGATTTAAAACGTATTCGACGCGATACGCGAATCCTGTGTGACTTAGTTTCGCAGAATCAAGTAAACGCTCCAGTTAAATAACGCCGGGCGTAGAAATATTTAGGAACGTTGAACGGCAATTCGGGTCAATCGATAGCAAACGGTTCGTTCTATTAGATTAAGCATGAAAAACAACCTTTATAAATAAAATAAAATCCGTTAATAAATAGAACGATATACACATATATATAGCTTTTGAATCAAATTTAAATTTGAGGTTTACTGGGATTTTCATGTGCCTAGACGTTACAAATTGACTAAAATAGTAAACCATTATATATATATATATATATATATATATATATATATATATATATATATATATATATATATATATATATATATATATATATATATGCACACGTTACCACAGTATCTCTAAATCAACAACGTGTAACTGTGCTCATTGACCTGCTTCTCTCTTGCGTGTCTTTTCTCACTGCAACGTTGTCTGTCTCTGTCCCTGATCGCTTTTCCGGGCCGAGTTTGGCCGTGCCAGACTGGCCTCTCACTCTCTCCCATTTCCTCTGCTCTACGTGTCTGTGGTCTACTTGGTTGCTAGCTGCTACCCTTGTACGATGGACTGTGCGGCAAAAACAACCATGTAGTGTTGTGCATGTGAAGGAAGCAGCATCATTATTGTTCATGACAGTGCATTGGCTTGGAGCGGACGACCACCACCTCCATGTACTACAGAATATGGACTGCCGTGCACACCGGCACGGAGGCCTGCATCGTATGTGTTGCGCGTGTCCCTGCTCACTGTGGCTGCTGTGTACTCTACTCTGCCTGTCTTGTCTTGTCAGACCGCTGCTCACCTTGTTCCTTTGCTCTTTCTTTTTCTTTACCGCAGCACCCGTCAGGGCGAGCACCCTCAGCGGCCGGCCACCATGCGTGCAAGCCTCAACGCTGCCTCAGTTGCTCCACGGTGCCCGCGTCGTCTTGGCATTTCCCCACGCGCGAAGCTCCTCGGCCCGTCCATCAGAGCCGCTCGTAGCTCCGCCTGCCAAGCCCGCGCGTGACTTTGCTTCCCCGCTCCACCTCACAGCCGTAGCGCCTCCAACATCCTTGCGCCTCTCGTCGCTGTGGCCACGCCCACCGGCGCCCGAGCCCCGCTACGTCCCCTACGCCACTGCCATGCGCGAGCATGCACCCCGCTACCGAGCCGGCTCCTCCCTCTCTCTCGCGCGAGCGCGCGCCTGACCACGGCTTCCCCGCGCTGCTTTTCCGTGCCCTCGCACCGTCTGGCTGCTGGCCAGCCGGAGCCGCTCGCCTTCGTGCCGGGCTGACGTGCCCTGTCCGTGCGCCTGTGCCCCCTGTCCTCGTTGTTCCATCTGCTGCGCCGCGCACGCCGCGCAACCGCCTGGGTCTCAACCGCGCACCTCCTCGCGCCGAGCCGCAGAGCTCCTCGGTCGCGCCTGCTGTCCTCTGCCCGGTGGCCGCACCACAGTAGCCACTGCCTCGCCTCCCTGTTGCCGGTGCCGAGGAACCGCCATGGTCAGTCGGTCGTGCTGCTCCACCCTGCCAAGGCCACGACCGCCTGCTCCTGCTGCCGAGTCAGCCGCTGCACCACGCCGCAGCTTATCGGCGTCCGCGCGCGGCTCCTCCTATGCCAGCACCGCCACCGTTTGTTCACCGGAGCCGCGCAGCCCCGCCGTCGCCCCACGGCTGCCGCACGCGTGCGTGGCTAGCGCGCTGTGGTCCACCGTGGGCCATGCCGCCGGTGCCTGCGTGCATGGCCAGGCCCGCCGCTGCCCCGTGGCCGGTTTTTGCCGTCGCCGTGCCCGCCCCGGCCGGGATTAACCGCCGGCCGGTGCCCCCTGTTCCGTCCTCTGTTTTTGGGGAAGAAAAGTGAAGGTGAGAAAACGTGAAATTGACTTGTCTAGGGAGTAAAACGCGAACAGTACGACTCACTGGAATAGCGGCTACATGGGTTTTGTAATTATGGGATAGAGCGAGGACTCTTTTGAAGTATTACCGCGGCCACTGTGGATTTCACGACGGGCCGGTTTGTTGGGCCGGACTGCTCACACTGACGGCTTAGGCCAACCGCGCCTGTTGCCGCGCGCCTTACCGCGCCTGGGCCGCAGGTTCTGCGCGCTGGGCCGCGCCAGCCACGCCCCGCTTGGCCGGCCTGCTGCCGCGCCTTGGACTGCCGTGCGCGCCGATGGGCCGCTGCCTGCGTTTGGCCCGCGCTTGGTCCATGGGCCGTTTTGGTGACAGCTGGTCCCTTTTTGTTTTTTCTAAAGCACTTGGTAATTTAGTTTGGGAAGTAAACTTGTAAAATAAATATAAAATAGCATAGGTGTCCAAAAATAGCGAAACCAATTTTGTTAGATTCCTAAATTCATGATCTACATGTTAGTATATTTTGTTCACGTAGGTTGGTAATATTTTTGGAAGCTATATAATTAATCTACGATACTTAATATTGTAAAATATAAACTTGTAGGGACTTCCATGATAAATTGGTAATAGTATTGGATCTGAAATCTTTGCTATAGGTTCCTACCAATATTAGGTATTCACTATAAGTTTTATAGCTTCGGAATAATTAATTGCTAGATAGAAAACGATGTCCCATTGCGAATAAAGACTAATTCGATAGGATAAAATAAAGAAACAACTTGGGTTTATATAACTAAAATAATTAGGGGGAAGAAACGCCTTATTCGACAACATGGATACGTAGACCAGCGTTAGAGCTATCCCGTTAGCTTGAGAGGCGTACGCCTAATTTTACGAGTCACAATTGCAGTTGATTAATTACATCTTTGCATTGCATCGCATGCATATCATATAGGTACGATGATGGATTAACGAATCAATTGAAGGATGATTGGGAATCCGAAGCTGGTGTAATGATATTCTCTCCAGGAGATGATGCAATGGGCTTTCTATTCAGTTGATGGTGGATGATCTGAAGATGCAGCTACTAACTTTTTAATATATCTTACCCAGGCAAGCCCCGGTGCATAATCCCTACTTTCTGCAGTTTAAATTATATTTATGCATTAAGTTTTAAGGAGTTGAATAAAACCCACTTGCATACACATCTTTATTCCTATGAGTCTTACTAGTATGACAGGATCGTGTAGATTGCTATGCTACAGGACTCCGGTAGAAGTCGAGTGATTGCCTGTCACTCGCGAGAGATAGGAAATATATTATTGGATTACTATCACTTGGAAAATATGAAAATGGTGGAAAGGAAAATGGTGACCGGGCAGGGATATGGTTTAGGTATTGGTGGGTGTAAGAAGTTGTGTCGCCGCGGAGGCGGGTCATAGCTTGGTTACACCGTTTCTCCCTGTCTGGTCGATTAAGGACCGATCGTGCATATGACTCTAGGCAGGTCACAGACTTATTATCCCGAGCACATACTTGTGTATGGGTGCTTGGAAGACTTGTTGCTCTCTTGTCGCGGATCCGGCTCTTTCCGGACCGACTGTTAGGGTTTGTTTTTGGTGGAGGAGGTCCTTGCACCGCACTGAGTCCGGGACTCAAGGGCGGGGGCTTGGAGTCCCAGTTTGGACAGGGACCTGGACACCCGGGATAGGAGAGTGATGGGTCGGTCCTGCTTGTGCCTGGGGTACAAGCGGGGCGTGTGCTTTCGGGGTACCTAGCTGGGGGCATTGATTCGCGAATCGCCGGGCTATCCGGTACGGCTTGTCTACGGTTTAGCATCGTAGTAAGAACTAAAGATGAAAGATGGAAGATGGACAAAAAGGAAATCTGATTGCTTATCACTTGCTTGAAAGTAGCACAGGTGCTTACATAGAATGGTTAGTTAATGAACCAATGCGGCTATTAATAAAAATCAAATATAAGGACGCACGCTTAGTAATGCTTTCTGCAAATGCAACCCACAAACCAGATAGCCTTGCATATCCTTGGAGTCTTTTCTTTTCTCCTATCGGGTAAGTCTTGCTGAGTACAATTGAGTACTCAGGGTTTTATTCCCCCTGTTGCAGGTGCCAGGTGGATGCTAAAGCTGACTCTTGTGTGTGGATTCCTCCTGGTGGGCTCAGAGAGGATTTCCTTTACGCTGCGATCGTAGTTTTTATTTACAACTCTCACCGAATGCTTTTATAAATGAAAGTTTCATAATCTGCTGTCGTAGTCTATATATCAATATTTCATCATGTCATTAATAGATGTTTATTTCTGCTGTAACTCTGTTCACACGTTTCTATTCCGCTGTTCAATTAAATTATTTATAACTCTGATAACATGATTTCATTCCATTGTTATATTAATAAATATTATACTCTGATGTTGTATTAAAAGTGATGTAAGAAATGGTTACGAATGATGTAAGCTTTATTCTCTCATTTGTGATTCTGGTGGCAAAAATGTGGATTTTCGGGTTCTCCCCTAGGGTGTGTCCGACGGAACCGAGTAATTTAGTGTTCTCCCTCGAGTGCTTAGTGTCTAATGGAAGACGAGCACTCCTGTGAGGCATTAGATTAGGCGGTTCTGCCACAGGTACGCTGGCATCCAACATCGAAACAATTGGGTCGGCGAGTACCCATCCATGCGGCTCTCAACGTCTAACAAGGGGTGGCACTCATAGTGGTTCTACCTGAAGAATGATGCCACCGCCCCTCTATCGGAGTTTACCAAGCGCCTGATCAAAGAGGCCCTGGAGCAGTGGAGGAAGTGGGACATCCCAAAGAAGGACAAGAAGAAGATCTGAGACCACATCAGCGCCATCCACATCATGAAGGAGAATGGCCTGAAAGGATCGGGGTCATCGGGGCTTACCACACGAGGAGGGTGGCACCATTGATGACGCGCGTGCTTCCGCTATACGCGATAGCGCCTGAGGCGTCGTTCGATGGAACGACGCTCACCGAGGGAACGCTCCCCATCTCCGAGATCACACAACGCATCAAGGAGGCAATGAAGCCTTTGTGGGACAATGCGGGTGCGTCCCTCGACTTTGTCTACCTAGTGCTGGGGCATCCTCCGATGCGGCCGAAGTCAGGCTATGTTGTCTTTGTAAGTTTCCCTTTCTCTTGCCTTCTCTTCAATTGATTTCCTGACCTCATGAGACTAACTTTAAGAGGAGCAGGACCAGTCGAGGGACCTCATCCTCACGGATCACCCGATGCCGCTGCCAAGGGATTTGGCCATGAGGACGGTGAATCACGCTGAGGGCGAGCGGCTGAGGAAGGCGAAGGAGGACAAGAAGAGGAAGAAGCAGCGGAAGCTATAGGCGCAGGAATGAGGGGAGGACACTAATGACGATGATGACAATGATGATGGTGACAACAATGAGGTGATAGAGGAAGAAGAAATGGTAGCCGCGATATCGAGTGGGACAACCTGGAGAACGAGGATGCACTGACAGACGTTGGTTCATCCTTGCAGGCATCGGCACCCTTCCTATTCCATGGAGGGGAGGGGACTTCTGGGGAGCCAGTGGATGCGGGACATATCGTTGGCCTACCTTAGGAGCCAACAGAGGCGGGTGGCTCTACAGTCTCGCCCAAGGTGCCAGCGGAGGTGGGTGGCTCCGCCATCACACCCTAAGAGCCAAGGAGAGTGGGGTGTTCCGCCAATGTGCCCCAAGAGCTGCCAGGGGCGAGCCCCTCTACCCAGGAGTAGGGTATAGGCTCAAAACGGCTTCATTCTAATGAGGCAGAGCAAGGGGCGGGGGGTTTGTCCCCCAAATGCATCTACCACCTGACGACGCTGAGGTGAGTTATCAATTCCTCTATTTTTCCTATTTTAGTCAGATTTCATCACGACTTATGTTTTTTGTCCCTTGCAGCGTTGGTAGGCATCGGAATCCTTTGGTGCTGGCATCGAAGAACATCGCCCTCCAATTAGGGCGGCGGCCATCGGCTGGTGTCACGCCTGTTTCGGGCCAGAGTAGTGCTAGTGTGACCATGTCACTGGCTGGTCGGGCGCTGCCCATGGTGGCGCTTGTGCCCTCGGTTTGACGGGTGGATGTGGACGTTCAAGGGGTGCCTTCAGAGGTCATGTAGTACCCAGTGGTGGTCGCGATACCACTGCCGATGGTGGGGCGAATGGGGCTACCGACCGTGCTTGTGGCACCGACCGTGGTGGGCATGACGCAGCCGGTTGTGACCCCATCGACATAGGTGGAGGTGGCGATGGCCGTGATAGATGGGTCATAGCCGGGCACAGCCGTAGTGTCGCCTGAGGCACCGGCGTGACCCGTGTCATCAGTGGCCCAAGCGACAATGCCTGGCACGGGTTGGATGGAGGGGGACGTGGCCGAGGGGTCCTCAGGAGTCATGGTGCTAGGAGAGAGGTTTGCATCCGCAATGATGACCCCTTCTATCGCTGGAGGGGGCGTCCTAGCAGGGACATCATGGCAAGAGGGATCGGTAGCACTTGGAGCCGGTGGGGAGTCGTCCCTGACCCTGATGTCAGTGGGCCATGGCTCACCCATGTGGGGTGAGCCCCTGCTCTAGTGGATAGATCCATAGGATCTGGCATCGTCGCTTTTTACTCTTAACAACACCATAGAGAGCATGGAGCAGGACAACCTCGATGTAGGGATCACGTCCGTGCTCGAGGCCCTAGACCACATCACGGGCGCATTGTGCGACGTTGTTGTTCCCTCTAGCTGGGTATTGTTTGGTCCTGCTCCTTGCCCTTTTCTTCCTCTATGTACTTTTTGTATCCTGACCATCGTCTCCCTGCGGTCCCTTATAGCTCGCAGTCGGGGGAAATCTTAGTTCCTTCATCAACAGAAAGAAGCCTAGGACCACCTCGTCAAGAAGGCATGGCTACCCAGGGAGGTGACAGCTTAACTCATTGCCACCAAATAGAGGGTGGTCGAGCTAACTCCCTTCGCCGAGGAGGCAACCAATCTTCAGTCGCGGGTGGCTGAGGCCCATTGGGATGCTGACAAGGCCGAGAAGGCGTTCGAGGCCCTATTAGCGAGGTCATAGAAGGTTGACGAAGAAGCTGCTAGGGTTAGGAAGGAGCAAGATGAGTTGCTCTAGAAGGACACCAAAACCCACCAGTAGATCCTTGACCTTCTAGGCGAGGTTGAGAAAAAGGGATCTGAAGCTGGGGTCCAAGGAGAAGCTTGCGGCCCTAGAGAAAAGGGTGAGCCTGGATGCCGTGGTGGTCACTCGAATGCGCAAGGAGTGGGATGAGTTGATTGAAATCACGGAGAGGCTTCGCTCAGAACATGGCACGGCTCACGAGTAGTGCGTCTAGGCTTTCCGAGAGCGTGACCAGGCCTGCTAAGAGTGCAACGATGTGCAACAAAAGGTTAGCTCCCTCTAGACCAAGCTCGAAAGAACGATGACCAGGAAGTTGGAGGCCGAGAGCATTTCTGCCGGGCTAGTTGTGGATCTCACTAAGGTGAGGAAAAATCTTCAGGCGGAGAGTGACGAGCTTGGTATCCTAAGTGTTGCCCTCAGAGTGGTCTGCGATGACCTTGAGGTGGTGCGGCCAAAGAGGCCTAGCTCGCTCATGGTTTATGCCATCAAGATCATGGCTTGGGTGTGCCAGCTCGAGAGGAATGTCCTTCGCACCGAGGTCAATCAGTCCTTCATGATTGCTCGTTCTCATTATGGGGACAACATTGATCTGGAGGCGATGAGCCATGGCGACGTGCTTGGTTATGAAGTACATGAGCTGGAGGAGACGGAAATGGCAGTGGCTCCCCTTTCGCAGGACTTAGCAGACAAGATAGAAGGCATAGTTCTCCCCTGGAGGGGCTAGTTAGTTAAAAAGGTCGAGCGGTCATTTTTGTAATAAGCAGACAAGTTTTGACCCTTGTGTTTTAAACAAGCTTGTTACTTTATTTTGTTTGAACAAATTTGTTCTTTCTTCCTTTTTATGTGTAAAAGGGGTTAATACGTTCCAACCCTTCCTATTGTTAAGACCATAGAGTTCGAGGTGTGGGCGGGCAACTCTAGTCATGCTGGTAAGCAAGAGTGCCATAGCCGCTAGGGCGTAGGTTTTTCGTAGTCTGGCCAGTTTTACTTGGTGTTCATTTTCACAAACCTTGCCTCTAGGGTCAGGCACCATGACTGTTTCAGAAAGGGTATATATATACCCTTATCAGCCCCCCGAGTGAGACCCGACCGCTTGCCCTTGCTAGGGTCAGATGAGCAAACTCTAATCACTCTGGTGAGCAAAAACGCCATAGCCACTGGGGCGTAGGTTTCTTGTAGTCCGTCCAGTTTTAGTTAGAGTTCGTTTATGCAACCCTTGCTTCTAGATCTTAACGTGAGAGAGGGTTAGGCACAGAGAATGTTTGCCAGGTGGATATACTCTTAAACGCGTATCGACTATTTCCTTAGTCAAGGCTAAAAAGCCCGAGGTGTAGAAAAAACTCTGATCATGCTGGTCAACAAAAATGTCATAGCCGCTGGGGCGTAGGTTTCTTACAGTCCTACCAGTTTTACTCAGTGTTCATTTCTACAACCCTCGCTTCTAGGCCTTAACGTGAGAAAGAGTTAGGCATAGAGAATGTCTACCGGACAGATATACTCTTATCAGTCCCCGAGTGAGGCCCGACCCCTGCCATTACTGGGGTTGGGTGTCATAAAAAATCAGGGAGTTGATAGCGAAACTGATAAGAGAAAGTGTGTGTATATTAAGGGTAAAAGTGACATAGTTGTTTGATGTTCCTAGCATTAACAAAGACTTCACTGTCGATGGTATTGAGCTTGTAGGTGCCTGGTCGGAGCACCTCCACAAACGACATACGGCCCCTCCCATGGTAGAGAGAGCTTGTGGCGGTTCTTGTTGCTCTAGACGAGATGGAGCACCAGGTCCCCGATGTTGAAGGCTCGACCCCGCACTCGATAGCTGTGGTACCGGTGCAACGCTTGCTGGTACTTGGCTGAGCTGAGGAGGGCGATGTCGCATGCTTCATTTAGCTGGTCCATGGCATCCTCAAGGGATGCCTCAGCTCCTTGTTCTTCGTATGCCCTAACCCTTAGCGCTCCATAGTCGAGGTCGGTCGAGAGGATAGCCTCAGAACCGTAGACCATGAAGAATGACATGTAGCCAGTGGTCCGGCTAGGGGTCATCCTTAGACTCTAGAGCACTGCGGGAAGCTCTGTGACCCATTGTCCGCCAAACTTGTTCAACTGGTTGAAGATTCTAGGCTTGAGGCCTTATAGGACCATGTCGTTCACATGCTTGACCTACCCATTCATGTGGGGGTGCGCCACGATGGCCCAATGTATACGGTTGTGGTATTCATTGCAAAATCGGAGGAACTTCTTTCCGATGAACTGCATGTCGTTGTCTGTGATAATGGAGTTTGGGACTCCAAAGCAATGGATGATGTCAAGGAAGAACAGCATGGCATGCTCAAACTTGGTCGTGGAGATCAGTCAAGCCTCTATCCACTTTATAAACTTATCTACGGTGAGAAGCAAGTGCGTATAGCCCTCGGGCACCCTCTTGAGAGGTTCGACCAGATCGAGCCCCCAGACCACGAATGGCCACATGATGGGGATTGTTTAGAGTGCTTGGGCTAGTAGGTGGGTCTACCGAGCGTAGTATTGACACCCTTCATAGGTGCGCACAATCTATTTAGCGTCGGCTACTATGGTTGACTAGTAGAAGCCTTATCAGAATGCATTTTCAACTAGGGTTCTAGGCATGGCATGGTGACCGCAGACCCCACCATGGATATCACTCAGCAACCACTTCCCTTGTTCAATGGGGATGCAGCGCTATAGGATCCCGGTATGGCTTCGCCTGTAGAGCTCGCCCTCAATAAGGACAAATGACTTGGCACGACACGTGAGCCATTGAGCTTCCATTTTGTCCATCGGCAGCGCCTCATAGAGGAGGTAGTCAAGGTAAGGCATCCTCCAGTCGCCTAGAGGGCCAGGCTCTATCACTAGATCTTCGTCAAGCTCCATGACTTTGGGGTCGGATGGAGTTGATGACTGGTTAGCCCTCGAGCCTAGGGTAGGTGGCCCATCACCAGCTTGTTTTGGCTTATCGTAGCAGACCAAGGGCTTGTACTGATTGCTAGCGAAGACGTCTATCGGCATCAGATCTCAGCCAGATGCCGTTTTCACCAGCGCGTCGGCCGCCTCGTTGAGATGCCTCAGAATGTGATTGAGCTCGAGACCATCAAACGTGTCCTCCAACTGGTGGACTTCTCGGCAATATGTGGCCATCTTAGCATTGTGACAGCTTGATTCCTTCATGACTTGGTCGATAACCAGCTGGGAGTCACCTCGGACATCAAGTCATCGGATACCCAACTCAACGACGATGCGCATGCTATTGATGAGTGCCTCATAATCAGCCACATTGTTAGAGGAGGGGAAATGGATGCGAACCATGTACCTCATGCGTATCCCGAGGGGCAAAACGAAGACCAGCCCCCACACCAATGCCTTTCTTCATCAGCGATCCATCGAAGTACATTGTCCAGTACTCTTGGTCAACAACTGCTGATGGCATTTGGACCTCGGTCCACTCTGCAACAAAATCAACCAACACTTGGGACTTGATGGCCATCCGAGGGGCATATGAAATGCCTTGACCCATCAGCTCAAGTGCCCACTTTGCAATTCTTCCTATGGTGTCCTAGTTTTGGATGACCTCACCAAGAGGGAAGGACGTCATGAGTCATGACCATCACTGGATGAGACTCGAAGTAGTGACGCAACTTCCTCCTGGCGATAAGGATGGCGTATAGGAGTTTCTAGATTTGGGTGTAGCGAGTCTTAGAATCGAACAAGACCTCGCTAATGAAATACACAAGACGGTGTACTTTGAGGGCATGTCCCTCTTCTTCTCGCTCTACTACTAGGGCGGTGCTGACCAGTTGTGTGGTGGCCGTGATGTAGAGCAGAAGTAGTTCCCCATCGGTCAGAGGGACTAGGATCGAGGCCTTTGTTAGAAGCTGCTTGACCGTGTTAAGTGCCTCTTGGGCCTCGGGCATCTATTCGAAAATGGTCAGTCTTCTTTAGGAGCCGATAGAGGGGGAGACCTCGTTCGCCGAGGCATGAGATAAAGCGGCTGAGCATGGTGAGGCACCCTATAACTTGTTGTACCCCCTTTATGTTTTGAATCGGGCCTATCCTCGTGATGGCCAAGATCTTCTCCAGGTTGGCTTCGATGCCACACTCGGAGATGATAAAACCCAGCAACATACCCCTTGGGACCCTGAAAATGCACTTCTCGGGGTTGAGCTTAATGTCGTTTGCTCAGAGTTTCATGAATGTCTGCTCTACGTCAGTTATGACCTGGTCAGCCCGTTTCAACTTGACCACGATGTCATCCATGTAGGCCTCAATGGTTTGACCAATGAGGTCCCCGAAACACTTGAGCATACAACGCTAGTATGTAGCCCCCATGTTTTTCTGACCGAACGACATTATGACGTAGCAAAACGATCCGAATGGGGTGATGAAAGATATCATGAGCTGGTCAGACTTTTTCATCGTGATTTGATGATACCCGGAGTACGCATCAAGGAGGCAAAGGGTTTCACACCCTAAGGTCGAGTCGACTACTTGGTCTATGCATGGCAAAGGAAACAGATCCTTCAGACACGCTTTGTTGAGACCCGTGTAGTTAACACACATTCTCCATTTTCCACTCTTCTTTCGTACAAGAACAAGATTGGCTAACCACTCGGGGGGGTATACTTCCTTGATGAACCTGGCCACCAAAAGCTTTACAATCTCCTAGTCGATGGCCCTGTGTTTCTCCTCGTTGAAGCGACACAGACGTTGCTTCACCGGCTTGGAGCCTAGCCTGATCTTCAAGACGTGCTCGGTGACTTTTCTCAAAATGCCTAGTATGTTCGAGGGTCTCCACGCAAAGATGTCTTTGTTGGCACAGAGGAAGTCGATGAGCGCACTTTCCTATTTGGAGGAAAGCGTGGTGTCAATGGGCACCACTTTGCCCTTGGAGCCACTGGGGTCTATGAGGACCTCTTTGGCGCCTTCTACAGGCTTGAAAGACCTGGCCGACCGCTTGGGGTCGGGCGCTTCCTTGATGACCTCCTTCCTAATGGCCGCAAGTTCCTTGGATGCGATAATTGCCGTGGCATATTCGCAGCATTCAACCTCGCACTCGTAGGCACGCTGGAAGTAGGTACCAATGGTGATGACCCTGCATGGACCTAGCATCTTTAACTTCAGGTAGGTGTAAGCATCTAGGCCCCTAGTTGGGTTTTGGTGATTAATGATAATACATGATTACTATGACTAACGTGTGTTTTGCAGAGACAAGTAAGTTAGGTCATGGTAATGGAGATCAATTGGGCAATCGAGGTTGTCATGCCCCTACGATGGAAATCATTTTGGTTTTCAAAGGATGGACGACAAGGTTAAGGATGACTAGTTCTAAGTGTCGATTAGAGTTGGAGTGACACTTAGAGTAGTTTAGGACTTTGTTTTTCCTTTGGCCGTACTATTAAGGGGGATATGGACGGGTAGCTTGACCTAGGTGAGTCTAGTGAGTTAGGTGTGGTGCACACTTGTTAAAACTAGCTCTAGGTAGCTCCTATGAATGCCTAAGATCCTTTGAAGCAAACTTCATTCACATATGATTGAGAGTTGGAAGTGAATGGAGGGTTAAATGCTGACCGGACGCTGGCCCAGGTGCGACCAGACGCTGGCCGCAGGGTCCGGTCAGTTCATTTGATCAACAGACTACGTTCGGTGCGACTAGACGCTGGAGAGGTCAAGTGACCGGATGCTAAAAGGCAGTGTCCGGTCAACTCTAGTAAGGTTCTAGAGAAGGGAATCTGCGACCGGACACGTCCGTTCAGTACTGACCGGACCCTGAGGGTTCAGCGTCCGATCGAGTCCAGTAAGGTTCTAGTAAGGGTTTAATGCGACCGGACACGTCCAGTCAATGGTGACCGGACCCTGCTAGCGTCCGGTCAACACATTTTCACTGGTTTGTGGGTTGAACTGACCGGAGCGTCCTATCAATACGATCGGAGCGTCCGGTCACCCCGCAGAAGCTCATAACGGTTCGTTTTTCAGGCTGCCTTATAAATAGAAGCTCCACTCGTGTGTAGAGTCACTTTTGCTCATTCCAACAGCTGAGAAACATGTTTGTGAGTGCCAAGAAGAGCAAGGTCCTAGTGAGGTGATTGAGATTTGAGAATCCAAGAGAGTAGCCTCATTAGTGAATCAAGAGTAGCCAAGTGTGCATCCATCTTCTCATTAGGCTTCACGTGGTCAAGTGAGAGTTCGTGCTTGTTACTCTTGGTGATCGCCATCACCTAGATGGCTTGGTGGTGATTGGGAGCTTGGTGATCACCCGACGGAGCTTGTGGGTGACCCAACTCAAGTTGTGAGCGGCTTTGGGTGATTCACCGCAACAGAGTGTCGAAGAATCAACTCGTAGAGAGCACTTGATCCTTGCATGGATCAAGGGGGAGCTACACCCTTGTGTGGGTGCTCCAACGAGGACTAGTGGGGAGTGGTGAATCTCCAATATCTTGGCAAAACATCGCCGCGTTTCTCTCTCTCCATTTACTTTGAGCATTTACTTTGAGCATTTACTTTGAGCAATTCAATACTTGTTCTTACATTCATAGAATTACCATGCTATAGTAAGTTTGGAACATAGGTTGCAAGTCCTTTGTGCATTAGAGTAATAGAAACACTTTTCTAGGCACAAGGGGTTAATTGGGCTAACCGTATGATTTGATTATTGCAAGAAAATTTAGAATTAGCCTAATTCACCCCCCTCTTGGGCATCTTAATCCTTTTAATTGGTATCAGAGCCTCATGCTCACGTTTTTAAGCTTATCTGCTTAGAGCAAGATGTCTCACGGGGATGGATCTTCTCCTATCTTTGAGGGAGATGACTTTCCGTATTGGAAAATTCGCATGGAGGCGTACTTAGAAGCTCTAGACATTGGTATTCTTAGAGCCGCCTCACAAGGCTTCCCAAAACCTCAGAATGCTACTAACCTACAAGGCGATGAGGTTAATTATGAAAAATGGAATGCAAAGGCTCGCAACACCATCTTTAGAGGCCTTTGCAAAGATGTGTTCAACAGCGTAAGGAACCACAAAGACGCCCATACACTATGGTCGGATGTTTGTGCGCTCCATGAGGGAACCAAGAGTGAGCATGAGGAACACTATCATCTTGTAATCAAAAAGCTAAATTCATTTGAGATGCTTCCTAAAGAAAGTGCTAATGAGATATATTCTCGTTTAAATGTTTTTGTAGAGGAAGTCAATGGGCTTGGACTCACTCAATTGTCACCATCCGACGTTGTGAGAAAGATCTTGAGTATCCTCCCCATTGACAAATATGGGCACATTATGACCGTGCTACATCAAGGTGATCTTTTCGCCGCTACACCGACACAAATCTTGGGAAAGATCAATGCTCATGAGATGTACATGCACATCACGCCACAAGATGGCTCATCCTCTACAAAGAAGAAAGAGAAGGACTTAGCATTCAAAGCTAGCCAAGATAAGGGCAAAGCAAGACTTGAGTATGAGAGCTCAAGTGATGAAGATGATGAAGAAAGTCTTGCTCTCATGGTGAAGAAGACCGCCAAGATGCTAAAGAAGCTAAACAAGAGTGTCATCAAGTTTGATGGCAAGAAGAAGAAGTTCTTCACTAGCTCAAGAAGAAAGCCAATCTCCGAGATGGATTGCTACAATTGTGGCGAACTTGGCCATCTAGCTCATCAATGCACAAAGACCAAGAAAGACAAGTTCAAGAACAAGAACAAGGGAAAGAAAGATGACTCAAGCAATGAAGATAAAGATGAGAAGAAAAAGAACAAGCCATACAAGAAGAGAGATGGCAAAAAAGACTTCTACAAGAAGAAGAGTGGAAAGGCCTACATTGTCGGTGATTGGCTCACGGACATTGATTCATCAAGTGGATCATACGATGATGATAGTGACAATGAGAAGATGGCCGCCATTGCTATTGATCTTGCATCTTCACCGCCACCATCGCCATCATCCTCTATACACCTATGCCTTTTGGCCAAGGGTGAATGCAAGGTAACTAAGAATGATGATAGTAGTGATGATGAGCAAGCTAGTGATGATGATAGCGATAGCGATGATGATGATTCACCTATATATGATGATCTTGTCAAAATACTAAGAAAATACACTAAGATCATTAGAAAGAGTAGAGCTACAAATGAAAAGCTTGATGCTAAAAATGATTCACTCTTAGCTAAGTGCGATACATTGGAAAAGGCTAATGATGAGCTTAGAGAAACTAATGATGCCATATCATCCAAACTCAAGGAGCTCAAATCTTCTAAGAAAGAGCTTAAAGATAAACATGATAAACTTGAGTGGGTGCACAATGAGCTCATCACTAGTCACAACAAGCTAAAAGATGAGTATAAAACTCTTAAGATTAATCATGATACTCTTGTTATTGCTCAAGAATTCCTACCAAATGAGCCACATGATGCTACTAACTATGTTGTTAAGATTGATATAGCTACATCATGTGATGATTTGATTGATGAAAGCATTGAGCAAGGATCTAGTGGCAAAGGCAAGCAAGTGGTTGAGTGCAATGACTATGATGAATATGTCAAGCTCAAGAATACAAATGAGAAGCTCATGAAAGATCTTGAAGAAATGAAAAGCCACAACACCATTGTGCTAGAAACTCTTGATCATGACAAAGAGTTGATTCTTGAGAATGAGAAGCTCAAAGAAGAAAACAAGAAGCTCAAGGAAGAGAAGAAAGATGATGCTCTTAAGGAAGAAAATAAGAAGCTCAAGTTGGAGAAAGAGCATCTCAAGATTGGATTAAGCAAGTTTGCTAGAGGCAAGCACCTCTAAAGTGAGCTACTCATGAACACCATCATGAAGATGGATAGAAGTGGCATTGGATATGTGGCAAGTATAGAAAAGAAGAAGGCTCAAGTTCAACAACAACAATCAAAGCCAAAGCCAAAGCCAAAGAGATGTTTTGAATGTAGACAAGAAGGCCACTTTGCTCATGAGTGTCAAACTCCACCGCCACAACCCTTGCCCAAGCATGTTAGACCCTTTGCCTTCAATGCTCACTACATGCTTAGAAAGGACTCTAGTGGAAAGATGAAAGTCATGTTCTTAGGTCCCCCTAACAAGAATAGGCCTAAGAAGATTTGGGTGGCTAAGTCACTTGTTGAGAAGGTGAAGGACCCTCAACAAGTTTGGATTCCTAAAGCTTGAATCTCTTATGTGTAGGTGAACTACAAGACCGATGGAAGTCATTGGGTTATTAATAGTGGTTGCACTCAACATATGACCGGTGATCCTCATATGTTCACCTCACTAGATGAAGAGGTAGATGGACAAGAGAAAATAACATTTGGAGATAACTTAAAGGGCAAGGTTAAAGGATTGGGCAAAGTGGCAATATCAAATGATTATTCCATCTCCAATGTGCTCTATGTTGCTTCATTAAGCTTCAACTTGCTATCCGTTGGACAATTGTGTGATCTTGGCTTCCAATACTTGTTTACCGAGAAGGAGGTTGTTGTATCCAAGGTAGATAACAATCAAGTGATATTCAATAGATTTAGATACAACAACTTATATCTAGTGGACTTTACCTCCAAAGATGCAAATTTGAAGACTTGCCTATTCACCAAAACAACACTTGGGTGGCTATGGCATAGAAGACTTGCTCATGTTGGGATGAGCTCACTCAAGAAGCTTATGAAGAATGATTTGGTGAGAGGGTTGAAGGATGTGAAGTTTGAGAAGGACAAGCTTTGTAGTGCATGTCAAGCCGGTAAGCAAGTTGCAAATACTCATCCAACCAAAGCTTTCATGTCAACCACAAGAGTGCTAGAACTCCTACACATGGACTTATTTGGACCAACAACATACAAGAGTTTGGGAGAGAATCTCTATTGTCTTATGATTGTTGATGACTATTCAAGGTATACGAGGGTATTTTTCCTTCATGACAAATCCGAAGTTGCATCTTACTTCAAGAAGTTTGCCAAGAGAGCTCAAAATGAATTTGAAGTGAAGCTCAAGAAGATAAGAAGTGACAATGGCAAAGAATTTGACAACACAAACATTGAAGCCTATTATGATGAAGTTAGGATCAAGCATGAAGTCTCCGCAACTTATACTCCTCAACAAAATGGTGTAGTTGAGAGGAAGAACCAGACATTGATCACTCTTGCAAGGACAATGCTAGATGAGTACAACACCCCCGAAGCTCTATGGGTGGAAGCAATCAACACCGCATGCTATGCATTCAACCGCCTATTCCTTCAAAAGTTCCTTGGCAAGACACCTTATGAGTTGCTCAATGGGAAGAAGCCGAATGTCTCCTTCTTTAGGGTGTTTGGTTGCAAATGCTACACCTACAAGAAGTGGCAACACCTAAGGAAGTTCCAAAGATGTTGTGATATTGGTTTTCTTGTTGGTTACTCATCAAAGTCCAAAGCATATAGAGTATTTAATCATGCCACCGGCTTGGTTGAAGAAACATATGATGTGGAATTTGATGAATCTAATGGCTCCCAAGGAGCACATGAGAATCTTGATGATGTAGGGGATGAACCATTGAGGGAGGCTATGAAGAATATTCTGGTGGGAGATATCAAGCCAAAAGATGATGAAGATGATGTACAAGTCATTCATCAACCCTCTTCATCAAGTGTGCCACAAGATGGTGAAAAAGATGGGAGAGTAGAAAATGAAGATACTCATATTTCTCATGAGCAAATGGTGGTACAAGCACAAGATGTTGATGCTCCACAACCTTCTCCCCAAGTGGTCAATAGAAGAAATACACCCCTCCTATAAGATCATCCACAAGATCTCATCATAGGGAGTCCATCAAAGGGAGTAATGACTCGATCTCAAAAACTTACTTTATTTATTGCTCATCACTCTTTTGTCTCTTGCTATGAGCCTACGAAGGTAGAAGAAGCTCTTAAAAATCCGGATTGGATCAATGCCATGCATGAAGAGTTGAACAACTTCACTCGTAATGAAGTTTGGACTCTTGAAGAGCGACCAAAAGGTGCAAGAGTCATTGGAACAAAGTGGGTGTTTTGCAACAAGCAAGATGATCAAGGTGTTGTTGTGAGGAATAAGGCAAGACTAGTTGCAAAGGGGTTCTCTCAAGTTGAAGGTTTGGATTTTGGAGAGACCTTTGCACCGGTTGTAAGATTAGAAGCCATCCGTATCCTACTTGCATATGCATCACATCATGAAATGAAACTATATCAAATGGATGTGAAAAGTGCATTTTTAAATGGCTTTATTAATGAACTAGTCTATGTTGATCAACCTCCCGGGTTTGAAGACCCTAGATATATCCTAATCATGTTTATAGGTTGTCCAAGGCACTATATGGGCTTAAGCAAGTCCTAAGAGCTTGGTATGAGCACCTTCGGGACTTCCTCATTGAGAAGGGCTTCACCATTGGGAAGGTCGACACCACACTATTCACCAAGAAGCTTGATGAGCATATCTTCATTTGTCAAGTGTATGTTGATGATATCATTTTTGGATCATCAAATAAAGACTCATGTAAAGAATTTGGTGAATTGATGTCGAAGGAGTTCGAGATGTCTATGATTGGTGAGCTTACATTCTTTCTTAGTTTTCAAGTCAAGCAAATGAAAGAAGGCATCTTCATCTCTCAAGAAAAATACACAAAAGATCTTCTCAAGAGATTCAAGATGGATGAATGTAAGCCAATCAAGACACCAATGCCTACCAATGGACATCTCGATCTAGATGAGGGAGGTAACCTGGTTGATCAAACTCTCTACCGTTCTATGATTGGTAGCTTATTATATTTAACTGCATCTAGGCCCAACATCATGTTTAGTGTGTGTATGTGTGTTAGATTTCAAGCTAGTCCTAAGGAAACACATTTAATTGCCGTAAAAAGAATCCTTAGGTATCTTAAGCACACACCAAGCATTGGCCTTTGGTATCCCAAAGGAGCTATATTTGAATTAGTTGGCTATTCTGATTCAGATTATGCCGGATATAAAGTGGATAGAAAAAGCATATCCGAAGGGTGCCATTTGCTTGGTAGATCACTTGTGTCTTGGTCCTCTAAGAAATAAAATAGTGTGGCTTTGTCCACCGCTAAAGCGGAATACATTGCCGTGGGTGCTTGTTGTGCACAAATTTTATACATGAAACAAACTTTGCTAGACTATGGTGTAGTTCTAGAAAAAGTACCTCTTTTGTGCAACAATAAAAGTGCCGTAAAACTTGCAAATAATCCGGTTCAACACTCTCGCACCAAGCACATAGATATCCGCCATCACTTTCTAAGAGATCATGTTGCTAAAAATGATATATCACTAAAAGGTGTAAGAACCGAAGATCAATTAGCGGATATCTTCACTAAACCGCTAGATGAGGCTACATTTTTAGATTGCGGAATGAGCTCAATGTACTTGACTTTAGCAACTTCACTAAAAATTGAGCTTGTGTTGTCCCTTGCATTCATTGTAATATACAACATGTTTAATTTTTGGCAATGCATATAGGGCTTGTCTAACATGGTTAAGATAACCACCGAAAAGCATGTGAAGAAGCTTAACCTTGGATCAAACTAGACAAGCAACTAGATTTACTTACAAAGTTTTGCATATGCATGGATGTTGTCTTGTCGTTTTGTTCCATTTACCCTCTTATTGCCTATTTTCTTAAAAAGAATTATAGCCTAAGGCAAAATATTTTGAAAAATATGAGGGTTTGAGAGAGGTCACTCACATCAGTCCCAATTCGTGTTTATTTGGATCTTACTCAAGTTGGGACTTGATTGGGAACAGACAGTGCGAAGGAACTTTGAAGATTTACTAGAAAAGGTGCACCGGACGCTACACCGGATGCTGCTGTCCAGCGTCTGGTCAGTTCACAGGAGATGAACTGCTGCTGAAGGAGTGACCAGACGCTACGTTTGTGCGTCCGATCAGGAAGGGATCCAGTGTCCGGTCGTTTGAAGAAGAAACAGGCTGTACTGACTGGACCCTGCCTGCGTCCGATCATGGACCACCAGACGCGTCTGGTCGTGATTCCAGAGGAATTGGACCTCTCTAGAATCGACCGGACGCTGGGTGGTAGCGTCCGGTCGCTACCACTAGAGTGTCCGATCAATTGATCTCGCACGGCATCAGGACTCTTCTTCCATTTCCTTTCTTGTCGCGTTGAAGGATCTATTTAACCGCAACCGCCGTACCCCTTTGCCCTACATCTCACCGAGCCCTAGCCAGCGCCACCACCGAGCACCTCGCGCCAGCCTCACACACCACCGTGCCTCCCCTGCCTATGCTCGCCCTTGCTCCAAGCCACCACGCACCTCCCATGCCCAAGCAACAGCGCGCCACCATCGTGACGCCTGCAGCGCCGTCGAAGCCAAACCCGTGCGCCTCCCGTGACCCAGCGCCGTCGTTGGCTCCCCTACCACCGAGCGCCATCCAGCTGCCATGCCCTAGCCCTTCCCCCTCGTTGGTAAGGCCAAATTTGTGTTCTCAAATTGCTTCGCTTGTGACCTAGATCAATTTCCAAGCAATGATTTCAAATCATCTAGGGCCGCCGTTTCATCAAAGTGGTTTGCAAACCCTAACCCTAGCCGGTTCTGAGGTTCCCCGCATGATGTCTCTTCTTTTCTCGGATCACCGGTACATCAGGTAGCATGCCCGTCGTCTCAATTTCGTACCTACATTGCTTGCTTCCTTGGGTTTTCGCATCTATTAGATATATTGTATTTATTCGTATATCCATCTATTCCATCATGTAGTGAGTCGGTGTCGTTGAGGTTCTTGTGGCAGTTATCAGATAACTTGGAGCCAAGCTCGTGAGTACGGATCGAGGCCAAGCCTCAGGAGTGTCAGTTTAATAGTTGATCTTCATCAGCGGTAGTTTATCTTCTTGTCAGATCAGATGGCTCGCACTAAGAACGTTGGTGGTGGTCCGGGAGATGACGATTGGAGGCCCCCGCCTCGCCGGCCTACAGGATCGAAAGGCAAGGCAACGAAGCAGGTGACATCCAAGAAGCACAAGTACCCTGACGCAGAGACAGCGAGAGCAATAGTAGTTGCTGAGGCCATAGAGCGTGCCGAGAGAGGAGGTGCTCGCAGTGGTGTGGTCATTGTAGATCCGCAGCTTACACCAGCATAGAGGGCAGCAGTTGAGGAGGCTGAGCGTCATTATGGTGGTCCACCTAGGACTGTCATGATGGTAGAACGTTGACTGGCTCTTGTAGAGCCTTGACCTTAGGGGGAGCCCCAGTAGGAGCCACAGCAGTAGCCCCCACCAGCAGAGCCTCAGCCAGCTCAGGAGACCTAGGAGGGCCAGCAGGCTGAGGAGACTAAGCCAGCACCCTAGCTATGCCGCTCTAGTCATACTAGTGCTATAGTTCTAGCGAGGCCAGTTACACAGCGCAGGGGCTCACGCCCACCGCCTAGACCACAGGGTCTACCTCCAGTGGTTCACCTTGACTTGAGGGCCGCTACAGCCAGACAGGTTCGCTAGCTGAGATTTGTTGAGTTCGATGTGTGGTTCCCTCCAAGGAGGGATGAGAGTGTAGCAAAGGGGTTCTACACGCCACTACAGGAGGATTTCTACAATGCTTATCTCAATAGTGGGGCAGTGTTCAGATCTCAGAGAGTCTGCAGTATAGAGTCTATTGTGGCAGTAGCTGGAGAGCACATCCACCCCTACTTGTCATATTTACCGGGGCTCACAGATCTGATTGGCCGGACATGAGTATATGTACCATCTTGGGTTCAGCAGTTTTATGCTTCACTCTATGTTGATCCGCATCACAACTTCATTCACTTTGCATTCAACGGCAGAGACTACAGGGTGATGAGTTTCAGGGCTTGGAAGATACTGAGGCTATAGGATCAGCCTGTCAAATTGCATGAGGTATGCTATGGATAGCAGGAGCCTCCTAGGCGCCCTCATGGAGGGTTGGTACCCCCTACAGATTTGGTGCGCCATTGCTTCAAGGAGCCCTTTGGTGAGGGGTCGAGGAGGAACCCTAGTGACCTGACTCCTACAACTCGTGTGCTAGAGGCCATTATCAGGAGGACACTACTTCCTAGGTTGGGATATAGGGAGGGTCTGACTCGCTTGCAACTCTGGCTCCTTAATGCCCTGATGTAGCAGACCATGTTCGACATTTGGGACCTCCTTCTATCAGAGATAGAGGATACTATAGCTGAGGGCTTCAAGGGTCACAGACAGCTTCCATATGCACATTGGATTACTTTCCTGATGCTCTAGTCTATGCATGTTAGGACCCCAGAGATGGTTGCCGAGTATAGAGGTGCCACCACAGAGTTTCCAGCTTATAACATGGCATAGAGGATCAAGCACAACACTCCATAGGCACCAGCTCATCCCAGTCGTCGTCCAGATATTCCAGAGTCAGCAGCTCAGCAGGACGAGATCATTAGAGGCATTGCCACCACTGAGGAGGAGCAGCTTGAGGCACAGCAGGAGATGACCGAGTCCAGTGATAGTTCGGATGATGACTATCAGCTGATTCCTCAGATGCCTCCACATAGACATGATGCAGAGGCTGGTAGTTCCAGCTCAGCTCCACCTGCACCACAGACGGCCCTGCGTTGATTGCTATTCTTGAACGGATGTAGTAGGATCAGGCACGTCAGGCTCAGGAGACGGCTGCCAACTTCACATAGTTTCAGGCTCGTCAGGACGAGTTCTAGCGGCAGCAGCAGCTCCTCTAGTAGTAGATGCATCACTAGTAGTTACTCATGCAGCAGTAGCTTATGGGATTTATGCAGCATGTAGTGACAGCACTTGGGGCCCCACTACCACAACCTTCGCCCCAACTTGCTCAGCCTGCCACCACTTCGATGACTCCAGCTGTACAGCCTAGTGGGCTTTAGAGTTAGGGATAGCCTCTAGCTCAGTTTGCTTCACCTATAGTTCAGGTGTCCCAGTGGTTGTCCTCACTAGTGGTTGCCCCACAGTTCACTCCATATCACACGAGCTTCTCACCGAAGCAGTTACCCTCGCTATTTGTGCCTGACACGTCAGTCTCTAGGAGTCTTGGAGCATCCTTCAGCGAGTTGACCGACATGCCTACACCGCCTCATATGCATACTACCGGTTCTTCTACGGTAGCCCCAGTCGCTGTGACTACTCAGAGGCTCCCCTCGTCTATCACCTCGTCAGATCCTACGATAGACGTCCCAACAGCATCACAGGCAGCACCTGCCCTAGTTTAGACCCAGACCACTTTAGAGATGCTTCCAGCCATAGAGGGTCAGTCAGTTCAAAGCTCAGGGTCAGATGATGATGGCACCCAGTTTCAGCTTGCTCCTCACACCTCAGCGCTCGGCTCGTCTGCTACAGCCCTGCCGACCGACCCTTAGGTTTTGGTGTTTGACGCCAAAGGGGGAGAGGGTTCAAGTATATAGACTCAGGGGGAGAGATGTTTAGGGGGTGCTAGTTATCTAGTATTAGCTTATTATATACATTTGGAGTTCTATCTGTGTGATACACTATTACTTTATGCATTCGTGTGTTACTTTCATGCATATTATTATATCTATGTGATAGTGATATCTACGTGATTGTGATAAATGACATATGTGCTCTCTACTTTGCATTATTTATATGTTATATCACTTGTGTTATGCTCATTTGCCGTTGCTTCCGCATTTATACTCCAATGCAAATGAGCTTTGGTACTTGTACTCTTGCTTAATTCATATTCTTTGAGTACATTGTGTTGGCTTGGGTCATATAAGCTTGACTAACTCTTTTGTTCTTATCGACAAAAGCTTATATGAACCAAGCTCGTCAAAAACCTCACTCTTTCACATACTCGAGGTGGTATTGTCATCAATCACCAAAAAGGGGGAGATTGAAAGCATCTAGGATCCTAGTTGGGTTTCGGTGATTAATGACAATACAAGATTACTATGACTAACGTGTGTTTTGCAGAGACAAGTAAGTTAGGTCATGGTAATGGAGATCAATTGGGCAATTGAGGTTGTCATGCCCCTACAATGGAAATCGTTTCAGTTTTTAAAGGATGGATGACAAGGTTAAGGATGACTAGTTCTAAGTGTCGATTGGAGTTGGAGTGATACTTAGAGTAGTTTAGGACTTTGTTTTTCCTTTGGCCATACTATTAAGGGGGGTATGGACGGGTAGCTTGACCTAGGTGAGTCTAGTGAGTTAGGTGTGGTGCACACTTATTAAAACTAGCTCTAGGTAGCTCCTATGAATGCCTAAGATCCTTTGGAGCAAACTTCATTCATATATGATTGAGAGTTAGAAGTGAATGGAGGGTCAAATGCTAACCGGACGCTAGCCCCGGTGCGACCGGACACTGGCCGCAGGGTCCGGTCAGTTTATTTGATCAACAGACTGCGTTCGGTGCGACCGGGTGCTGGAGAGGTCAAGTGACCGGACGCTGAAAGGTAGCGTCCGGTCAACTCCAGTAAGGTTCCAGAGAAGGGAATCTACGACCGGACGCGTTCGGTCAGTACTGATCGGACCCTGAGGGTTCAGCGTCCGGTCGAGTCCAGTAAGGTTCCAGTAAGGGTTTAATGCGACCGGACGCGTCCGGTCAGTGGTGACCGGACTCTGCCAGCGTCCGGTCAACACATTTTCACTGGTTCGTGGGTTGAACTGACCGGAGCATCCGGTCAATACGACCGGAGCGTTCGGTCACCCCGTAGAAGCTCATAACGGTTCGTTTTTTAGGCTGCCTTATAAATAGAAGCTCCACTCGTGTGTGGAGTCACTTTTGCTCATTCCAACAGCTGAGAAACACGTTTGTGAGTGCCAAGAAGAGCAAGGTCCTAGTGAGGTGATTGAGATTTGAGAATCCAAGAGAGTAGCCTCATTAGTGAATCAAGAGTAGCCAAGTGTGCATCCATCTTCTCATTAGGCTTCGCGTGGTCAAGTGAGAGTTCGTGCTTGTTACTCTTGGTGATCGCCATCATCTAGATAGCTTGGTGGTGATTAGGAGCTTGGTGATCACCCAGCGGAGCTTGTGGATGACCCAACTCAAACTGTGAGTGGCTTTGGGTGATTTGCCGCGACGGAGTGTCGAAGAATCAACCCATAGAGAGCACTTGATCCTTGCGCGGATCAAGGGGGAGCTACACCCTTGCGCGGGTGCTCCAACGAGGACTAGTGAGGAGTGGCGACTCTCCGATACCTTGGCAAAACATCGCCGCGTTCCTCTCTCTCCATTTACTTTGAATATTTACTTTGAGCAATTCAATACTTGTTCTTACATTCATAGAATTGCCATGCTAGAGTAAGTTTGGAACATAGGTTGCAAGTCCTTTATGCGTTAGAGTAATAGAAACACTTTTCTAGGCACAAGGGGTTAATTGGGCTAACTGTAGGATTTGATTATTGCAAGAATAGAATTAGCCCAATTCACCCCCCTTTTGGGCATCTTGATCCTTTCAAGGGACGGCCATGAACTTCGCATAGCATGGACGTCTTAGGATGGTGTGGTAGGTTCCATGGAACCCAACCACCTTGAAGGTAAGGGTCTCCTTCCTATAATTAGTTGGATCCCTGAAGGTGATGGGCAGATCAATTTGCCCGAGTGGCACGACCTGCTTTTCGGGCATGATGCCATAGAAATGCGCACCGGTCGGCCGGATGCGTGCTTGGTCGATACCCATGGCATCGAGCGTTTTAGCGTACATGATGTTGAGGCCGCTACCTCCATCCATCAGTACCTTGGTGAGCCGCTTCGTGCCGATGATCGGGTCAACCATGAGTGGATATCTTCCTGGCTACGGGATGCTTTCTAGGTGGTCGGTCCAATCAAAGGTTATGGCAAACTCCGACCATCAGAGGAAGGGGTGACTGGCTCGATCGTATAGACCTCATGGTACACAAGCTTCTGGTGGCGCTTGGAGTCATAGGCCACTGACCCTCCAAAGATCATGAGGCAGCCATCTAGCGTTAGAAATTCGACGTCCTTCCCCTTTGTGTCGTCTACGGCTAGCTTGGGGTCCCCCCTATGCTCCCCCTTGTTGAAGCCTCTAGACAAGAACCGTTTCATGAGGATGCAGTCCTTGTATAGGTGCTTAACGAGGAAAGCATGGTTCAGACATGGTCCTTTGAGCAACTTCTCAAAGTGGTCTAGGGTGCCCTCGGTGGGCTTCCAACCCCCTTACTATCGGTGGCGGCCACGAGCGAGCTCTTATGTCGCTGCTTGTTCTTCTTCTTGCTAGGACGGTTGGAGGCACCTTCACCAGTGTCCTCGTCCCGCTTTGCCTTGCCTTTGAGGCAGTCAAAAATCGTCCTAACCGCCTCCTCGCCCAAGGCATGGATCCTTAGTGGTTCGTGGGCCCTTACGTCTCAGCTTGTGAACCAGGGACTCGCAGGTGGTCCTAGACAGGAAGGCTCCTATGACATCGGCATCGACGACGTTGGGCATGCAACTCATTGCACCACTAGGAGAAGCTCCGGATGTACCCATGAAGAGTTTCCCCGGCCTTCTATTGGTAATTTTTGAGATCCCATGGGTTCCTAGGACGCGCGTATGTGCCCTAGAAGTTTCCCACGAAGATCTCTTTCAGGTCCGCCCAACTTTGGATTTGGTTGGGTGGAAGGTGTTCCAACCATGTTCGCGTCGAATCGGCCGGGAACAATGGAAGGTTGCGGATAATGAAATCATCATTATCTGCTCCACTGGCTTGGCAAGCAAGCTGATAATCCTTGAGCCACAGTCTGGGGTTTATTTCCCTAGAGTTTTTGGGATGTTGGTCGGTACCGTGGTGGGAAGACGGTGTTGAGGATGTGTCGACCGAAGGCCTAAGGTCCCAGCAAGTCGGGTGAAGGGTCGAGATGGCGACTAGAGGGGGGTGAATAGTCCTTTTTAAAACTTAATCACGTCGGCTAACCGAAACAAGTGCAGAATTATAACTATCGGTCTAGCCAAGACTACACCCCTCTATCTATGTTCTCTAGCACCTTTCAAAGATACTAATCAAGTAACAAAGGTGCCGGGCTAGCTAGAGCTCACCTAACCAATGCTAGGAGCAAGGTCACACAAATCTATGCCTCTAGTACTTTAAGCAACAAGGAAGCTCCTACACATGCTAGTAAGCAAAAGTATAAAGCTAACTAGGCTCACTAGCAATGCTCAATAACAAGGCAACCAATGCCTAATTAGAGAGCGCAAAAACTTAGCTACACAAACTAAGCAATGTGACTAACAAGGTTACTAAAACCAAATTAGCCACGCAAGGGAGCTACTTCTATAGTACACAAGCAAGAAGGTAATTAGCAAGCTACACAAGCTATCTAATTACAAGAGCAACTACACAAGCTTAATATGTATAAAAGTAATTGCAAGCTTGTGTAACGGGGATGCAAACCAACGGGAAGAATAAGGTTGACACGATGATTTTTCTCCCGAGGTTCACGTGTTTGCCAACACGCTAGTCTTCGTTGTGTCGACCGCTCACTTGGTGGTTCGGCGGCTAATTAGCATCACCCGCTAAGCCCACACGTCGGGCGCCGCAAGAACCTACCCCTTGAGTGAGGGTAGCTCAATGACACGCTTTACTAGAGTTGCTCTTCGCGGCTCCCACGGGGCGAGCACAATGCCCCTCACAAGCACTTCTCCGGAGCGCCGCACAAGCTTCTTGCGCGCTTCAATGGAGACTACCACCAAGCCGTCTAGGAGGTGAAAACCTCCAAGAGTAACAAGCACCACTGGCTTGCAACTCGATCACCTAGTGCCACTTGATGCAACCTCACGATGCAATCGCACTAGAATCGCTCACTCACACAATCGGATGATCGCTATCAAGTATGTGTGAGATGGAGGGCTCCTAAGCACTCTCAAGCATGGACACAAAGTCCCCCAAGGTGCTCCACACCAGCCATGGCCGAAGGCCACTTCTATTTATAGCCCCAAGGGCTAAACTAGCCGTTACCCAAACCCATCTCACTCCTGCAAACACCACCTCCTTTGTAAATGTGCCAACACCACCAAGTGTACACCACCATGTGTAAGTGTGTTAGCATTTTCACAATCATTTCCCAAAGGATGTTAGCCACTCAACTTGCCACGCCACTCGATCCTAGCGACAATGCAAAGTTAGATCACTTGAGTGGCACTAGATGACCAATATGCAAACAAGTTTGCCCCTCTTGATAGTACGGCCATCTATCCTAAACCCGGTCATAAACTTCTCTACACACCTATGACCAGTGAAATGAAATGCCCTAGGTTATACCTTTGCCTTGCGCATTCCATTCCATCTCCTCCAATGTCGATGCAACACATGCACCAACACGATCAACAATGATATGATCCACTTCATATCATCACATGATCATATTGGTTTATCGATCTTGACTTTACTTGCTCTTTACCATTGCCATCATCCATCGACGCCAAGTCTTGCTCAAGCTTCACCGCCACGCGGTCCATCACTCCAAAGCCTTCGACTTGCCCTTCACGCTTGCAACCGGTCCATCAAGCCAAGTCTTGTCTTGATCTTCTCCACCTTGATCACATGACTCAATGTCATGTCTCATGTGCATTTAAGCTCCTTCATCATCACATGTGTGAGCTTTGCAACATCTCCAAGCCATTTTCACCTCTATGGCATATGTTGCTCACACACATGTACCTGTGGACTAATCACCTGTGTATCTCACATAAACACAATTAGTCTACCTAAGTTGTCACTCAATTACTAAAACCAAACAAGGACCTTTCATCGGGGCTCGGGCTTCGGTCCTCGCCGTTGTCGTAGCATCCGCCACGACGTGGGTGGTAGCCACAGCTAGCTTCCTCCCTCGCATCGCCATGGGTATGCCTTGGTGGAGGTCGAGACGCTCATGCACTGGGACCGTGGTGTGTAGCCTGCTGCCTTGCTGCGCCTGGTGGACTAACACATCCTTGTCGGGTTGCTCTGAGAGCGTGCGCTGGTTGGCATCGAGCTCGCGTCATCGGGACAGTGAGCTTTCGGCCTGCTGTGCCGCCGTACGCTCGAGTAGCATGCGAATATCATGATGGGCCTGATGATCCTTGGGCGTCATAGGCCCCAGAAGCCCCTGGAGTAAGACCGCAGCAGTAGCGATGTTCTGGCTCACCCGGATGAAGTGTGGGAGGGCTTCATCGTCCTCGATGATCCTCTGATTCATGTCACAGGCCACGACGCACGCACGCCGACCGTCTCCATGGTGCTTGAGCTCCACACATTCCTGCTTGAGCTGGAGTCGTGCTTTCTCGAGCTCTTGGTGCTACGCCTTTAGCTGCTCCACCCATGGGTGAGGTGGGGCCCCTGCATCCCTCTCGACCTCATCGTTGAAGTCATTTGTTGGGGTAGCCTATCCCTCATGGATGCTTTTAACGTGTCCCTCGGGGGTACCTACCATGAAATATTCACAAGAGGGGTGATGGCTCTCCTTGCTAGAGTCAAAGCTGAAGGGCGACTCCGATTCTCCTGTGAGGAGGTTGTGGAAAGATTCTGTGATATTCGGTCATCTCTATGAACTCGTCGTCCGTATGGGATGGGGGCATGCGTTGCACCACAAGGTGGCTATGGTTTTTGTGGCGTTGCGCAGACTAAACGGGAGCGCTGTCGGGGCACTCCGAATGAGGTATTCTAGGGAGAGCAGCTCTCCTCTGACAAGTTGTGTCATGACATTGGCGAACGAGAAGGTGAGGCGGCCCAGGTCCTCTCGGGACGGTCGGGGTCCCAGAAAGGCGCTGAGCTGGCGCTCTAACCTCCCATAGTCGAAGCCGAGGAGCTGGTCGCTCCCGGGGGCATGGGCCTCCGGTGCGTGCAGCTGCAGCTCCTCAAGCGCCTCGGTGATCGTGTCGAGGTCAACAGAGTAGAGAGGTTGGGCGGCGGTGGGAGCCTACGCTAACTCTTCCTCTGTTGTGATGATGAAGTCTAGGTTTCCGAAGTGCACATGCGTGCCCGGGACCCAGCTGACACCGTGACTAGCCATCCAAGATCTGGTGTGGACGTCGAGATGCACAAAAGGCCCCTACTTGGCGCGCCAACTGTCGGTATTTCGAGTTGCCACCGATGAGTAAATTTCTAGTATTGCGCGTCTGGCTCGGATGGTGTGCTTAGAGGATACGAGGTTTATACTGGTTCGGGCAGAAAGTCCCTACGTCTAGTTCATCGCTTCTGCTCGTGTTACTAGGACTAAAAGTTTATAGTAGGGGCTACAAACGGGCGAGAGAGGGAAATGATCCCAAGTCTCTGGTGAAAGGAGTGAGTGGGTGCTGAGAGCTCGTTCGCCGCTCAGCTATGCGTTCGTGTCATGCTCTTGTGCGGATCTGGCTCTGATCGGGTCTCTATGGGTCGATCCTTTTCATGGGGTGTCCCGCTTTCCCTTTTATAGGCCAAGGGAAAGCGCGGGTTACAATGGAGGAAAAGGAGAAGAACGAGATAGAGAGGAAAGCTTCCAGGATCATCGGATCCTTTTTCTCCTTCATACGGGTCCCACGGATCCTGTAGATGTCAACAGGGACAACTCCATGTTGCGATCCTGTCCGTCACTGGCGCCATGTGTGGGCGACGTCTGCCGGTCATGGCGTTCCATCCGGCCCCGATGGACGTCGTGGTGAACTAACACGCCTGTCATCATTCATACGAGGGTTAGACCGAACAGCACCGGCACGTCCGATGCTGTTCTTGATGTGAACCCTTAGGTATGGTCCGTCATGGCCACGGGTTACATCGAGGCGTGCCAGTCTCTTCCCTGGTGTAAGAGTTTTGACCCAGACCCATACGCTTGAACCTAGAGTGGTTGGTGGCGATATGGGTCTTCGTCGACCGAGACCGAGCACAAACCCAAAGGGGCGAGATGGAGATCGTGGTCTCGAGGTCGGGCGAGGCAAAGCCCACCAACAGAGGTCGAGCGAGGTGGAGCCCACACACCTGGAGGTCGGTTGGAGCTTGTAGTTGCGCTCTTGACTGCTCGGATGAATCAATGTTGATGACTATTAGCTCCTCTTCGGGTACCCTAGTATTGGTCCCCGACAGGTACAATCGTGTAATTAAAAAGAAAATAATTGTAGAAAGTAGTAGTGGCCCTGTTCGTTTCTTTGAATTTTGCCCGTTGCTGATTTTTAATGAGAGAAAAAACCCGGTTCCTTCGCCAAAAAAATACTAGCCTTAAACAATAGAACGACTCGTATAGAAAATTGAGAAAAAGGGGACCGTCGGCGGACCGGAAGGGAACACGAAAACTGCAAATTTAGGACTCCAAACAACGTGCTTCGCAAATATAGGACTTCAAACATCGTCTTCGTAAAAATAACCCTCGAAACGTTGGCTTCTTGATTTCCATGACATTTAGTGTACTAAGACTCTTTTCTCATCTAAATACATGTATTTGTTTCATAAAATGACTCTTTTACCCTTCAGTCATTTAGACGGTGATTTGGAAGCCTCCAGCGCTGGCTGTGCCTGGGCTGGCCACCTGCCGCCAAGGGCAGGCTGACTGGCCGCCGCCTTTGCTAGCTTGCCTGTATTAACATTCCTCACGAATATGCAGCAGGTTCAAAATACTTTGATATATGTTTCACAAGTTTCACTTCATCGGGATGCACCGGAAACAATATCATTGGACATCATTGACGATCGAGGTCTGAAGCTGAAATGCAGTCGCAGGTTTCAGTTCAGACTCGGTCACTATAAAATGCACAGGTTCATATATAATAAAAATTAACCAAAATGACCCATATGCAATAACAAATCCACGATTTTAGCATAAACAAGTTTATCTCAGAAAACCATAAATTTATTCTAATAGATTTCCATCACATATCAATTAAAGCATGAGTTTATATGAACGAGGGATCGAGCAGATGGAACGTCGAGCAGATGAAACGATCAATGATACGTAAGACTAGAAGGATAAAATGGTCACTTTGGAGAATAAATACATGTATTTAGATAAGAAAATAGTCTTAATATACCAAATATTATGGAAATCGAGAAGGCCAAATGTTTGAAGGGTTATTTTTACAAAGACGATGTTTTAAGTCCCGTGTTTACTAGGCGCATTGTTTAGTAAAGATGGCAACGGGCCCCGATACCCGATACCCGACGGGTATTTGATCCATTAGAGGATGGGGATGGGATCATATCTTTACCCACGGACATCTAAATGGGCAAGAATCCATCCCCGACGGGTATAGCGGGTACGGAAACGTTCCCTGCTTACCCGTCCCCGTTACCCGTTGGGGAACCCGACTATTTGAGCTGTCATGCGAGTATTAGGCCCAAAGAAGCTCAACATATGTATTTTGGCCCAAATCTGAGCAATCATATATATATATATATAGTTTGTGTGTTCTAGGAACCCTAGTTCAATTTTTCCTCACCATCTCCATCAGCAGCACAAGCACGCCTGCCTCACGAGCGCTCGTGCCCCTCGCTTCCTCAGTTCGGTCTCTCTGCCACCTTTGCTCGTCCTTCTCGTAATCTTGTTTCTTCTTCTTAGCATCTTCGAGACTCCGACACTTATATCCGGGTGAAGAAGAAACGTTTTCGATTGCAAAGCTACGACCCCAAGTGTTCTTGTTTATCGGGTATGCAGTACCCGTCGGGTATCTGTTGCCCGAACGATGCTCGACGAGTATGAAGATGAACAAAAATCTATACCCGAGACAGTCAACGAAACCGTCAACGAAGACCCGATGATGGATACATCCCGTGGCCGGGTCAGACGCCTCTCCGCTCCCTCCTCCCTCTTCCCTCCTCTCCCACTCATTCCACTCCACTCTCCCGGAATCGAATAAAGTACTAGTCTAGTGGTGGTTGTGTAGAGCCCTTCCGATCCGGTCCGGTTGGTTTGTTCGCTTCTTCTCTGGTCAGATGCAATCCCGCCGTCGCCATCCCTAGCAACCGCAGGCTTCCTCGCTCGCCGCTCGCCGCGAACCCTAGACAGGGAGGCGTCGCCACGCGCCGGCTCGCCCATGGCCTTCTGGTGGCCGCTGCTGGTGCTCGCCGCCGCATACGCGCTCTGCCGCCTGCTCCTCCTCCTCATCCCGCCCACCGTCCCATCCATCGACGTCGACGCTTCCGACGGTACTGCCCCCTCTCCCGTTTTCGTCTCATTACTATACTACTTCTGCAGTTCTGCCGTTATTATTCTTGCGGATTCTATAAGTCTGGGCAGGGCTTTGTGAGGGTTTATTGATTCCGTGTGTTTCTGATTTGGCGCAGTGTTGGCCAAGGAGGACAGCTTCATCTACGTAAGTCCCTGCCCCTCTGCGCCTGTCCACTTAGTTGCTCTTGATTTGAGTTGAGGTAGCCTGGGAAGCAAAGCAATGTTCCATTCCATTGTGATTCTGTTGTACTACCACCGCTGTATCCGGTTAATCTGCTTTCATCAAGTAACTCATGTAATACATTAGTGTAGTTTAAACTTCCATCATTAATGCGGTTTAGATCTTAGCCTCAAAGTGGTTCAGCAATCAGCACTGTATGTAAGATAAGAGGACGGTACCTGCCTGCGGTAACTTTGAGTCTTATCTGCACTCATATAGGTTTCAGAAAGGGCTAGGCATGGCTTTCTCTGCAAGTGTAGCAGTGATTTGCTTCCACCTGATGCTGAATCACTGACATTTGTTTGAAATGTCCTGTTGTGGCCATGACAATAGCTGTCCTCAGAATGGCAATTTGTTTTCAGCTCATTGCGCTTATCAATTGCCAGAATGTATCATCCATTCTAACTTTGTCCACTGCTGCAGATACCTAGAAAGGGTAAAGCAGCTCAGACTGACAAGGTCCAATGCTATGAACCAGCGACCATGAAATACTTGGGGTACTTCCCTGCGTTGACTCCTGATGAGGTATGTTGCTGCCTTGTTTTTTTAGTTAAGGTCCCTCTAGTCATGCATTGTCATTTCCGCCTCTGTCTATTATCTAGAGGGTTGGTGCACCCCTTGTTGATTTAACCGGCGAATAGTTGAGGAACAGATGCAGTATTCTTTCAGTATGTCGAACTTCATTAACGTTTCTTTATTTGGGTTTGATTGTGGCCAATTCTCTGGGTAATCAGGTCAACGAACATGTTGCACAAGCCAGGAAAGCTCAAAAGATATGGGCAAAAAGCAGCTTCAAGCAAAGGCGCCAGTTTCTTCGAATCCTTCTCAAGTATATTCTTGAACATCAGGATCTCATATGCGAGTAAGGTCCCAACTTCTGTCGAACTTCTTCACACGTCTTGACATCTGGAGAAATGAACTCAAATCTGTTTATGCTGTGTAGGGTATCGTCTCGGGACACTGGAAAGACTATGGTTGATGCTTCATTAGGCGAGATAATGACCACATGTGAGAAGATTACCTGGCTTTTGGACGAGGGTGAGAAGTGGTTGAAACCTGAATACAGGTTAGAATCCTCAAAATTATTCTTACATGATGGAAAAGTAACTTAGGACCTTGTATCCTTGCTGGTAGAGGTGAATAACTGCTTGTACGGGTGACACTGGGAATTGAACACCTTAAGGCAAAATAAAGTTTGGTACTTAAGATAATGGGCCTACATGATAAAATCTGGGATAGTTGGTACTCTGCAACTTCTGCTCACTCTTGCGGTGTTGCCTAGAACTTTGTATTCCTTTCTTGATGCCCCCGTAGTATTGTTACTTAACATGATGTTTTTTTTACAAAGTAAAAGTACTGGTTTCTTTTCTTATTATGTGCCTCCGATTAAATAAATTGTTGGGATGCTTGCTTTTTCTGTTGCTCAGATCTACTGGGAGATCAATGCTGCATAAGAGAGCAAAAGTTGAGTTTTACCCTCTTGGAGTGATTGGTGCGATTGTATCTTGGAATTATCCCTTCCATAATGTTTTTAATCCAATGCTGGCTGCAGTATTCTCCGGTAATGCAGCAGTTATAAAGGTAGCATCATTATCTAGCACCAGAATGAGGCTTTTTATTCTTTGCACATTGTTTATTTGTTAATAGTCTATTACCTTGACTTGTTGACTGGTGCTTGGCCCTAGCTCTGGAGCCTATTGTTTTTTTTTTCTAATTATAAATACTATAAGGTCTAAATCCCTGAAATTACATTGTCTAGTCTGTTCTTTAACAAACCATTTTCATGTACACATCGTGGTCTCATAGATCAATTTTTGTTATTCAGCAATCTTGATATCTCCTGTTTTATGTGCCGCCATTGATGCTGAGGGCTATGATTTATGTGATGTATCTCTAATTATCCTTTTGTTGAGTTAACCTAAAATAATCTTCTAGAAAGTAGTAAATTGCGTATTGAACATATGTTGGCTCATAGAAAGCACCCTTCTCAAATAAACGCAGAACATTCTCTACCAAGCTTTCATTGGATGGATCTTTTCATTTATACTGAATGCTGATAGAATTGACTCTCTCTCTCTCTCTCTGTTATTTTCCTCTCCATAATGAAATGACACACAGCTCTCCTGAGTTGTTCAAGAAAGAATGTAGTGTGGCAACACTGCGTACAATTGTGTCATTAACTTTTTTCTTGTTTTTCTAAGCTAAATGTATTTTTATGTTATATACAGCTTTCTGCCATGCATAGACATTATGGTGTGCTCTAAAATATGTTTCATCTGATTTCTGATGTACATTAGACATTATTCAAGATTATTCTGATTGGTAAATTGACCTTTTATAGGTCTCAGAATATGCGAGTTGGTCAGGCTGCTTTTATTTTCGTATCATACAAGCAGCTCTTTCAGCTGTTGGTGCTCCTGAGAATCTGGTGCACATAATAACTGGGTATGATGAATGCAGCTTTCTATAGTTTACAGGCTAGATGCACATTGCTTACCTGGACTCTGTTTTTCTTGTTTGTTTTTAGTTTTGCGGAAACAGGCCAAGCTCTTGTATCATCAGTGGACAAAATAATATTTGTGGGATCCCCTGGTGTTGGAAAAATGGTATACCTCTCATCTGAAGTGGTGTTTGCTTAAGCTCATGCGATTAATATTCTTATTTTTCAGTATATGGTTTGGTGGATTCTGTCTAACCTATGAACATGCCTTTTGTGCTTGCTAAGTGAACTGATTGCTCATAGTTATCCTCCTTGGCTGCCCAGATAGACCATGACCAATTGCCACAAAGTGCAGGCCTAAGGACTAAACATGTATATTAGATATTATATCTGCAGCACAATGTGCATCTATTTTGTAAAGGAATTATGTTGCCAAAAACTGTCTGCTAGCATATACTTTTCTGCCATTTTAGGTACAAGTATTACAATAGAATTTCTTTTCCACAATGGCATAGCCGAATTTCATTACTCGAAAGCAACGAAATTACAATAGTTTGTTCAAACAGAGAAAGAAAAACCGGGCCTAACGCAAGACCGCATTGAAATGAACACCCAACTGGCTCAAAACTAGTGACCAAAACCAACTAACGATAACCGAAGTTTAAACCGGCACCCGCCCAACCGAGAGTTTAACCAAGTGCACCCTGACTATCCTTTATTACATATGCCCAGCTGGCAGTATCAGCACACAGGCTGTTGAACAGTTTCCAAAAAACTCCTCCATCTCCAACGAAGCAAGATTCATCAGACAATTGCCATCCTGTTCTCCCTTTCGTCTGCACGCCCTTGCTGGTGGAAGAATAACGCCGTCTTCAGTTTTTCCTGTCTATGGCCCTATCATTTCTCTGTTCTAAAGTCTTCAGTTTTATGTGTTATTACAGATCATGAAAAGGGCATCAGAGACTCTAATACCTGTAACTCTTGAGCTTGGTGGCAAGGATTCATTTATTGTGTGTGAAGATGTAGATTTACCCAGTGTAAGGGAGTTTATATTGCCTATGCCATGAACATCATATTTTCTTCGAGTCCTAGCAGTGTACTGGACCTAATCTGTTGTCTTTTCCTGTTTGAAGGTTGTTCAAGTTGCCGTTAGAGCTGCTCTACAATCTAGTGGGCAGAACTGCGCTGGTGCTGAAAGATTTTATGTTCACAACGACATCTATTCTTCCTTTGTTTCACAAGTAGTGAAGATAGTCAAATCTATATGTGTTGTAAGTAACAGCCATATTTTGCAGCCAATTACCTTGCGCCAATTTATTTCCTTACCTTCTGAGTGTCGTACTGCTTTACAGGATCACAACCTTGTGCTGTCATTTCTGTATTATTATCTGTTATTGCTATGTCATAGTGTCTTACAAACAAATGCAAATATGTGAATTAACACATGAGACTATGGGTATACTTTTCACATTTCTAACCTCTTCATTCCATATTGTTTTGTTTTTCATGTTTTACATGAAATTTGTTAGTTGCAGCTTATCTTAATTTAATAGGCGACCCTAAACAGTTTCAGTAGATAACCCATAGGTCTATCAGCAACATCTTTAGATACCGATTGAATTATGTTTTCAATTGTTTTATTGACACTTATACTTTTGCGATAGCACTCATGTTTTGCCCCTTTGTTATTTTTCTAGGGTCCCCCATTATCAGGCAGATATGACATGGGTGCAATCTGTATGATGGAGCACTCTGAGAAACTTCAGAGTCTTGTTAATGATGCTCTAGACAAAGGTGCTGAAATTGCCGTCAGAGGGAGCTTTGGTAATCTTGGGGAAGACGCAGTTGATCAATTTTTCCCTCCAACTGTCCTGGTGAATGTTGATCACACAATGAAAATTATGCAAGAAGAGGTAAACTGGAGTCAATCTTTGATTTTCTTTGGTACAAGTGATACTAGTGTTAATCTTAACATTGTCAGTTGCTGATCAACAGGCATTTGGACCGATTCTGCCAATCATGAAATTCAGTTCTGATGAAGAGGCTATCAAACTTGCAAACGACTCAAAGTATGGTCTTGGTTGTGCTGTTTTTTCTGGCAACCAGAAGCGTGCCATCAGAATAGCATCCCAAATACACTGTGGGGTTGCAGCAATCAATGATTTTGCTTCAAGTTACATGTGTCAGGTAAGTGTGTAATTCATGCTCTGTCTGTCCTATGTACTCCCTCCATTCCAAATTATAAGACTGACTTTTCTAGATACAATCCTTTAACTATGTATCTAGACATGGTGTATATCTAAGTGCATAGCAAAAGTTATGTATCTAGAAAAGGCAAAACGTCTTCTAATTTGGAATGGAGGGAATAACACAGAATTGAAGCATGGTGCTGATGATAAGAAGCTATATCTTTTGCAATTTTCCTCTAGTAGGCTCACGCATCCTGTAGTGTCTAGCGTTCTATGTTAAGTAATGCAATATTCACATCATGCTTATAATGTTTTTACATTTTGTGTTACACTGGCAATGCAAGTATGCTTGTGTTTCTGGCTGCAGTCTTTGCCATTCGGTGGTGTTAAAGACAGTGGATTTGGGAGATTTGCTGGTGTAGAAGGCTTGCGAGCTTGCTGCCTTGTGAAGTCTGTTGTAGAAGATAGATTATGGCCATATATTAAAACAGTGATCCCGAAACCTATCCAGGTCTACTTCTTCCCCAATCCCCACGATATAATAAATAGTCTGATTTGCATGGTTTTACTTGGTTCTTGCGGACCTGATAGTTAGCTGCTTATCATTTTTTGCAGTATCCTGTCTCAGAGCATGGATTTGAGTTCCAGCAGTTGCTTGTGGAGACTTTGTATGGCTATAGCGTGTGGGACAGGTTGTGGTCCCTTGTGAATCTTATAAAGATGGTTACCGAGCAGAACTCTGCCCCTGCTTCAAATGCGAAGACAAAGAAAAGGCGATGAGGCGAATACTGAGGGGTTCAGTTGAATCTCAGCGTCGTCGAGTATCAAATTCTCTTTCTCTTATGGTAATTCCTCCCATCGGTAATCTGATCTTTAGAAGCTGTATCCTCCCCAAGCTTCTTGGGGAGGTAGGTTCAGCGGTTTGGCGGTACTGTCTGCTAGTAATCGGCCTTGAGAAATTAGAATTTAGAAGCAGTCCTCCTTTCATGACGAGAGGAAATTGAAATCGACAATTGAGACCTCTGATTTCGAGTTTGCTCTCTGAAACAATCTTGAGCCTGGGAGCTTGTATTCAATCGCTTTGGGTTTCAGAACCTTTTTTTCTGCTTATTAACACCCGATGCCTGGGCAATGAGATGAAATTCCACCGTGAATGTGCTAGGAACTGTCATGTGCTGCTGTTGTGATTTTTTTTTAGGGGTGCTGTTGTTGTGATTTGTGAACGCTACTCTGAACACCATCGGTGCTGAGGGTGGTCATGTGATAAATATCAGTGTGTCAACAGCGGCGAGGGTGTGCTGTGGCATGTGCTGGGATGAAATGCCGTCGAACATGTAGCAGTGCGCTTTCGCGTAATTAATTGGCCTGCAGCCTTCTCTTATGCTTGTATAGGAGCACAATTTGTTTCTTGCTTGCTTGCTTTCTTGTTTGAGATAGGAGCACAGTTCCTTTGTCCCACTGGTAGTCTCCTTTCGCTGGATCTGGAAGGACAGAGATAGCTAGCTGTATGCCTCTCCTGGTTGGAACTTGGAAATAGGATGATCGTTGTTCCAGGACAGTCCGTACGCGGAGAAAGATGGATCTAGCTGAGAGTTAAATTTGCTCTGCAGGTTATATGCCCTTACACGTGTATGTCCTGTGCGCTTGACTGCTAAGCCATGGTTTAAAGTACTCTTGGCTGATTTGTCGTTTGAGAAAAATATTGTTCGTTGTCTGAAAAAATACGGCTCATAACATAAGCAAACAGGCTAAGATGAAAAATCTCGTGATTCGTGCCGCCTTTACTTCAACTCCAGTACAAATGAATTTAACATCGAATACCCTGCGACATACTGTAACGTCTGTATACACAACTTGTTTTTTTTATTTCCTTTACTTCGACCTGGCCGCCACCTGGCGCTCTCCTGTCACCTGCCTGATGCCAAGCCAGCGTGGAACCGTCGCGGGCTCCGACGCCTCGTCGGCTTCCTCCAGCTCGCCTGCACGCCGTAGCACCAGCTCGCAAACAAGCCGCATTCTTCCCTCTACCTCACTGCGTTGCAGCATCAGCACAGGGCGGCGCGCCGGCGGTGACCTAGGCCAGCCGCTCGGTCTCACCGGAGGCAGGATAGGCAAGCACCATGGAACAAAGGCGCCGCACCGCCGCACATTCTCTCCGACCGCACCGCCGCCTGACCTGAGTCTCCTGGCCTGAATCCTTCTCCCTACCGCTCTCTGCCAGATCCGCCCACAGGTACAGTTTTGTTCAAAATTCGATTTCTATTTCCGCCCAGATCTATGTGCTAGTCTTTGGTTCAAGTTCCGGCCTGTGCATTAGTATTTGGCACTCCTGTTGTGCTAGGTTTTGGTTCAATGGAGCCCTCCGGTTTTGGTGGCATCGGAGAATATCTCCAGGAAAAATGCACTGGATCTGTGCCTCGGCTTGGCGCGTCATCCTCGTGCCTAGCTCTGATGGCGAGTGTTGTTCCACCAGATGGACTCAGCCGACCAATTATATGAAATTAAGTAAGAAAATCATCCGTCAGAGCAGACGATTTAGTAAACTTAAACCCGTATAACTTGGTAGTCCGTGAAATCACGAAGGATTTCAAACCAACTTACATACCAGTCAAGATCGTAATAAGTTTAGCGATTACCATCACATATTACATAAAAGTTAGCATCTCAGATACATCAGAGTTTAAACATAGTTATTACAAAACGAGTTCAAATAGAATAGCGGAAGCCATTTGTTTAAAACCACACACACTCACACGGAGTTTAAATATAGTGCCAGCTAATGATAATCTCCAACAAAAACATCAGACGAGACGTAAAGAATGACCATGCCCATGGTCCTAAGCATCATTCATCGCAGGATAAAGACAGTTGATACAGTAGTCGTAATATATCTGCCCATCTGCAACAAGTGGGAATAAAACCCTGAGTACGAGAAGGTACTCAGCTAGACTTACCCGACATAACCGAAAATAAAGTGACACCAAGGATTATGAAGGGCTTTATAGTAGGGTAGCTGACTCATTTGCAAAAAGAGGTATTTTTAGCATTTCAAGAACCTTTCCAAAAGCATTATTGTCAATTTAACTATTATTAACCTGTCGACTACATTTGCACCTATACAAGAGCAAGCATGTGATTAATCAAATAAAGATAACCAATGATCATTAACAACTTTCATAATGTCATATTCATTATAACTGTCCAAGTGTTCCATCAATATTACTACGCTGAAATCACTCAAGTCAAGTGCTCACTATCCAGGAGCGATGGCGATTCGAATCGATTCCTAACCAGCTGGTGATTTATTTCTTACACAAACCTCACTCACCCGCTAAAGTGAGGTATCGGTCACCGAGTCAACTATCCAAGAAAATCTCGAGTTTGCCAGGAACCACATGTACCCGGGGGCCGACCGACTGCCCTTTGGTCTTATCATCGCGCCCCCGTGTCCTACCACACCTGCTCCGGTACAGTGCGCCGCGGACAATCTACTCGGCCCGAATAATCTTCCAGCTTCGCGGTCGAAAGGTACTTTATTCGGCCAGCTAAATGTAAGGCATGCATTCAACATGACTCGAGGCCCAACAACGGTCGGTCCTTAATCGACATAGACGGAAAGCACTACAGTCCAAAACTCTGTAAGTCTCCGTCCGGTCTCAACTTCAAATTAACACTTAGTTATACCATGACTACATAGTTATCCAAGCAAATCCAGGTAACCACCTATAGCTCGCAGGTGACAGAAAATCACCCGACTTCTACCGGTCTAAGCTAGCTAAGCATTGACTCGACTGCGGATACCAGGGTAACAAGGATATAGTATAACAAAGGTAGACAAGGTATAATGCAGCAACGGTTGCAAACAACTCCTGGACGTAATGCATCAATTAAAGTAAAACGTTTAATTAATAATTGCAAACCGGGGAGAAAAATGCTCCGGGGCTTGCCTCTCTCGAAAGAGCTCGGGCGGTGATCGGGGCACTCCGGAAGTTCCTTAACGTCCTCCTCGTCTGCTTCGGTCATTTCCTGCGGCTGCACCTCGAGCTGCTCCTCGGGCTCCTCGGGTATGACGATTGGGCTCTCGGTTTGCGATCCTGTATGATGCAGGTGCGTAAGTGTTTATGCAAAAGGTGCATCGGATGAAATGAACACAATGAATATGCTTGCATGCAAGGTAGTCAACATTATCCAAGAACATGTACTATAAGAACATGCCATCTACTGCATTCTCTTCTACTATTAAGATGCTAAGTCAACACATCTCATTAAATGCTTCAAAGATACACCAAAGCTTCACTAATTTCTTAATCATGCATAAAGCAACATTTGATTAAACCCTAATTAATAATAGGTTTGAATAGCAACATCTATTTTTATAGCTTAGAAAAATCTTAGAAAATTACCATAGCACAGTACTACCCTAAGTAGCCTACCATTAAATTTTTATGACATTTGAATAAGTGAAGTAGCCTACACAAAAATGACAAGCTATGGCATAATTATGAACATGAAAATACTTTGTATTATGAAAAGTGTCAAACAACAGATGTTTTTCTATGTTCTATACAGTAAATAATCATTGCACAAAAATTATCACATGCATGTTTTATACAAATTTTGCTCTCTAGCAAAAATAACAAAAATCAGCCAGGCACTTGAACTACATCTCACAATTTTTCTACAGGACATGCATGGCATATATTTTTCCTAGGAAGTACATTACACAAGAAGAGTAACAAACTTGGAAGCATATTTTTCTGATACATATAGGTTTTACTACACATTTTACAAGATATCAGCAATATCAAGAATTAAATAAAGCTCTACAGAAAAGTATCTCAAAAATGACATACAATATTTTTATCATGTAGATCTGGTGACAAGGAACACAACAAAATTTGTTTCAACAAATTTGGAGCCAAAATGAGTACACAAACATTTTTCAAAGTATTTAAATAGAAATCTGAAAAATCATTTCTTAAACCCTTTCCAAAAATCAGCCGACGAAAATGCTGGGTGCACCCGGAGCTGAACACGCGTGAACACACACAGGGACAGACAAACGGGCCTGGGGTTTAGCGGGACCCCACCTGTCAGCCGAACCAAAACAGAGAAGATCACCGGCGGCGAGAGCTCGCCGATGGTGAGGTCTTTGGTCCGGTGAAGGTGACCGGCATGCTCCCCACACCCGCGTGAACCCCGCGGTGCTCGTGGCATGGGCCAAAGAGCACGAGAAGCCAGCCGTTGCCGTGCTTGGCGGAGCGGCGGCGCGGGTTGTCGCCGGTGAGGCGTCCCCGGCCATGGCACGGTGAGAGGAGGTGCTCGGGATACTCGACAACGCAGTGCGGTGCTCGTGCGCGAGGAAGGAAGGCGAGAGAGGAAACGGAGCGAGGCTGTCCACACGGAGCCAAGCTCCGGCGAGGAGGAGCTCACTCCGGCGAGGAATTCTCAACCGGAGAAGACCTACCACAGCGAACTGGCACGAGCACTGGTTGCGCGAGGTGGAGGCGAAGGCGTGGCGAAGATGTAGCGGGCTCCGGTGGTCAGGCGTGGCCGGAACGGCTACGTCGGCAATGGCGCGCGGCGGAGCGAGCGCTGCTGCGGCTGTTGCTGCTGCTGAGCGAGCGAGAGAGTGAAGTAGGGAGTGAGAAGGAGCGCAGCGCGGTCAGGCAGGTGAAGGCGCGACAGGAGGGCGCGGGGCAGGCCGGGGCTGCCGCGTGGCGTGCGTCGCCGGCGCATGGCGGCCACGCGGCGAGCACGCTCTGACGCGGTCGGGAGTGGAGCTAAGGCAGGTCGGGTGAGCGGGCCAGCGCGGAGGCAGGCTGGGCCGACGTGAGCGGCTAGGCCGAAAGCGAGGCTGCGGCCCATTCAAGTGAAATGTGATTTTTTTTTAATTTATTTTCTATCCCCATTTCCTTCAATGCAAATTTTGAGCAATTTCAAAGCAGTTTCAAAAGTTGGTGTAAAAATGAAAGTTGTTCCATTTTTCAAGATCTACAACTTTGCTTTTATGACCATAGTCCAATTCCAAATAGATTTTGAATTACAAAATAAACATCAATATTAATTCAAAACCCTAATTTTGAAGAATTGTTTAAAAGCAAAATTTGGCAAAACTTTGAATATGAACTTGGCTCCAATTTGTATCCTAAACATTTATAAGCTATCTTAGTGATCAAAACAAGAATCATGGCATCCAAACATGGGCATGACATTTCACATTATTTGAAACATGAATAAATTTTCAATCAACTTAAGCATCACATGAAATGATACTTCATTTCTTTCGAAATGAAATGCGTGAATGATGCTTATGCATGAGGTGATGATGATTATGTTCATGGGATGGAATGTTAGTGCATGCTTAACACCGAGGTGTTACAGCCCTCACCCCTTATAAAAATCTCGTCCCAAGATTTGGGTTACGAACTATTTGTTATAAAAATCTTCATAAGCTTTTTGTAGATATTCTCCCATTTCCCAAGTTGCATCTCCCTCATCATGGTGATTCCACTGTATCTTGTATGTTTTCACCACACTATTCTGAGTAGCACGTTCTTTAGTGTCTAACACACGGATCGGTTGCTCACGATACACCAAATCTGATTTGAGTTTGATGCCCCGAGGTTCTATTCTTTCCTCCAGAACACGCAAACACTTCTTGAGTTGCGATACATGGAAAACTGGAAATACGGTACTCATTGTCTCAGGTAACTCTATCTTATAAGCTACTGGACCTCTTCTTTCTAAGATCTTGTATGGTCCTACGAATCTAGCGGCAAGCTTTCTCCAGACTCCAAACCGTTTCTTCTTCATTGGCGTGACCTTCAGATAAACATAGTCACCAACTTCAAACACAAGGGGTCTCCTTCTTCTGTCTGCATAACTTTTCTGATGTGATTGGGCCGCCTTCATATTTTGTTGAATAATATGAACTTTCTTCTCGGCCTCTTCTACAAAGTCAATGCCATAATACCTTCTTTCTCCTGGCTCGACCCAATTCAATGGTGTTCTACATTTTCTGCCATACAAAGCTTCTAATGGAGCCATCTTGATGCTTTTTTGATAACTATTATTGTAAGCAAACTCAGCTAATGGTAACCACGACTCCCATGATCCCCTAGAAGACAACACATAGGCTCTTAACATATCCTCTAGAACAACATTCACTCGTTCAGTCTGTCCATCTGTCTGAGGATGATAAGCGGTACTATGAATCAAACTAGTTCCTAAGCCTTTGTGCAAATGTTCCCAAAAGTGAGCCGTGAACTGTGGCCCTCTATCAGATACTATAGTCTTTGGTATACCATGCAACCTCACAATTTCTGCGATATACTTCTCGGCATATTGAGGTGGTCGATAAGTTGTCTTGACAGGTAAGAAATGAGCGGTCTTGGTAAGACGATCCACAATCACCCAAATCGAATCATGTTCCTTTTGAGTAGTGGGCAAACCCGAGATAAAATCCATACTTATATCATCTCACTTCCAACTAGGTACGGACAAAGGTTGCAACAAACCGGCAGGTTTCATATGAATAGCTTTTAGTCTACAACACGTGTCACATCTAGCAACATAGGCTGTAACTTCTTTCTTCATCTTGGTCCACCAGTAACGAGGTCTCAGTTCTTGATACATCTTACTACTTTCCGGATGGATAGATAACTTAGAAAGGTGAGCCTCATCCATGAGTTTATTCCTAAGCTCTCGATCCTTGGGAACCACAAGACGGTCGTCAAACCACAACACGCCCTGTTCATCCACTTTAAAGTGCTAAGACGGCTTTTCTTTTATTTTCTCTTTGATGTGGAATATTCCCTTGTCTATTTTCTGGCCTTCTATTATCTTACTCTCCAAAGAGCAACTAATCTGAATACTGTGTAACACAGCAAGATGCATCAGATCGAACCCATCTTCAAGTAATGGCTGCACATTCAAGCAATGTGACTTTCTACTCAAAGCATCTGCCACTACATTGGCCTTTCCAGGATGATATTGCACATTCAAGTTGTAATCTTTGATCAATTCCAACCATCTTCGCTGTCTCATATTCAACTCTGGTTGGGTAAAGATGTACTTGAGACTCTTGTGATCTGTGAAAATATTGCACACATTACCAAGTAGATAATGTCTCCAAATTTTTAGGGCATGCACAACTGCAGCAAGTTCAAGATCATGTGTCGGATAGTTGCCCTCGTGCTTTCTTAATTGACATGAGGCATAAGCAATGACTCTTCCTTCTTGCATAAGAACACAGCCCAAACCAGTTTTTGATGCGTCGCAAAACACATCAAATGGTTTCTCGATGTCTAGTTGCGCTAGAACAGGAGCAGTGGTCAACAGTTTTCGTAAGGTGTGGAAAGCTGCTTCACACTCCTCTGTCCACACGAACTTGTGATCTTTCTGTAGCAGACTTGTCATTGGCTTGGCAATCTTCGAGAAGTCCAGTATAAAACAACGATAGTAACCGGCTAATCCTAAGAAACTTCTAACCTCAGGAACTGTGGTCGGTGCCTTCCAATCCATAACCTCTTGCACCTTACTTGGATCGACTGAAACTCCATTTTCTGACAGAATGTGACCAAGGAAAGGAACTTTCTTCAACTAGAATTCGCACTTGCTAAACTTAGCATACAGCTTGTGATCTCTAAGTCTGGTCAAGACAATTCTTAGATGCTCTTCATGATCCTTCTCGTTCTCGGAGTACACCAGAATGTCATCAATGAACACAACCATGAACTTATCTAATTCTAGCATGAAAACTGTATTCATCAAAAACATAAAGTATGCAGGAGCATTTGTCAAGCCAAAGGATATGACAAGATACTCATACAACCCATATCTGGTGGAAAATGCGGTTCATGGGGGGGCTCATTGTTGTTGCCGTGGTTCCCACCACCACCACCGGTCCCAGCACCATTAGCACCGGTCTCAGCGGCCTCATAAGTGGTACGATGAGTATTTGTCATCTGCATATTTCGGCAACAAGTAATGATTGAGTGAAGCTGTAATAATTGTGAGCGAAGGAAAAATTATGACATACTGAATTTACTGTAGAGAATAAATTCATACAATAAAACAAAGGCACAATAATCGCATCCCAATTAAAACAACATCACTAATTAAATTACTTCAAATGCAAACATCGCATCCAATACAACCAAATTGCCAGCATACATACACTGGACTTTTATGCGTTCAGATATCGCATTACTAGCCAAGTTCCACTCACATGCCAAGTCTCATAAGTTCGAAGGAAGATACATTAGGTTACATGCCAACAAAAGAAAAGTCATCGCGACAGGACCTAAACACTAGCGCAAGGCAACTAGCCTACTCCTCGGGGCCATCGTCGGGGTCAGAGACGTCACCATCGCCCCTAGGTGAAACTACAGGCTCATCCTCGTCGTCGATGTCCATGCCAGTGGCGTCTGGAGGAGCATATGGGCCAACCCCATTGTAGAGCGCGTGAAACTCCTCGTGCAGGTTGACGTTGTACTCCTCTAGCTCATCGACCCTCTGCAGCAGAAGGTCCCTCTCGTCCCAGGCTTCATTCCGTTCCTGAACCAACTATCCAATCATGCGGTCTGCATTGTTGTTGGCCTGAGTCAACGTATGCACCCGCTGCATAGCTCTATCACCTCTCTCTACCGCCTGGTCCCGCTGTAAGCTCATATCAGCCAACTGCTCCTGCAAACTAGCTATAGCACGTGCCTGCTTCTTCTTCTGCTTTCTTACCTTGAGCTTATCATGACTACGTAAGCCAGTCAAAGTCCAGTAGGTACTCTCAGGACCCTCATACGCTCTAATGGCGGCGAACATAGCACTCATAGCATGGTTGTCGCTAGCCTGTCCCTCAGCTGGACCTCTGACCAAGGCACTTCCCTGAGGCTGAACCTAAATAGCATCATGAGGATCATCCCTAGGAAAGGTGCTAGATAGAGCTGCTGCAAGCTCACTAGGAAATCTGCTCATGATATCCCTGATAACATGGAAACCTGCTCCCTCTGCACCCTCAACAGGAGTGCGACCCTCAAACTCCAAGTGCCAACCATCCCATTCTAGAGCATCACCAAGAGCAGGAACTGTGATCTCTACCACTGCAAGTCCATCCTCTGCTAACTGGCTCTCATTCCAAGAGTACACCAGCTCTTGACCCTCTAGGTACCCCACATCATGGAGCACTCTCCAAAGCAAGGTCGGCATGCCAAACTCGCTCAAGAAGGTGTCCATGGTGCGGTTCTCCCTCAGGGCCAACGGACATCGAGGTGCTCTTCCTCCGGTGGACTTACGGGCAGTCTGCTTCGTGCGGGCCATCTGTAGCAAAATTTCTTTTATCACTTCGTGGGAACATATTTTAGGTGATGCAACTTTTATCAAAATGAGATAATCAATTTATAAGGGGAGGAATGCGTGACATGAATGAAATGCACAAGTAATATGATGTATGTACGTGCCGTACGTTCTCACAAACTTATGAAATAAATAATTTCTAGCGACGAATTCGGAGGCATACAAACGATCTCTCAAATACGTATCTAATACGTTCTACATGATAACGCTGTTATGTACCTGCAGAAGATTCATTTCAGCCCAATTCCTGATGAATGCACAAAAGCAGTAAATTTTATCTACACGCTCTACACGAATCCCTAGATACGTGTACAACGGTAGTAACTACCCGAACCATCGTCCTATTGATGGCATCGCCTCAACAGACGGAATACCCACACATGAGATACCTTTGTAAAATATGTGTAGAACATGTAATTACTCCAGCATCATATAAGCATTCACCCTAGATCGGCGGTGTATCCGATCATGCTCTCACAGCTCACACTTACCGATGCGTAGAGGCAAATGATCCATACACTACCACTCAAACAAGTGGCACTCATACATAGCACGCCGTATGAGCAACGAAAAAGAAATATGATGCAAGAACCCCAAGTTAGTACTTAATTAAGCCACCTAGAGTCCTTAACTGGGCATAAAGGATATGACCACTGGCACACTTTTTAGTTTAGAAATCACGTTTTTCAAATGCCTTTTTGTTTTAAATACACTTGTGAACAGTAACATGCTAAACCATGCTCTGATGCCAGCTGTAACAGAACCGACCAATTATAAGAAATTAAGTAAGAAAATCATCTGCCAGAGTAGACGATTTAGCAAACTTAAGCCCGTATAACCCGGTAGTCCGTGAAATCATGAAGGATTTCAAACCAACTCACATACCAGCCAAGATCATAATAAGTTTAGCGGTCACCATCATATATTACATAAAAGTTCGCATCTCAGATACATCAGAGTTTAAACATAGTTATTACAAAATGAGTTCAAATAGAAGTAGCGGAAGCCATTTGTTCAAAACCACACACACTCACACGGAGTTCAAATATAGTGCCAGCTAATGATCATCTCCAACAAAAGCATTAGACGAGACGTAAGGAATGACCATGCCCATGGTCCTAAGCATCACCCATCATAGGATAAAGGCAGTTGATACAGTAGCCGCAATACATTTACCCATCTACAACAAGTGGGAATAAAACCCTAAGTATAAGAAGGTACTCAGCTAGACTTACCCGACATAATCGAAAATAAAGTGACACCAAGGATTATGAATGGCTTTATAGTAGGGTAGCTGACTCATTTGCAAAAAGAGGCATTTTTAGCATTTCAAGAACCTTTCCAAAAGTATTATTGTCAAGTTAACTATTATTAAGCTGTCGACTACATTTGCACCTATACTAGAGCAAGCATGTGATTAAGCAAATAATGATAACCAATGATCATTAACAACTTTCATAATGTCATATTCATTATAACTGTCCAAGTGTTCCATCAACATTACTACGATGAAATCACTCAAGTCAAGTGCTCACTATCCAGGAGCGATGGTGATTTGAATCGATTCCTAACCAGCTGGTGATTTATTCCTTACACAAACCTCACTCACCCGCTAAAGTGAGGTATCGGTCACTGAGTCAACTATCCAGGAAAATCTTGAGTTTGCCAGGAACCACATGTACCCAGGGGCCGACCGACTGCCCTTTGGTCTTATCATCGCGCCCCCGTGTCCTACCACACCTGCTCCGGTACAGTGCGCTGCGGGCAATCTACTCGGCCCGAATAATCTCTAGCTTCGCGGTCGAAAGGTACTTTATTCGGCCAGCTAAATGTAAGGCATGCGTTCAACATGACTCGAGGCCCAACAACGGTCGGTCCTTAATCGACACAGACGGAAAGCACTACAGTCCAAAACTCTGTAAGTCTCTGTCCGGTCTCAACTTCAAATTAACACTTAGTTATACCATGACTACATAGTTATCCAAGCAGATCCAGGTAACCATCTATAGCTCGCAGGTGACAGAAAATCACCCGACTTCTACCGGTCTGAGCCAGCTAAGCATTGACTCGACTGCGGATACCAGGGTAACAAGGATATAGTATAACAAAGGTAGACAAGGTATAATGCAGCAATGGTTGCAAACAACTCCTGGACGTAATGCATCAATTAAAGTAAAGCATTTAATTAATAATTGCAAACCGGGGAGAAAAATGCTTCGGGGCTTGCCTCTCTCGAAAGAGCTCGGGCGGTGATCGGGGCACTCCGGAAGTTCCTCAACGTCCTCCTCGTCTGCTTCGGTCACTTCCTATGGCTGCACCTCGAGCTGCTCTTCGGGCTCCTCGGGTATGACGACTAGGCTCTCGGTTTGCGATCCTGTATGATATAGGTGCGTAAGTGCTTATGCAAAAGGTGCATCGGATGAAATGAACACAATGAATATGCTTGCATGCAAGGTAGTCAACATTATCCAAGAACATGTACTATAAGAACATGCCATCTACTGCATTCTCTTCTACTATTAAGATGCTAAGTCAACACATCTCATTAAATGCTTCAAAGATACACCAAAGCTTCACTAATTTCTTAATCATGCATAAAGCAACATTTGATTAAACCCTAATTAATAATAGGTTTGAATAGCAACATCTATTTTTATAGCTTAGAAAAATCTTAGAAAATTACCATAGCACAGTACTACCCTAAGTAGCCTACCATTAAATTTTTATGACATTTGAATAAGTGGAGTAGCCTACACAAAAATGACAAGCTATGGCATAATTATGAATATGAAAATACTTTGTATTATGAAAAGTGTCAAACAACAGATGTAATATTTTTCCTATGTTCTATACAGTAAATAATCATTGCACAAAAATTATCACATGCATGTTTTATACAAATTTTGCTCTCTAGCAAAAATAACAAAAATCAGCCATTAAAGGCACTTTAACTACATCTCACAATTTTTCTACAGGACATGCATGGCATATATTTTTCCTAGAAAGTACATTACACAAGAAGAGTAACAAACTTGGAAGCATATTTTCTGATACATATAGGTTTTACTACATATTTTACAAGATATCAGCAATATCAAGAATTAAATAAAGCTCTACAGAAAAGTATCTAAAAAATGACATACAATATTTTTATCATGTAGATCTGGTGACAAAGAACACAACAAAATTTGTTTCAACAAATTTGGAGCCAAAATGAGTACACAAACATTTTCCAAAGTATTTAAATAGAAATCTGAAAAATCATTTCTTAAACCCTTTCCAAAAATCAGCCGACGAAAATGCTGGGTGCACCCGGAGTTGAACACGCGTGAACACACACAGGGACAGACAAACGGGCCCGGGGTTTAGCGGGACCCCACCAGTCAGCCGAACCAAAACAGAGGAGATCACCGACGGCGAGAGCTCACCGACGGTGAGGTCTTTGGTCCGGCGAAGGTGACCGGCGTGCTCCCCACACCCGCGCGAACCCCGCGGTGCTCGTGGCATGGGCCAAGGAGCACGGGAAGCCTGCCGCTGTCGTGCATGGCGGAGTGGCGGCGCGGGTCGTCGCCGGTGAGGCGTCCCTGGCCATGGCACGGTGAGAGGAGGTGCTCGGGATACTCGGCGACGTAGTGCGGTGCTCGTGCGTGAGGAAGGAAGGCGGGAGAGGAAACGGAGCGAGGCTGTCCGCGCGGAGCCAAGCTCCGGCGAGGAGGAGCTCACTCCGACGAGGAATTCCCGACCGGAGAAGACCTACCACAGCGAACTGGCGCGAGCACTGGTTGCGCGAGGTGGAGGCGAAGGCGTGGCGAAGGCGTGGCGAAGATGTAGCGGGCTCCGGTGGTCAGGCGTGGCCGGAACGGCTACGCCGGCGATGGCGCGCGGTGGAGCGAGCGCTGCTGCGGCTGTTGCTGCTGCTGAGCGAGCGAGAGAGTGAAGTGGGGATTGAGAAGGAGCGCAGCGCGGTCGGGCAGGTGAAGGCGCGACAGGAGGGCGTGGGGCAGGCCGGGGCTGCCGTGCGGCTCTGACGCGGTCGGGCGCGGCGCGCGGGAACAGGCGCGGCGCAGCGCTAAGGCAGGCCGGGTGAGCGGGCCAGCGCGGAGGCAGGCCGGGACGGCGTGAGCGGCTTGGGCCGAAAGCGAGGCTGCGGCCCATTCATGTGAAATGTGATTTTTTTTTTAATTTATTTTCTATCCCATTTCCTTCAATGCAAATTTTGATCAATTTTAAAGCAGTTTCAAAAGTTGGTGTAAAAATGAAAGTTGTTCCATTTTTCAAGATCTACAACTTTGCTTTTATGACCACAGTCCAATTCCAAATAGATTTTGAATTACAAAATAAACATCAATATTAATTCAAAACACTAATTTTGAAGAATTGTTTAAAAGCAAAATTTGGCAAAACTTTGAATATGAACTTGGCTCCAATTTGTATCCTAAACATTTATAAGCTATCTTAGTGATGAAAACAAGAATCATGGCATCCAAACATGAGCATGGCATTTCACATTGTTTGAAACATGAATAAATTTTCAATCAACTTAAGCATCACATGAAATGATACTTCATTTCTTTCGAAATGAAATGCGTGAATGAGGCTTATGCATGAGGTGATGATGATTATGTTCAAGGGATGGAATGTTAGTGCATGCTTAACACCGAGGTGTTACAGACTCACCCAAAACAGGTTTGAATCTTTCTGAGCACATAATGCAGCTTTCTATTTTTAGGTATTTTTGTTTTGTTTAATTTTTAGTTTTACAGCATGTTTTCCCTTTATTCTATTACTAGTTTGAAGGGCGGGCCTGGGGCAAGCGGTAGAGTCTTACCGTATGTGACCGAAAGGTCCCGAGTTCGAGTCACAGTCTCCTCGCATTGCACAGGCGAGGGTAAGGCTTGCCACTGACACCCTTCGCCAGACCCCGCATAGAGCGGGAGCTCTCTGCACTGGGTACATCCTTCATCGATACTTTAATTGTCAATCAATAGTTGGCGTCTCCATTTGCTCCTTTGCCCGCCTTAGTTTCAGCCAGTGGCGTTGCAGTGAAGATGACATGAGCAAAGTAACCATCTGGTAGCACAAGCGCAAAAAAAGCTACAGCTTAAATAGTTGTCAGTATAAGCACAAGCGTGACCACTCATGTACTCACTTAGCACAAGTATTACATCTTTCCAAGGACCGAGCACAAGTACCAATCTTTACAAGGACTGAGCACAAGTACCAGCATACACTTTCTGGTAAAAAAATAAAATGATTTCCATTCAAATATATAAAAAAGGGCGTACCCAGTACAGAGAGCTCCCGCTCTGTGCGGGGTCTTGAGAAGGGTGTTAGTGGCAAGCCTTACTCTTGCCTGTGCAATGCGAGGAGACCGCGACTCAAACCCGGGACCTTCCGGTCACAGGCGGTAAGACTCTACCGCTTGCACCGGGCCAGCCCTTCATTTCCATTCAAATATATTTTATATAATCTTTTACTAGTAATCTAAATGCTATATTGAAAATGCAATTAAAAATAACACTGTTTCCTTGAAATAAAATTACATAAGAATAAATAAATAACTATACCACAAATACGAATAAAAAATTTCCAAGTACGAAAAAATGGATATAGAAAGGAAAATTTTCAAGTATAGCTGCTAACTAAAATAACAGTTCCACCTCTCATCAAACATAAACTTTAGACATACTAACATAATGATAAATGTTTAATTGGAATCGATCATGAATTAAAAACTTATATGAAGTAGTTGTGCTTTCAAAACAAACAAGTAGCTTACCTACGCTGTGATCAAAGCGAAAGCTCCAATGACACAAAAAAGGACCAAAGTAGAATAAATGCTTAAGGAGAACCTTGAAATTCGTATAAAGTGTACACAAACGAATTACTACAAGGTCTTCAACACAAAGCTAAGGTCTTCAACAAAAAGCTAAAAGGTAAATCTATCAGCATATAAGAAATAACTCTACCATAGGTAGAATTGAAAATTTCCAAGTAATTTAGAATTGATAGGAAGGAACAATTACAACTTTACCAGAAGTGTACCAGCTAACTAAAAATATAGTTCCAACTCTGATCTAATATATAAAACAAAGATACATATTCAGTATTGTAAAATAGGAACCAAGTTACATCATCCTTTAACATAATGATAAATGTTGAATTGAAATCAAACACAATTAAAGAAATTCTATAAAGTTCCTGTGAGCAAGCAACAAGGTGGTGAACCACATGCAACCAAACCCAATCAAAGCAACTAGTACAGGCTGCATTCCAGTTAAGCTAAAATGTAGAACAGCTAGGGCACCAGATGTTTGGGAAATATACTTGCAGCACATTTTGCACAAAGGGCGTAGAGACATGTGTACCTAAATGAATTTGGAAAAGGCCGTAGACAACAATAATTCCTCTGTTCCAAATTACAAGAAATCATAAGCTATTAATCTAAAACCCAGGGGTGAAACGTCTTCTAATTTGGAACGGAGGGAGTATTATAAAATGGACTTGCAAAATGGCGCGACATGTGTACCTAATGCCCTATTTTTTGCAACCATAAACATTTCAGATCTTGCTAGAATCGATAGAATCACTGCCAAATGGGTTAGATGAGAAACGTTTTACTCGAGAATCACTAGAAATGTTTCTTGTTTGTATGCCCAGCAAGGAGAAACATCTGTTTGCTCGTTTCGCATGATTATGATTTCTTGGCCTAAAGTTCCACAGCACAAGGCCCAATCAATAGGCGCACAGCCTACCTCGCCTGGTGGATGGTGACGGCAGCAAGTTTGCAATCCTCCCCAGGCCAGCCCACTAGGCCCACTCAACCAATTTAAGCCCTTCTTGCCTCCTGTGGCCTCTCACCCGACACCCACTACCCGATCCCTAACCCTAGGCGGCGTCTCCCTCACGTCGCACCACCGGCGGCGACGCGGCGGCAGCGGCAAGCACAGGGGCAGCCGCCGAGCAAGGCAGCACCGCCATCGTAGTCCGCACCACGCAGCCAGCCTGCGCGACAGGAGCAGAGCAGCTAGTGGCCAGGGCTCCGCCGCTTCGGGCGGCAGCCGGCAGGGGCCACCCTGGCCGGTGCTAGGCACCAGGCTCCACCTCTCCAGGTCTCAGGTCTGCATCCTCCACCCAATACTTCAGTTCCTGGATGGATTTTTTAGTTCATCTCTTGCATTTGGGTTCATCTGCATGGGTTCATTTGGGTCCATCTGCATTAGGAAGTTCTGAATAATGTACTGTAATCACATTCACAAAACATTGTTACCAAGTACCGCTAATTAGTGCAGTTTGAGATAGGTATCCCTGACTTTGCAAAATTAGATATCTCAATAGCAGCTTGAAAAGTGATCACCTAACACTTGTACCTTGTATGAATATGAATCTCTGGCCTATTTAAATTCCATCTCTGTGTGCCCTTAGTTGTGATGTGTAGTCTTCAGTGTTAGAACCACTCACTATTTTAAGTTCCATATCTTTGTCCTGAGCGCAAATACTTGTTGTCCTTGATCTAGGTACATACAAAGAACACAAATACTTCTTTGGTTTTGGTTTTAACCATGCCTATCGTCCCCTGATTTTTAGTCCTCTAAACCAACTTTTTTCTTAGCAGAACTAGATCCTAACATGGCAACCCATCTATTTATGGAATATATGACTATGCCAATTAAGATTTATCACTCATGACAATGCCTATTTTCAGACCGTGAATAGATGAAAATCATCAATAGACTATGAATAGGTATACTAGACCTGCACACATAGGTGAAGATCATGCGGTTTTCCAACTGATCAGCCATGATCATAGAGCAACCAAAAACAGATACGAGCATCAACAGGTTCCCTTGTGGCTCACGTCCTTCTTTGACTCTCACATGTCTTTGTCTGCATCATCATCTCCAGACTTCAGATGCTTGGGATGCCCATGGCCTAATGACATCTAATGACTTTTCGAAGAACATATAAAACAAACTACACATTATGACAGAAAGCAGGTAGTTGATAGTTGACCACACAATAATACAAGTTCAGATTCAAACTGCAGCAGCAGCCCTTCAATTCAAGTCTTTAAAAAGATAAAAAAAAGTTCCAGTAGGTAGCACCGTAGCACACCCGGCAGTCCCAACAGCCCTTCAACATCACAGATTCAAGTCTTCATCTCCATCTCCATGACTCCATGAACCAGCAGTCCCAGCAGAACCTGAAGATGTATAGCGCAACAACTTAAAAACAGCACATTGCATAGGTAATGTACATTATTAGAAATTAAGAAGATAGAAAGAATACAATAGTCCTACATGATTTTCCTCAAAAAAAAAGTCCTACATGATCTTTAATCTTTAAGATGTATAGCGTGTGCAGGTGAGTCATCCCTAACTGAGATATGGGCAGGGGCCAGGGGTTGACAACAAACCAAAGCCCAAAGGTGTGTGTGGATGTGGGCTGGATGGCATCAGACAAAGATTGTTTCACGATTTTTTCCAGCTCAGAGAGAGGAGAAATGTAGGTATCAGTATCACCAATTTGCTACAAAAATCGGTACGACCAAAACAGCATAATGAGAGGAGGAAGAGCAGGAACTCACCTGGAGACAACAGACATCACTGGAACTCTAGAGGTAGTTTATCTCGAGGTGTGTTCATCGCTAAAGGTGCGTGCACTATTCCTGATTTCTACAAAGATGAGAAAATGGAGCAGATTAGGTAAATGGAGCAGGTGCTTGTGAAATGGAGCAAATTAGCAAAATGGAGCAGGTGCTGCTTACCCACAACTCAATGAGGTGGCATCTCCTGCCCTCATAGCCATCTATAGCTTCAAACCTAGCCAGAGTCATTGGGTCCTTCAGTCCAGCTGTAAATATATACAACTCAATGCCTTTGGAACCACTTTCTGCCATATACGCAACTGCAACTCTTACGACTTCGGGCATCATGTATTCTGCCTCCGTGTTCAACACACTCAGTGAGTGACCACCACTCACTAGACCACCACTCACTGGACCAGAACTTGTGCCTTCGCTAGCAGTGACAATGATGAATTTATCGGCCAAGGCATCACGGTCAGTGATAGGGGTGCCCATGGATGTATGCTGGGATGCAAGACAAAACTTCTCATCAGCAATCTATATTCAGGAGTGGGGCAAAGAATGAGGAGTGGGGCAAATACCATCTGACAAGCTCCAGGGACTTGTGCTGACCATAATTGTTCATATTGATTAAGCTTTGTCCTATTCTTGGAAGCAGTCAACTGAACATATTGATTGTTCCCTACAAAACGTAAATTCATCGATTTTGCAAGACCTTCATAGAATTTTTGTTCTTCTGATACGATTGAGTCTCAAGAAGAAGTTGTTCAGCTTCGTCCAACAGAGCCACTTCTTCATCATTCGTCCATATATGTGAGCTTTCGTTTGCTCTCTATATATAAAAAACAGAGTCAATAAAGAGGCAGTGCATACAGTTTATTTTCTTTTAGCAAAAAAAAACAGTAAACCTTCTTTTTCACCATCCTCAGCTGACTGGGGGCAACTGAAGAACAGGATGAGCTGCCGCTCAGATTCGTTTGATGAATCTGCACAACCGCTAATCTAAAGTATTAGATGAAGCATTTCAAGCCCGAACAGAAGAAAGCACTAGAACTAGAAATGGGTAGGCTAAAGAACACTGATGTTCGGCGAATAGCAGCACGTCCGGCAAGATTGAAAACATACCTTCGGTTGCTCGATGGCGGAGTTCGGAGCAAGCCTGGCGCTGCGTCGAGCACCCACCAGTTGCTTCCTCTTCATTTGCGAGCGAGTAGTATATGTATTGGGGTAGAGAGGAGAGAAGCAATGGCGATGGGACGTTGGGCATCGAGAACCGCGCCGAGAGGAGAGACTGGTGTATGGTTGGAGCCGGCTTGGTACTTTGGAGCCCGACGACGGCGGATGTAGAAAGACAGTTGAGCCCCTGCTCAACGTGGCGGACTGAAGGAGCAGAGAGGAGAGAAGCAATGGCGATGGGACATCGGGCATCGAGAACCGTGCCGAGGAGAGACCGATGTATGGTTGGAGCCGGCTTGGTACTTTGGAGCCCGACGGCGGTGGATGTAGAAAGACAGTTGAGCCCCTGCTCAACGCGGCGGACAGAAGGAGCTGGCTACTGCCGATGTAGAAAGACAGAGGAGGGTGCGACGATCAATGCGGCGGACAGAAGGAGCCACGCGTTGAGCAGGCCTAATCGGGCTGGCCTTAGCCCGCCAAAATAAATTGGGCCCGGTCCTAGCCTGCAGCCGCATCTCGGCCCATTGCCTCCCAAAAAAAAACTCGGCCCATTGCCATTTCAATGACTGTGCAGAGTTTCATGATCCTAAATTTTATGGAAATCATGTTTTGACTTTGATTTTTATGTGTAGCAACACATAGTCAATGCAAGTTCTGGTTAAAAATGGTTAAGGGAGCACCAACAGGCAATCAGAAATACCCCAAAAGACTAGGAGAGTCATTGAGCTTAAGGGAGCACCAACAGGCAATCAGAATTACCCCAAAAGAAAAAACCACTAGTGAAATGGGGAAGCAGCAATTCTTCTTCACCTTCTTCTCCTCCTCCTTAACCTTCTCAGCTACTTTTGCTTGCAAATTAGTAAGACTCGCATCCTTTCGCTGCAGCAATTCTTTAGCCTACCCATTTCTAGTTCCAGTGCTTTCTTCTGTTGGGGCTTGAAATGCTTCATCTAATACTTTAGATTAGCAGTTATGCAGATTCATCAAACGAATCTAAGCGGCAGCTCATCCTGTTCTTCAATTGCCCCCAGTCAGCTGAGGATGGCGAAAAAGAAGGTTTACTATTTTTTTCTGCTAAAAGAAAACAAACTGTATGCACTGTCTCTTTATTGACTCTGTTTTTGATATATAGAGAGCAAACGAAAGCTCACATATATGGACGAATGATGAAGAAGTGGCTCTGTTGGACGAAGCTGAACAACTTCTTCTTGAGACTCAATCGTATTAGAAGAACAAAAAAAATTCTGAGAAGGTCTTGCAAAATCGATGAATTTACGTTTTGCAGGGAACAATCAATATGTTCAGTTGACTGCTTCCAAGATTAGGACAAAGCTTAATCAATATGAACAATTATGGTCAGCACAAGTCCCTGGAGCTCGTCAGATGGTATTTGCCCCACTCCTCATTCTTTGCCCCACTCCTGAATATAGATTGCTGATGAGAAGTTTTGTCTTGCATCCCAGCATACATCCATGGGCACCCCTATCACTGACCGTGATGTCTTTCGATAAATTCATTATTGTCACTGCTAGTGAAGGCACAAGTTCAGGTCCAGTGAGTGGTGGTCCAGTGAGTGGTGGTCACTCACTGAGTGTGTCGAACACGGAGGCAGAATACATGATGCCCGAAGCCGTAAGAGTTGCAGTTGCGTATATGGCAGAAAATGGTTCCAAAGGCATTGAGTTGTATATATTTACAGCTGCACTAAAGGACCCAATGACTCTGGCTGGGTTTGAAGCTATAGATGGCTATGAGGGCAGGAGATGTCACCTCATTGAGTTGTGGGTAAGCAGCACCTGCTCCATTTTGCTAATTTGCTCCATTTCACAGGCACCTGCTCCATTTACCTGATCTGCTCCATTTTCTCATCTTTGTAGAAATCAGGAATAGTGCACGCACCTTTAGCGATGAACACACCTCGAGATAAACTACCTCTAGAGTTCCAGTGATGTCTGTTGTCTCTAGGTGAGTTCCTGCTCTTCCTCCTGTCATTATACTGTTTTGGTCGTACCGGTTTCTGTAGCAAATTAGTGATACTGATACCTACATTTCTCCTCTCTCTGAGCTGGAAAAAATCATGAAACAATCTTTGTCTGATGCTATCCAGCCCACATCCACACACACCTTTGGGCTTTGGTTTGTTGTCAACCCCTGGCCCCTGCCCATATCTCAGTTAGGGATGACTCACCTGCACACACTATACATCTTAAAGATTAAAGATCATGTAGGACTTTTCTTTTTTTTTTGAGGAAAATCATGTAGGACTGTTGTATTCTTTCTATCTTCTTAATTTCTAATAATGTACATTACCTATGCAATGTGCTGTTTTTAAGTTGTTGCGCTATACATCTTCAGGTTCTGCTGGGACTGCTGGTTCATGGAGTCATGGAGATGGAGATGAAGACTTGAATCTGTGATGTTGAAGGGCTGTTGGGACTGCCGGGTGTGCTACGGTGCTACCTGCTGGAACTTTTTTTTTATCTTTTTAAAGACTTGAATTGAAGGGCTGCTGCTGCAGTTTGAATCTGAACTTGTATTATTGTGTGGTCAACTATCAACTACCTGCTTTCTGTCATAATGTGTAGTTTGTTTTATATGTTCTTCGGAAAGTCATTAGATGTCATTAGGCCATGGGCATCCCAAGCATCTGAAGTCTGGAGATGATGATGCAGACAAGGACATGGACATGTGAGAGTCAAAGAAGGACATGAGCCACAAGGGAACCTGTTGATGCTCGTATCTGTTTTTGGTTGCTCTATGATCATGGCTGATCAGTTGGAAAACCGCATGATCTTCACCTATGTGTGCAGGTCTAGTATACCTATTCATAGTCTATTGATGATTTTCATCTATTCACGGTCTGAAAATAGGCATTGTCATGAGTGATAAATCTTAATTGACATAGTCATATATTCCATAAATAGATGGGTTGCCATGTTAGGATCTAGTTCTGCTAAGAAAAAAGTTGGTTTAGAGGACTAAAAATCAGGGGACGATAGGCATGGTTAAAACCAAAACCAAAGAAGTATTTGTGTTCTTTGTATGTACCTAGATCAAGGACAACAAGTATTTGCGCTCAGGACAAAGATATGGAACTTAAAATAGTGAGTGGTTCTAACACTGAAGACTACACATCACAACTAAGGGCACACAGAGATGGAATTTAAATAGGCCAGAGATTCATATTCATACAAGGTACAAGTGTTAGGTGATCACTTTTCAAGCTGCTATTGAGATATCTAATTTTGCAAAGTCAGGGATACCTATCTCAAACTGCACTAATTAGCGGTACTTGGTAACAATGTTTTGTGAATGTGATTACAGTACATTATTCAGAACTTCCTAATGCAGATGGACCCAAATGAACCCATGCAGATGAACCCAAATGCAAGAGATGAACTAAAAAATCCATCCAGGAACTGAAGTATTGGGTGGAGGATGCAGACCTGAGACCTAGAGAGGTGGAGCCTGGTGCCTAGCACCGGCCAGGGTGGCCCCTACCGGCTGCCGCCTGGAGCGGCGGAGCCCTGGCCACTAGCTGCTCTGCTCCTGCCGCGCAGGCTGGCTGCGTGGTGCGGACGGTGATGGCGGTGCTGCCTTGCTCGGCGGCTGCCCCTGTGCTTGCCGCTGCCGCCGCGTTGCCACCGGCGGTGCGACGTGAGGGAGACGCCGACTAGGGTTAGGGATCGGGAAGTGGGTGTCGGGTGAGAGGCCACAGGAGTGGGCCTAGTGGGCTGGCCTGGGGAGGATTGCAAACTTGCTGCCGTCACCATCCACCAGGCGAGGTGGGCTGTGCGCCTATTGATTGGGCCTTGTGCTGTGGAACTTTTTTTAGTCACATTTTCAGAACCTTCTCTTCCTTCCTTCGAGTCGCCGTCGACCTAGACCTAGACCTAGAGCCCAACCCCACGCTTGCCGTCCCCCGTGCTCGGGTGCGCACGAGCTTGCCTCGCCTCGTCTCGCCCGCGACCTGAAGCTCTGCTTGGATCCCTTGCCGTTGCCTGCCTTGCTTCTCGCTCTGGCAGCATCAGGGCATCGATTCGGCGGCTGCAGAGCTCGAATCGATGGCGGCAGAGCCCGAGGTTCGCTCCTTTTTTCTGCATACCCACTTCCCATCCAAGTTAGGGTTTTAATTTAAATTTGACGGAACACTTGATTTTGATTTTAAAATAGGATGGAACTTGGAGATGATGAGCCCGGGTCACGCAATGCTGAATCATCTGATGAGGTATGCTTAACGAACTCGTGCATCTTATTGGTTCCTTCTCTTGAACCATCGTGCTGCTAGAAAACTTGCGCGTCGTTGCCGCGCCACTACCTATTTTGATTTGAATCATATCCTCCTAAGTCCTTTTATCCTTGTATATCATTTAGGTATGGAACACGTACTCATCTGCTGTTGGTTATCTGCCCTGGTTGTCATACACCGGTCGAGGAGTTTATATCTAGTAAAAAGAAATATTACTTCAAGTGTAGGCCCAACACATATAAGGCAAGTGCCTGTTTACTACCTGCCCTGGTTGTAATACATTGATCCTCTCTGAATTGCTGCCAGTGATCTCTAATCTCTACGAAATGCAGGATGAGCATCGCCTATGCTTTTTCTTCAGAGACTTGAAGGAGTATGAGGAGTATTTTGATAACCCGGCACCCTATCACGAATATATTTTTGAGAGAATAAGAAATAGTGCACCTGCAGCAGTTCAGGCACATGTTATAGACACATCTGTTTTAAGGTCAGAAGTCTTAAGTTGGACTCCAAAATTGGTTGCTTTAACGGCAGATATCACTGAATTGAAAAATCGTATGGACGGTATTGATTACTTGACAGACTATGTGCCTGAAGGTAAATGTTCTACACTTCCTAGCAAGTAAATACCGTACCCTTGATTTCCTTGGATCATCCCTCCTGTAGTGAAGTCAGGACTAGGCATGCATTCTAGTAGTTCTTGGAGCTTTTATAAAGTAGAGTTTGTCCTGCGAATGACTGAAACAAGAATGTAGTGAAACAAGAATGACATTGCACAGTAAAGCTTTTGTATTAGACAAATAGGCAGTATAAAAATGGTTTGATATATCGCTGTTCGTTTATTTTAGGAAGTTAACAAGCTATAGTGCTAAATAAGTCTTGATTTTTTTTCAGATCGTGAGGCCCCATATCTTCAGATTGAGGGTTTAGACGCCAAACTAACTAAAGAGATTAAAGAAGTGAGTGCAGACCAAGCTAACAAATTGAAGAACATGTTTATCTGGAGAGATGTGATCTCTGCTGCGGTCATCTTCTTTGCTCTGTCTTTTATTTATTGGATCTACAAAAAAGTGAACAAACTGATGGGAGGTCATAACTGATGGTGAAGAACATGTTTTACTGGAGAGATGCGATCTCTGCTGCGGTCATCTTCTTTGCTCTGACTTTATCTATTAGATCATGTTCTTTTCTTAGGGTGGTGTTGGTTCTTCAGTACTCTAATTTTGTGAAGTGTTGGGAGGTCGTTTAAGATCATGCCTTTTTCTTAGGGTGGTGTTGGTTCTTCAGTCCATGTTGGATGTTCAGTACTCTAATCTATTCATGATGTTCAGTACTCTATTCATGATGTGTACTCGGATTTTATCGGGCTAGAATCTGGATTTTACCAGGCTGGAACCTGGCTCATCAATCAATCAAAACTATTCTGTTAACTATTTTCTTTGGGGGATTGTAAAATGGAGCAAACTTAAAACACACACTTTTAATCATTCTGTGTTTTATATCTTCATTCTTGCCAGTTCATAGCTATTCAATACAAATCTAGTTACAAATTCCGGGAGCATTGCCTAGGACGGTAGGCTACGGTAAAATCGTGTCTTTGGTGGACGGTCAAATCGAAGGTTCCGGAATGGTGAAATCAGGGGTACGGTAAAATCGTTTAGTATGACGGTAAAATCCGAAGTTCCAGACAGATAAAATCCGTGGTTCGATTGTACCGTACTGCTAATTTTATCGTACCGGAACCTTAGATTTTACCATCCCCAAAGACAGATTTTACTGTTAACTAATCGATTATACCGTGCCCTCGATTTTACAACCTCGGATTTTACCGCCCCAAACTCACGATTTTACCGTACCATCACATTGGATTTTTCCATCCAAAAGACACCATTTTACCGTAGCCTAACATAGGTTTTTACCGTCCCTCAAAAGACAGATTTTACTGGTTAACTAATAGATTTTATCGACTTGTTGTATCGAACCACCGATTTTAGGGCCCAAAAAACTCGCGCTCAGTGTTTCACAAAAAAACTCCCGCACAAGGCGGCGGCGCGGCGCGGCGAGCAGGTGAGATTGAAGCCCTAGTAGCGGCGCGGCGGCGAGCGGGTGAGCTTGAAGCAGCCAGTCCGGCGGCGGCGCAGCCAGGAACAAGGCAGGCGGTCTCCTCTGCCTCCCCACGCTAGTCCGGCGGTCTCCTCTGCCTCTCCGAGACGGATGGAAGACGATGAAGTGTATGTAGAGGGTGAGTCAGAAGATGAGTCAGAAAATGGAGAGGATCCATTAGAGGCTGAGAAAAAGGTAAGATTTTATGCACGCGCCAATTTCCTATTTTCGTGTGCTATTCGTGTGCAACCAGTAAACAGCCAATTTCATCATCACCTTGAGGATTTTTCCACCATGCCAATTTCATCATCAGCTTGAGGATTTGACCACCATGATATGGCAGTAGCTGTGCAGTAGCTGTTTAAGGACTGTATATGGATCTTATGAAAGGAAATCATATGCCAAGCTTATCTATATTAATCTATTTATCTGTTGCTGAAAGTATAAATTAATGTTGTCATTTCTTATATGGCTCACTCGGTACAGCTGCGGCGGGCCTACACATGTCATATTAGTTATGTCATATTTGCACACCCAATAATATTTGCAAAATACTAATAGTTTAGTAGGCATATTAGATATGTATATTGAATAACCGAGTTAGATTATATGTATTTGAGTCCAAAACTATGAAATAGCCCACATCCATGCATCCCCTCCCTCTCTTATGTCAAGTTGCCCAGAGTCAAAGAGACTCTAGTTTTGCCAAGGTAAAAATAAGTGGGTTAGCAGGCAAATAGATCAACTAAATCATACAACTCAAGTCTCGACTAATTGTTGTGTCGTACCACACTCTCAGTTGTCATGGACTTATTTTCATGGTTACCCCTATTGTGGTTTGAATTTTTTTTAAATGCACTATTACCGGTCCACTCAACAATCAATGTGCACCTTGTCTATATCCGTAGTGTAGACAATCAGTACACCCTCATTTATTGTTAGTGCACTTTACTCTTTCATAGATTATAGTCCAAATATTCTAGATTAGTGCAAGGGCTGTAGCTGATCGGCTAAGGTGCGGCTGGCTGTGCAGCGGCAGCTGCAGCCGCTCAAAAATCTGAATCGAGCAGGCTCATAAATTATTTGGTTGATGCTTGCCATGACTATGAAAATTTGTTAATGAAACTAATTTTTTTTGCATGGTACTAAAAAGGGCAATAGCACTGGAACGACGAGATGTGTACCTGGTGATGTTATGGCGGCAGCTGAAGCTCTAACACCACAAGCAAAAAGGAAAGTGACAGACATTGGTTTCAGTAACATGTTGAACTTAAAATTGAAGAGACTTGGTACCAGAGAAGGAATCATGTTTCTGATGTTGTTATCCGACGTTAGCTTGAATGATGAATCATTTATCATTCGTGTTTCGGAACACAGTTTAATAGATGTCACAGCACAGGGGGTGGGTAGTGTACTTGTCCCTGTTGGAAATGGGAAGGAACATAACCTTGGTAAGCCAAAAGATCATAGAGCACCGTACGGCAATCTTTGCAATGAGCTGATAGATCAAGGTTATAACGTGCTGCATAGAGTTAAACAGACCAAAAATGGGGCAGTCAAATATCGATTTGATAAAAAGATCAAAATCGAGCATGTCATCGACTACATAAGAAAAAGCAAGGAGGATACAGATAAGCAAGTCTATTTGTTCTTCTGTGTTTTGGTCACCAGGTTGCTGCTGCCAACACTGAGCAATTATGTCAATCCAAGGACTGCATGGATGTGCTCTAACTTTGAACTGATGCGCAACTTGAACTGGTGCCATTTGATCTGTAAGGATCTCAAGGATAAATTCTCTACCTGGCAGAAAAAGGAAAATAAAGTAAATGCCACAATCGAGGGTTGCACAGTTGTGTTGTTGGTAAGCGAGCATCTTTAAAGTAGTTTCTTTTACAAACAATATTTTTTTGTGTTTAATGGTAAATTGTGCTTGACAGATACGTTTCCTTGACAATTTTCTGCCGGAAGATAATTCGAGAGATCCTCCACGCATTGATTTCTACGGTGAAAAAGAAATTAAGGAACTGCTACTTAAAGTATCAAAAGAAGTGAATATCGCAGAAAGGGTAAGTGCACCAACAAACATGCTTCTACTCCAGAATTGGAATATTAAAAAAATATTGTCTTTACGTTGGTGGCCTTTCAGGTTGGCGAGCTCAAGGTCAATGTGGCTGAGGTCGAGGACAGTGTGCCTGAGGTCAAGGACAGTGTGCCTGAGGTTTCAATGGGCAAGGGCAAGGGCAAGGGTAAGCCCAAGCCCAAACCCTCCATGGTCAGGAAACCTACTTCAAGAATTCAACCGGTTAGGACAAATCCCTACTTTAGATTAGTGTATATAAATCCATTAAAATCAATGCTATCAGTCATTTTTATTTATTCCCTTGGCCTTTCAGGTGACAGGAGACTCAATAGTCTTTAATTTTCCATCGGTTCAAGTTTTGGTCGAGGAATGTGGGGGCAATGAGGGGAATATTCTCTCTAGAGAGCTGGACAACAAAATGAGGTGTCATCGATCTGCTATGATGGCAGAATTTCAAAAAATACAGAACCTCCAGCTACAGCATAATGAAGACTTAAAGAAGATTGTGGTAGAACATTGTAGCTTGTCTGAGATCTACAAGCATATCATACAGAAGGCCAAAATTCAAGATGAATAATTGATCAATCTGATGAAAGAAAAGATTGTAGTGGACATAGAGGGCCATCATATTTGTGAGTTATATTTCGTTAAATCCCTCGAACCACATGGTCACTTATCCAACTTTATTGTGGATGCTCTCTGCCACATATGGAACCAAGAATGGAATAACAAGAAGATGCTTTCTCAATGTGCTGTTGTAAGTACCAATTAGCACTACTACTGCTTTCTAAATGTGATTTTATCGTTCTAGGTGCCTGATTTTACTGCTACTGCTGCTGCTTTTGAAATGTGCTGTTTAGTGATCTAATTTCACCATGGCGTTTTTTTCTAGGATCAATTGTTAAAGAGGCAAATAAGAGCACATTATATCGAAAGAGAGATTACAGAAGAAGTTTTAAAGGAATACAACATTGTTTGTACTTTTTCCTTTCTATTTATTTGTATTTCACCATAATTTGGTTGGTTCATTTTTTTTGTAGATTTTTGTCCTTGTCCTTCGAGGTGATCACTGGACATTGGTTGTGGTGGAACTTCGGACAGAAGTTATAACTGTACTTGATTCACTATATGATAACCTTCAAGATTATCACTGGACATTGGTTAGATTTTTTTCAACTTAAAATGCCTTGCAACGAGAATATATGAAGCTGTTTCGTTACACCCTGAGCTGCCTCAACTGACCCATATCCGTCTTGCAGATAAGCTCATTGAAAGAGCATCTTAGTTTAAAAGCTGATAGAGAGATTTCAACACCAAATGTTCAAAAGCAAACAAACCTGTAAAAATTTTCAGCTATTTGCTAATTTCATACCTCAATTCGTGCTCACATCGTTATTTTGTAGAAATGATTGTGGTTATCATATGCTTCTGTACATATTGGGATTTGAGGATAAAAATTTCAGCAACATTGATGCGGTTAGTCCTGTGACTAGTACTTTAACATTCCACAATCACAAGCTTCGGTGACTGCACAGTTGTATCATATTAAAAAAAACTCAGCCGGTGGGGTACAGACCGCCCCCACGGTCTATTTGGCAGTTCTATCATATTTCTCTTTTGGAACGTTGTTGATTGTGCCAATGGCTCATCTAACTGGCTTTTATGATAAAAATGCAGGATGCAGTGCTCAGGTGCCGCCAACAAGTTGCAAGGATCCTCCTTGAGCATCAAGATAATAAAACTCCCAAGGAAAGCTTTACAAAGGGGGATTCAACGAAGAGGAGCCTAGAAGATGGAGATGAAAGAAATAGCAAGAAAGCAAAGCTAGCTCACAAGAGCAGCGTATGTTTACTATTGCCATCAACACATTTGCAGAGTCACTAATACTATTAGAAAACTAACACAATTGTTCTAAACTTGAACAGGCGGAAGTGAGTGAGGAAAACCCAAATGGTGAGGAAAAATCAAATGGTGAAGAAGATGGGGATTCAGATGATGTGGACGGATCAAGTGATGAAGATGATGGGGATGCAAGTGACGCAGAGGGTGATGATCAGAATGCACCTGGTGACGCAGAGGGTGATGATCAGAATGCACGTGATAAGAGTAGGAAGAACAGGCCTGGAAATGCAGGGAAACCAAAAAAGAAGAAGTCATATAACACAACCAAGTTACTGGGAGTGCCACAGGCGAAAACTGATAAATATAAAGGAACCTCCCCGCTGATCTCCCCTTTCAAAAAGGAGGGTACTGGGACCCAAGAACCACCTGTGGGTGAAGCACTGGTAGTGTTGAAAAATATAATTAACAACGAAAAGTACCAGAGGTACATTCTTTGCCTGTAGCTGTTGCTTTTAGTTGAGTAGTTCTTGAAACTTGCACTGATAATCATTTATTTCGATTTCCAATACCACTCATACCTTCATTAGTCCTCCGGGAGGAATGGGGACTACTATTGCGGATATCTGGCAGCTATCTGGAGCAGATATTACCAAGAGCTTTGAAAGCAAAACATTGTGTGAAGACACGGTGGTATCGTTCTACATGAAGTGTCTCATGAAGGATGACAATTCTTTAGGACCAGAGTATTCAGGTTACAGGCTTTTCCTGGATCCTAAAATTTCTGTAAGTGAAAATTTTCTGTGCAATGTTGCTTTAATCTTCTCATTGATTTTTTTTTCTGTGCACTTATAATGTTGCTTTAATCTTCTCATCACAGGAATTGTTGTTGCGTAAGAAGGGGTACCGTAAGGATAAGAATTGTGCATACATCAAAGCGGTTGTTGCAGAACTCGAATCACATTACAAGGCCGAACAATTTTTGAATTGCAGACAAGTAAGTACACAAGCGAGCAAATTTTGAAAGCCAGAGATGTATTTGAAAGCCCTTGTTCAGTATTCTTACACGGTATGTTTTTTTTCTCTACAGATTTTTTTGCCCGTCTGCTATGAGAAGCATTGGACTTTATATGCTGTCAACTACAGCTCAGAACAAATCGATATATTGGACTCCTTCAATTGTACGAAGCCTGAAAAGACGACTTACCACAAAAGATTCAACTCTAAGATAAGGACGGGGCTTTATGATGCGCTGCAGATTTTTACAGAAAATAAAATGAAACCATTTTATGAATGGGGCTTTCCATATGTATATGTATCTACTCAAGAACCTGGAAGCAATGACTGCGCGTTCTTTGTCATGATGTTCTCGAAGCTGTATGATGCGGATGGCGGCAAGCATCGGTCTTGTTACTTGGAACAGGTAATTTGTTTGCCAATTTACAGCTCATTAATTGATTTGGCAAACCATCTAACATGATTTTCCTTGTTTCTCTAAAAAATGCAGACAGGAAGTGATGTGCTAAGGAGTAATATTCTATTATACTTACTCTATCATGAGCTAAATGCATCAGTCACGGCAATACCACAAGATATCAAAATGCCAACTCCTGATGCATGAATGGACATGTAATTGACGATGGTAAAATCTCATGTTCGGGGTGGACATGTAATTGGAGATGATAAAATCTTCTGTTCTCGTGTTCGGGGTGGACATGTAATTGGAGATGGTAAAATCTCCTGTTCGGGGATGGTAAAATCCTGTGCTGGAGGATGATAAAACCGTGTGTTAGTGTGGATGATTTAGACATGTATGGTTGGGTTCCATTTGTGTACTTGGCGGAATTTGGCATGGCTCACTGTGCATTTGTATGGTCTGACGAAACTTTATCTTCTTATAGTTTAGGTGCTTTCTCTGTTTTCGGTTTTGTTGCTTGTTCAAGTCCGGTAAGAATGGTAAAATCCTGGGTTCTAAGCTGATAAAATCTGGGTACACAACTGGACTATCCTGTTACGGAATGAGAACACAAGAACCAACATACACTGTTGAACAATACTATTGGACCACTAGAACAAAAAAAATTGTAGATCCAAGATTCCCTCCTAAAGTGAGTCCAAGACGGCCCAAGTCTATTTATAGATCCTCTTGGCTCAAAGAGCCGCTGGGAGCTCGTAGACACGCCCGGACTCTGAGCAAGGTCTGCTTCTTATGGTCTGGTTGGCCACAACCAACCACGTGTCCCCTTTTCATACCTTGGCCGTCCATCTCCAACGGTCACTAGGGTTAGGCGTGATAGTTAAGTTAGGATTGTACTCAGCAGGGTTGAGTCCGATCACAAAGAAAGCACGCGAGTTCGACCGGACTCAGCAGGGTCGGGTCCGGTCACAAGAAAACGCACGAGTCCGACTGAGTATAGAGAGTTCCCTAAACGCTTAGAATCGATCATACTTGGTACTTAGTCCGCACCGAGTGACCAAAGCCAAGGTCTGGTCGGTGCCCAAATTTACACCGAGAGGTATAGACCTCGTCAGACCGAGTCTGATGCCCCCAATGCTTGGATTTTACCAGGCTATGTTATCAGATTTTACCATCGTAGGTGGATGATTTTAGCCCAGCATAATAAATGTTCGAAGCCCCAGTAGCGGCGCATTCCCGTCCAACTCCCGTTCCCAACCCATAGCGGCGAGCGGCCACATTCGCAGCCGCCGGCGCAGGCAGGCAGGGATGGCAAGCAAGGCGGCGAGCGTTGACAGGCGCAGCCGCCGGCGTAGCCAGGCACAAGGTAGGCCGGCGCAGGCAGTCAGGCCGGCGTGGCGGCGAGCGGCATCCAGCAAGCTCCAATCAATCCCTCCAAATTGGTAAGAAAATTTTGCTTAATTGGCATCCCCTGGATCCATGCGATTTTCAACATATTAGTGATGCCTGCGTCTCATGCCTTGCTCAGAAGATGTTGCTCGAGGCTTTTATTGGATCACAAGTAGTGATTGGGGCGTTGGTCCTCGTACACCCTCAGAAGCTGAAATTCGAAGCTTTTGTTTCATTACAAGCATTGATTGGGCCATTGGTCTGCTTGTTTAAATCAAAGATCATTACAGGGTATTTTTTATCTAAATATATCTAGTTATTCCTTTGTATTAGAGAATATGAGTTTACTGATCTGTTTATTCCTTTATATCAGAATGCTAAAAACAATGGAAAAAGGAGGGAACAAAAATTTACTGGATATGCAAACAGACATCTTCCTGGTAGGTCATATGGTTGCAATTTTGGTTGATTTGTTGATTACTCTTATATTAGCTGCAAACAACTATGGACTGTGCATGATGCAATTTAAGTTTTATTTATCTCTGTAGCTGCAAGCAACGTTTGGACTACAATTGGTGACCATTCTGATTTATCTGAGTAAACCCTTTTTCTCAAAAAGGTAGAATTATGGATATGTCTAGTTATTGAGAAAATTATCATGGACACTATCACTTAGCTGTTTTTTTTGTTTATATCAGTAATGGACGTAGTGTCAGCCACCAGTACCAATGCTCTAGCAATAAAATTTCATCGGGGATAATTATGAAAGATTTGTCTGAGTTCAGAGCCAGAATTGATGAACTTGAGAAGGAGATCGCATTTACTTTTGTTGCAGCAGTGTCAATAGAACATCAAATCACTGAAATTGAAAAGCGCCGCATGGTTCAATCTATTATGCATGTATGCTTCTTTTTTCACCATTTTCTTATTTATATACTTATATTACCTATTTACCTATGGACCTAACATAGTTATTTTCTGGACGCCATGAAGCATTTTGGGTACTGAAGTTGCCACTTAATTTTTAGGTAAGTTAAAAGGACCAAGTGAGTTTTTTTATTTGTTATGTGTTGTACTCTGATGGTTATTGTTGTTATTTACAGAGCTTGTACAGTGGTCCAAGACTTTTCGCCGTGAATGTTCCAAGTCTTCTTGAGCTATGTAGAAGTCTCACATGAGTTTCAAATTGTGTTTGTTGTTGTAATAAACTCTCATAATATGGCTCTTGGATCACAATGTGTTAGCAGTTGTATGCACTCTTCATAATATGGCTAGTTGTGTGTTAGCACTTTCGTATGTGCTATTGGTGTGCCACAAGTAAACAAGGCTGTACATGTATGTGCTATTGGTGTGCCACAAGTAAACAAGGTTGTACAAATTCTCCATCGTTCACTTATATTTTATCATCTTGCACTTAGATTTGACCACCCCGAAACGAGCATTTTATCAAGGGTTTGCCTTAGATTGTACCATCCTTCACTTATTTTACTGTCCCAGAACCTACAATTTTACCATCCCCCGAGAAAGCTTTTACTTGCTAAATAAGAGATTTTACTGTTCCTTGGTTTTACCTTACTCCATCATCCAACAAATGAGGATTGGTTAGTTGAAGAACAATATTTTTTGGTGCCATATGCAAAGCTCATGAGGCTGCGAGCACTTGTGGCAGTTCTCTCTTCCACACTGGGTCGAACTGTCTTGCCGGATTTTTCGTTTGCGGGCTGTGGAGTTGTGGATAAAAAAAGCATGCACAGAACTAGTATAGTAATAATCGAACCCAGGTATGGATGGGAAGTACGGTGGCCGACGGCCGACGAAGTATACCAGGTCGTTGAACAGCGAGGAAGGTGTGTTGAACAGCGAGGAGTAGCAATGAAGGTAAAATTCAAAACACAAGCAGTCACCGGGTCGAACTGTCTCGCCAGATTTTTCGTTTGCAGGCTGTGGAGTTGTGGATCAAAAACAAGCATGAAATTCTACCATCGCCCCACAACCTGGGATTTTATCGTCCTTGGTGTAGATTTTACCACGCATGGTAACAGATTTTACTGCTTAAAGTATTTAATTTTACCCCCCTGGACAGATTTTCTTGCTTAAGTATTTAATTTTACCGTTAGTGTTGGATTTTATCGTCCTGGCTTCCTGATTTTACCAACCCTGTTGACAGATTTTATTTCTTAAGTATCTGATTTTACGGCCAGTGATTGATTTTATCATCCTGGCTGCCTGATTTTATCTCCACCGGTGACAGATTTTACCGTCAGTGCTGGATTTTACTGTCGTTTAGTATCCAATTTTATCGCCAATGGCGACAGATTTTACTGCTTAAATATGGAATTTTACCGCCAGTGTTGGATTTTATCATCGTGGTTGCCTGATTTTACCGCCCCCGGTGACAGATTTTATTGGATAAGTATCCGATTTTACCGTCAGTGCTGGATTTTACTGTCGTTTAGTATCCGATTTTACCGCCACTGGTGACAGATTTTACTGCTTAAGTATTGAATTTTACCACCACCGGCGATAAATTTTACTGGTTAAGTATCCGATTTTACCGTCAGTAATGGATTTTACCGCCAATTAGTATCCGATTTTACCTCCAATGGCGACAGATTTTATTGCTTAAGTACGGAATTTTACCGCCAGTGCTAGATTTTATCGTCCTGGTTGCCTGATTTTACCGCTCGTGATGACATATTTTACTGGTTAAGTATCCGATTTTACCGTTAGTGCTGGATTTTACTGTCGTTTAGTATCCGATTTTACCGCCACTGGTGACAGATTTTACTGCTTAAGTCTTGAATTTTACCGCTCGTGGTGACATATTTTACTGGTTAAGTATCCGATTTTACCGTCTGTGCTGGATTTTACTGTCGGGGATGCAAATCAACGGGAAGACAAGGATGATACGGCGATTTTATCCTGAGGTTCACGTGCTTGCTAACACGCTAGTCTCCGTTGTGTCGACCGCTCACTTGATGGTTCGACGGCTAATTGGCATCACCCGCCAAGCCCACACATCGGGCACCACAAGAACCAACCCCAAAAGTGAGGGTAGTTCATTGACACGCTCTACTAGAGTTACTCTTCACGGTCCCCGTGGAGTGAGCACAATCCTCCTCACAAATCCTCCTCCGGAGCACCGCACAATCTTCTCGCGTGTTTCAACAGAGTCACAAGCCACTAAGCCGTTTAGGAGGTGGCAACCTCCAAGAGTAACAAGCACCACCGGCTTACAACTCGATCACCTAGTGCCACTCGATGCAACCTCACGATTCAACGCACTAGAATCACACTCACTCGCAATTGGATCTCACTCTTGCAAGCACAAGTGAGTTGGAGGGCTCCCAAGCACACCTACACAAGCGACCAAGGCTTAAGGGTGCTCAGCAACTAGCCCAAGCCCGAGCTCCACCTCTATTTATAGCCCCCAAGCCAAATATAGCCGTTGGAGCAAAGCTGCTGATTTCTACGAGGGCACCGGACACGGCGGTGCCTAGCACCAGACACGACGGTGCCCCTTCCAATGGTCAAATTTCAACGGCTAGAAACTAGCCGTTGGTCACCAGACAGCTAGGGGCGGTGCACCGCATAGGGGTTGTAACACCCCTGGTGTTACGAGCTTGCTTAGCACCGAAATTGAGGCCCAAGAGGGATTAGCCAATCAAGTTTTTGGGTTTTAAAAATTTAAAACGCACATAAAATAATAAACGAATCCTATGTGACTCACTTTTGTGGACTCAACTAAATATCCCAAGTTAACTTACTTAGTGCATAAAAGTGCTAATGAAAATCCTAACAAGAAAAATAGGATAGGCCGTTTTAATTGTTCGGCACAAAAAATAATTTTTATAAACAAAAATAAAATATAACTTGTATATAGTACTTAAATAAAATTCGAAGTGTAAGTTTAGCAGATCAAAATGCAACTTGGATTTTTGAGAATAAATATTGTTAATTAATATTTTTGGGAGTTCCAAAATCCCAATTTGAAATTAAGATAAACTCTTTTCGTTAAGTCGGCAAACATTTGAACTTATGTTTATAGTGCGAATTTTGTCAAATTATATTAAGCAAACTAATTAAATAGTGCCTAAATATTTTGTTTCCATAAGATTAGTATAAAGTATGGACTATTGCATGAGATGCTTGTTGGGTGAAATAAATTGGGTTTAGACCTTTTTAAAAGTTTAGGCAAAAGTGTTAAGGATTATTAGTTCAAACTGAACCCTAGATTTGCCATTTTGGCATTCAAATCCTGAAAAATGGAATTAAAAACTAGTGTCATGTTTTGGCCTGGTGATTTGCATCTTGACGAGTGCTTTGCAATGGTATAAGGGTTAGTCGTGTTAGTGATGGTTTTAGTCGCTAATTAAAAGTTTTAATAGTCTAAATTGCGTTTAGGCGCGGCTATTGGGCCTTCTAGCCGCGGTCACCATGCCCTGGCTCAGCAACGCCGCGCTCGGCCGTGCACTATCCGGTTGCAGTCACCCACGCCGTGGCGTTGGCCGGCCCCGGCTCGGCTGACCTCCGCTACTGCTGCCACGCTGCAGCGCTCTGTGCCGCTGTCCCTATCGCCACTGCGGCGCTGCTGCGCTGCTCTCTCTCTCCCTCCCTCCCTTTGCCGTAGCCTGCGCTGTTCGCTACGCGCATCGTTGTGCTACCGTGCCACGGCCTCGGGACCGTGCCGCTATCGCTGCTGCCGCTGCCGTGTCACTGTTGTCCTCGACGTCTGAACCGTCGTACACCAAGTGGCAAGAGGCCATATAGTCATCTGATCGTGCCACCACCGGCCAAGCGCCATAGCGCATCGATTCTTATCTAGTTCAAGTATGGCTGCATCGATTAAGTTCGACCTTCACTGCTCGAATTAGATTAAGGTCAAGTTATCGGCTCTACCTAAGGGTGGCATCCTCCTAGTAGATTCATTAAGTTACCGATCTTGCTGATGTTCTTATTGTCATTAGTTTTCAGCAATATCAACCTGCCCGATCAAGATCGATCTAGATTAGCCTCACACCCTTTTAATCCATCATTTATTATGTTACATTGCGACGGTTCTTACTTTAAACGACGGATTATGTTTCATCGGCTGTTCTGCTTCGATCTTGGCCATGCATAGTACATGGTCAAGGCATGTCTGATCTTGAGAAGGTTTACTAGCTAGTTGAATCTGGTCCATAGCTCGCTATTATGGATGTATCGATTCAGTCGACCCCCACTGTTAGTACTTTAGATTGGAGTATGCTAGCTAGTGGATTTGCTTTCGACCAGGCATGACCCTGGCTATTTGCTATGCCCGCATCGGCTAAATAGCCGATTGCCTATGCTTTAATGCCTACCGTGTGTCTCTATGATTCTGTTAAATGTGAATAGATCCGTTTACTTTAAAGGGTTGATTTGTTGTCTTTATCATGGCTGCCATCGATCCGATCGAACCCCACTATTAAAGATATCAGGTTAGGTCTGATGAGCTCATAGATCTGTCCATGTTAAATAGTCGATTATTCACATGTTGTAGTCCCTTTTCTACCTGAATTGGTTATTTCAGCCGATTCGCTCGTGCTTTCACACATATAGCATGTCTTTCAGAAAACCTGTCAATGTATAGACGGTTTTATGGATTCTTCGATTTAGTTTGTTATTATCATTATAGCTGCCATCGATCTGGTTGAACCTCACTGTTGATAGTAACATATTAGATTCCGAGCGTTTGTAGATCCATTTGTACTAGACAGTCGATTTATTCGCATGTTATATCCTTTCTCGTTCGATTCATTGGCTCAATGCTTTACACTGGTAATATCCACCTAGCTGATGATTTTACTTATATCTACGTGCATTATACTTGTCATCATAAAATCAATCGCAACCCACGAGCTTTACAGTCCTTAATAGCTGATTTCTCTGCGTATCGGCTGTTTAGTCAATTTTTCCTGCCTGGCTGCTCCTAAAGCGGCACACTTGGAACTGTCTGGGCAAGACTGACATGTTCCACCTTAAATTACTAATAAACTTTCTCTCCTTATCAATTACAGGTCAAATTGACTGGCACGCCTTCGAGAATTCGCAGGGTCGACTGGTCCTGCGTTGAAGCCAAGTGGATCTCCAGCCTTGCTCCATCAAGCAGATCCTTCCGGCTTGCTGTGTGTCAAGCGCATTGACACGTTTTTGTGCCGACAGGTACTTTGGATCCGGACTTGGTTAGGCATTCGAGCAAGGCTGGATTGCACTTGTTCCGCATGTGTCGATTGAGGACCGTCCGTTGCTGTGGATGGTAGTCAGGTCACAGACTTATTATCCTGAGCACATACTTGCTTATAGGAGCGGGAAGGCTCGTTATGCTCTTATTGTGGGTTCCGACTCTTTTCAGACCGACTGATTGGAGGTGGGGAAAGGTGGAGGTCTAAGCACCATACTGAGACTGGGTCTCAAGTGTGGGGGCTTAGAGTCCAAGTTTGGACGGGGACCTGGACCTCGTGACAAGAGTGGAATGGGTTGGTCTTGTTTGTGCCTAGGGTACAAACGGGGCGTGTGTTTTGGGGTACCCAACCGGGATATATTTGTTCGCGAATCGTCGTTTCTGTGAGACGGTACCGACTTGGCTATGGTCTAGCACCGTAGTAAGAACTGGAATATGAAAGATGATAAAATGGTTCTGATTGCTTACCACCTACTTGAAAGTTGCATAGGTGCTTACATAGAATGGTTAGTTAATGAACTAATGATGACTGCTAATGAAGTTGAATATAAGGACACACATTTAGTAATGCTTCTACAGATGCAATAACCCACAAGCCATATAGCCTTGCATATCCTTGGAGTCTTTTATTTTCCTCCTATTGGGTAAGTCTTGCTGAGTACAATCGAGTACTCAGGGTTTTATTCTCCTGTTGCAGGTGATTGGAGGATACTTAGAGCTGACTCTTGTGTGTGGAAACCTCCTGGTGGGCTCAGAGAGGATTCCTTTCACTCTACGGCCGTAGTGCTTATTTATAACCCTTATGAAAGGTTTTTATAAGAAAAGATGTAAAATCTGCTAGCATCTCTTGTATAAAAATGTCTACTATGTTAATGCTCCACCATATCCTTAAATTAATCCTGCTTCCTCTGTAACTCTGATAACATTGTTATATTCTATTGTTATAATAAATTGAGGTAATATTCTGATACTATAATAAAGTGATGTAAGAAATGACTTAAGAATGTTGTAAGCTTTATTCTCTCATTTATGATCCTGGTGGAAAAATATGGATTTTTTAGTTCTCCCTTGGGGTGTGCTCGATGGAACTACATAGTTTAGTGTCCTCTCTTGGGAACTTAGTGTCTAATGAAAGATAAGTACTCCTAGGAGGAATTAGATTAGGCAGTTCTGCCATAGGGGTGGCGGTGACCTTTTGAGCCAACTACGTGAAACTCTGACTCTCTGGAAATTTAGGGCGGTCCACCACCGTCACCATGGCTGTGACCCCCTGCGCTCAGGTCCAAACTCACCAGCCTCGGGAAGAAAGCGGCGGTGGCACCGAACGTCCCCTGGCGGCATACCGCCCTGCACATGACGGTGTACATCATCACCGGTGGTGACCACCTCCACTACCGCTGCTCTGAATCGGGGCCAGGTGGGCACCGCCCTAGCGGTGGCGGTGCCACCGGACAAGGCATGGTGGTGCCAGCCCCAACACACCTTATCGGTTAAGGCCACGTGGGCACTGCCCTAGGGGTGGCAGTGCCACCGGACATGGGGTGGCGGTGCCACCCAGGCAGCACCCCAAGCCTGGTTTCGCCTCTTTTTTTCACCAACTTCTTCTCCTTTGCAAATGTGCCAACACCACCAAGTGTTTACCAACTTGTGCATGTGTGTTAGCTTTTCACAAATATTTTTTAAAATGATTAGCACTCTTTTCACCACGCCACTCGATCCTAACACATATGCAAAGTTAGATCGCTCGAGTGGCACCGATACGCAAACAAGTTTGCTCCTCTTGATAGTACGACCATCTATCCTAAACCCGGTCATAAACTTCTCTACACTCCTATGACCGGTGAAATAAAATGCCCTAGGTTATACCTTTGCCTTGTGCATTCCATTCCATCTCCTCCATTGTTGATGCAACACATGCACCAACCAATCACCGTTGCTTCGGTCCATCAGCGCCAAGTCATCACTCAACTTGCCCTTCACACTTGCAATAGGTCCATCGAGCCAAGTTTTGTCTTGATCTTCTCCACCTTGATCACATGACTCAATGTCATGTCTCATATGCAATGAGCTCCTTCCTCACATGTGTGAGCTTTGCAACATCTCCATGCCATTTCACCTCTATGGCAAAGGTTGCTCACACATGATGTACCTGTGGACTAATCACCTATGTATCTCACATTAAACATAATTAGTCCACCTAGGTTGTCACTCAGTTACCAAAACCGAACAAGGACCTTTCAGTTCCATTCCTTCCAAATTACCCAGATGACAATCATGACACATACAGCTAGGTGTCCAAATTTGGCCCCTCCTGTTATCAGGTCTTGGAAGTTCTTAATGTTGTCTACTTGTTTCCAATTGTCCGGTTGAATATTTTGGCATCGGCTCCAGATGCTGATTTGCTTCTTGCCAAAGTAGTGAACATTGTTTTTTTTGAAACAAAGGACTGTGGGGGAGATCCCCATAGTAGATTTTATAAATAATTTAAGCAACAGTCAAGATTACAAACATGTTTTAACTGAAAGCATCTAGCCAAAAGCAAAAGGAAGACCTAAGGTCCTCCCTGAGTATGGATTGCAAATTACATTGATGCTTGAAATTTACAAGCCATAGAGAAGGAGTTGGGTCTCGACACTGAAAAATCTTGTCGTTTCTAAGTTTCCAGAGCTCCCATGCTGTAATTAGGGATGCTTCGATGAAGAAGTCCAAAGCATGCACCTCATTGGCCCTCATCAATCTTTTAGCTAGTGGCAGGGAGACGTCCCAGGAGAAGTTAATTGAGGTCCACCACTGAACCACAAATGGGCACGTAAAGAAAAGATGATCAATATCTTCGTGAGAGTAGTGAACATTGTTGGCACGATGTTTTGCTATGAGGGACCAGACTAGTTTGAGCCACACCAAACAGCCCCTAAAATCTCTGGTATCAACTAATAATCCTTGCACATGCCGAGTTGGACTGATTTGTAGTGGAAGCTGGCCTATTAGTGACTGCCTTTGTCCTGTCCCTATGCATGCACCTTCACAGCAAGTTCATCAGTAGCTTGATGTCCTGCTCTGCTGCAGCAACATGGCATGCAGAGAGCAATTACTGTTTTATTACTAGCAACTAGTTTGCCACTCATTCATGTGTGCTCACTGCTCACTGGTCTGGTATGCTATGCTTATGCTGGCAGTGTTTGAATTGAAACCCAGCCCTGGTTGCGCATGCATGAGACATTCTGCAGTCTCAGATATGTAGTTAATCGATCATTGCATTGTTAGCTAGGCGTCAATGAAAATCTTGACAAAAAGAAATATGTGCTACTCTATACAATACACATTCTGAGGAGGTTGTTCAATTCAGGCAAATGAATGCATGCATATGCAGATTCGGTGCCACGGTCTCTTGTTTTTACAGCAGCTGCTACTACTGCACTTTTTGTCGGGCCTCCCTTGTATTGTCGGACAAAGAGACAGACGTCGAAGAACGCTATACCATCCAGCATTCCAGCAGTGGTGTTTGTTTTAGACTTTTCGTGGGAGTAAATGTGTAAGAAGGTTATTACAGTTTGATGATGCTGAGTTTGATAACCAGGTCCAGACTTTGGAATGTGCCAAATTATTGAAAGCCATGGAACTTGATGAAGAAGAAGGATTAGTGGAGGAGCTGGAAGACAACTTTGACACTCTAATTCAGGAAGATGATGAAACATGTCAGCTCCCTAAGGAGTGGGTGTTTAATCTCACTGAAGATAGAGAGGAGTCTCAGACCAACAGCCAGATGGAATTCACTATGAGGATTGTTTCTGATATGACAGAGAACAGAGGAGCTGGTATCCAGGAATCTATGTCCTGTAAGATTGTTTCTGATGAAGATAAGGGCTATAACAACTCTCAGAATGGTGGGAATGAGACAGAGATACAAGATTTAGATGGGAAGATGCAACAAGGAAAGAAAGGGTCCAAGAAACTGCAATGGGGTCCTATTTTTCCAACAAGAAAGAGTGCCAGGAACGTAGACAGTGGAAAAATTGTGATGGATAAAGCACAGGAAGCTAAAAGGAAGTGGAATTTGGATGACAAAATAGGTAATCTACCCTACTAATGCACCAAGTTTTCTTCGCTTGGTCCACCCAGAAAAGCGTCCCCCGCTGAGATGGCCATCCTAAATGCACCCCAAAAATTGTACACACAAAACCAACCACATCTGAATCAACCACCTAGATCTGTCCTCAATATTCTCTCTCATTACTCACGCACGATCCAACGATCAGCATATTTTGTATGGTATTCCTCCTCCCCCTCCATGCGTTGCGGAAAAAGGAATATTGACGCGAGAAAAATTGACGCACGAGAAATCCGTGGCTCTTTCCACGCGGAGTCCGCCTCCGCTCGATCTCCTGCCTCCGCACCTACGAAGCCTCGCCGCAGCACATACATTGCCTCTGCATATGTTGCTCATCCCTCCTCCATCCCGGTGCTGATCATTCCTACGTGATTCCCCACCACCTCCGTCGTGGACGTGCAGGTCGGCTCCATCATCGATGTGTAGGCTGGGCGATCTTGATTGTGGGCAGCACAAGTCCGGGCGGGTCTTTACGACGGTGGCCGCAGCTTCCAAGATGCGGCACCAGTAACGCGAAATCCATGGGAGCAGGCCGAGCAGGACGCAACCTAGAAGATTGATCTCTCAAGATCAGCGATCCCAGCGGGCTCTCTGAGGGACTCACAAACAATGGCGGCCACGGCGACCAGGACACGCCACCAGTGACGTGAAGACCGTGCGATCAGCCGAGGAGGACGTGGGGAACCTGTACCACACTACCATGGCACATTCAAAATAGACGACCATCACGGCGACCAAGGTTATGTTTCAAATCAATCTGTGAAGTTCATGTCATATGGAGGTGTTGCCGCTTCTCTGATGATCCAAATGTTGGCTGCCTGGACCAAACAAACTAGCAGTATAGATCGAGTGGTGCGGGTGTGGCCTTTCGTTCTGCCATATAGTAGGGTAGATGCGCAGCTAGGCAATGCCCCGGCTTCTGAAAGGAAATAGAAAACTTACAGCCCTCACAAATATAGTTATATATACGAAGGTAGTATGTTTTGCGTACAAAAAGAAGAGATACATAAAGCAACCAATTTTCAGGAACAACTTAATTTTAGAATTGCATATTTCAAGGTTTTCAAGGTCTTACTGATAAAAAATAGAGAAGAGGTCTGCAGGCAATCTTTCCACTAATGTGTGTTTACCATTGTTTTTTGGGCCCATGTCCTAGTTTCTCATTCAGTTTTCATATCAAGTATGACAAAATAAAATTTTGTATAGGAATACTTACCCAATAGATAAGCTACCTACAGACAACACTCTTTCACCCTAACTTTTGTAGTGCTACCCTCAACTTTCTATCTGAGTTCTAACATTCCATTTTTCATTGACCTAAACAGGGAAGCTATTCATCGACTTGACAATGGGGACGCCAATAGATGGACGCACTGCCTTCAACGATATAACAAACATCCAAACCCCATGTACGTGATTAACCAAATTAACATACATACAAACAACACCATGTATATATATGACACCACCATTCCGAACAGCTTGCACTGATGAAGATCGCAAGAGGGAGGAAAGAAATAGGAAACGACGGGAGTACCGTGCAAGGAGAAGGGCTGAACAAACTGACGAGGAAAGGGAGGAAATAAATAGGAAGGCACGTGAGTATCGTGCGCGGCGGAAGGCTGAATCGAGTGCACTTTCAAACCCACCGGATCAAACACGATCTTCGGGAGGTAACAATACGCTATTTAGAATGTGGCTACATCTCCTAGCTGCGCATCTTGTTTTTAATTATGCCCCTTGACAGCAATAGAAGGACAATATCCACATACTAACACCATTGGAGGAGGAAAGTTGACAACAAACGGGACAAATCCATCGATAGTTGTCCCGCCCTCGGCGGAAAGATTTCATCCTGCCGTAGCGGTGAATTTCTGTGACAGGGAAGCTACAGGGACCTACTCTAGAATAAGGCTACACACACCCATTCTGACTGCGGCCTCAGCAATTTTGAGTGGCGCATCTTCGCTTCAACACAAAGAAAATGAAAACCCTCGTCGGTCTCCGGAATGGTTGCATCGAAATGATAATTACATCAGGAGTCATCAAATGTATGGAAATAATGCACGTCAGCAGTCTACTGAATTCCACCATGGTCTAGGTGAGTCAGCATTTCCATGACGGTTCGACATTTACATGGTACTTATTTTTTATGAATCTATTTTAATGAGTTAATAAATGCACTGAACAAACCTGAGCAGGGTCCAGTTCAAGTGGAGACAGGCTTTTGAGAAGAAGAGAGTGGTACAATAATATGGATGACTCCAAAAAACATGAAGTATTGACCAAAATGGCATTGTATACAAGGGATAATAGAAATAGTGCACCTCCATCCATGCAGGCTACTCTAACCAATGCCCAATGGACAGGTTTGTACGGCACTGCTCTATTACACCCACCTTGGTCTAATAACCACAACTAACGTATGGTCCATGACCTACTGTAGGGCTACCACCGCCGCTCCAACGGTACAATGGGAACACCGATGAGGTACATGAATATGATAGTACCTTGTTTGAGCCAGCACACAATGAACAACCTAATTCAGATGAAGAGGAAGGTGGGTTCCTTTTTAATATTAATCTAATTTAGAACACGGAAAAAGTACACTATAATATGAATCATTTTGGCTGACTGTGCAGTTCCTTACTTACAAGCGGAATACATGGAAGATCAGAGTGACGACGATGAAGCGAGGCAATTTCATGGGGAAGGTACTTATGGAAATGTACTGAAGTCCAGAATTAGTGTGTTTAAATAGTTTTACCATGTCCATTTGCATCTGATCCTTAATTTCCATGCAGATGAAGGATTCGAATCTTACCGTATACCTGGTCATACTGACACCGACGATCCTTACGACTACGTCTATGAGGATTTACCAGATCGGCACCATGTTTTGAGAAAGGTACCTGATTGCAGGTATTGTGGGGCTATATGGTTCGAATATGAACCACCAGGATTTTGTTGCCGAAAGGGAAAGATTCATGTGCATATTCCTGAAGTGCCAGCTGAATTAAAGAGGTTATTTACTAGCCAGGTAGATGTCGATGCAAAATATTTTAGAAAACACATACGTTACTTCAACTCTCATTTCTCTTTCACGACCCTTGGGGTTACCTTGGATCGACGAGTTGCCACCGCAGTAGGCACTGGTATCTATACATTTCGGGTGCAAGGTTCTTTGTACCATCGTCTTGATCATTTGGTCCCGGGTTCCAAGGGCCCACGACACATGTAGCTCTACTTTTATGATACGACAGATGCAGGGTTAACACACAGAACACGGAGATCTCCTGACCTCGACACAAACCTCATTAGAAATATTTTGATGATATTGGAGGACAATCTGTATGTTCAGACCTTCCAGCGGGTTGGAGCCATTCCAAATCTTGATAACTACATCATTGAACTAAATACTAATGTCACGCCTAACCAGCGGAGGTACGCGTCTAACACACTACAATGTCCTCAGATACTGTAAGTACTACCTTAATAAGTAATCTAATTGTTCTTGTTTCACTGATCCTTGTGCCTAAAAGGTACAATGCACCAACATCCTCCTAGGTTGGTGCTATCTAGACCGAAGGAGATGACCCCCAAAGATGTTTTGATAGGAGTGTGCTTGTGTATGCAAGAGGAGACCGCCCAATGTATATCAAGGCATATCATGGTTGTTATGATCCATTGTCATATCCTTTCTTTAATCCTAGGGGTGAGGCTGGTTGGAATAAATTTATGCCATATAGTGGATCATCAACCGTTCAAGCTACTACTGCTGAGGACGAGCCTACAAGTTTAATATCCTTGTATTATTATAAGAAATCAATTCAAACCTGTCTCCACTCGATACTCATTTTTTTCTAATAATTTGAAACCATACACAGATGATGCTGAACATGACGCTGACATACAGCAAGTTGAATACTTAAGTAGCCTTATGGAGGAAAATCAATCTGGAAAATTTGTGACTGCCCGAGAATACTATTGTTTCTTAATGCAAGTTAGAAGGGGTCTTTTTAACATCTTGTTATTCGGAGGATGACTTTTCCAGCAGTGGGCTGTCAACATGTATATCAAGATAGAGTCTATGAGGCTTGATTGGTATTCTAACCCGGCAAACCAGAAACTCATACGGGCTGAACTATATCAGGTGAGGGAAATGCTCTCCATACAAATTTTTATTCCTGTACATTATATATATTCATTATTATATATATCGTATATATGTTCATCCAATTAAATAATCATTCTAACTATGTTTATTGCACTACTTCATGTAGGGCCTTGTTGATGTAGTTTCTAACGGAGAGACTAGAGCTTCGGAAGTTGGAAAGAGAATTGTGTTGCCGCGTTCTTTCCCGGGTGGTGATCGTGACATGATGCGGTGGTACCTTAACGCAATGGCCATTGTGCAATGTTTTGGCAGACCAGATTATTTTATCACAATGACATGCAATCCGCAATGGCAAGAGATCACAGAAAATCTTGAACCTGATCAAGAGCCACAAGACAGACCAGACCTGGTTTCAAGAGTATGCAGGGCCAAGTTACGATCATTGATGGATTTATTGACCAAGAAAAAATACATTGGAGATGTTGCAGCATATGTGCATGTCACGGAATTTCAAAAAAGAGGCTTGCCCCATGAACACGTCCTATTGATTATGAAATTAGGAAGTAAGCTGATAAACCCTGATGATTATGACAAGGTTATTTGTGCTGAGATACCAGACAAAGACAAGTATCCTGTGTTGCACGGACTTGTGATTAAGCATATGTTGCATGGACCATGTGGAGTCTTGAATAGAAGGTGTCCTTGTATGGTTGATGGAGCATGTCAGTTTCAGTTTCCTCGTCAATTTTGTGATGCAACACGACAGGGGAATGATTCATATCCTTTGTATAGGAGGAGAGACGATGGGCATCGAGTGAAAATAAGAGGGGCTGAGTTAGACAACCGGTGGGTGGTTCCATACAATCCTGGACTCCTTATGAGGTATAATTGCCACATGAACGTTGAAGCATGCGCAAGCATCAAAGCTTGTAAGTACCTGTTTAAATATGTATACAAAGGCCACGACCGTGCTTCATTCTCAGTTGAACCTGCTGGAGTTATCAATGAGATCCATAGGTACCGGGATGCTAGATACATATCACCTCCTGAAGCTGTATACATGATTTTTGGTTTTCATCTTTTTGGAGTATGTCCCTCTGTTTTGTAGCTCCAATTACATCTACCAAACATGCAATCTGTCACTATGGAGGAGTCTGAAAACCTGGAAGATGTCATCAATAAGCCATCTTCCACTATGACTACTCTCACAGAATATTTCAAGATGAATCGTGCTGACAGTTATGCAAGGACATTATTATATAGGGAGTTCCAAGAACATTATCGGTGGATCCCCAAGTGCAAGGTCTGGCAGAGAAGGAAGACCAGGCTAGGACAGATTGGGAGGATTGTGTATGCGCACCTGGCAGAGGGGGAGAGATATTTCTTAAGAGTGCTTCTAAACCATGTAAGAGGTGCAACCTCGTATGAGGATTTAAGAACAGTGAATGGTATCACATACTCTACATTCAGAGAATCATGTGAAAAGAGAGGTCTCGTTGAGACAGATAAGTCCCTTGATGACGCCTTGAGTGATGGTGCCACTTTTCAAATGCCAGCTGCACTACAGAGATTATTTGCAACTATTCTTGTATTTTGTGAGGCCACCAACGTACGCGAGCTATGGGAGAAGCACAAGGATTCATTGTCTAAGGATTATAAAAGAGACAATCCTAACTCAAGTGCTGTCGAGCAAATGGTGTTGAGAGATATTAGAGAAATGATGCAGTCAATGGGCAAGGATATTGGAAAATTTGATCTTCCCAAGCTCAATGATGTAGGTAATTTTCATGCAAACGAAATTCTACTTTTAATAATTGGTTTTTTTCATAGCCTAATTAAAAATGTTGCATCAATGAAAACTGACATTCTATTATTTTCTATCAAAAATAGTTGATTTTTCCAATGACATTATGAGAGAGGTCAAAGAGGAGCTTTCCATACATGTAGACCAAGAAGATTTAGATTTATATAAATCTCTTAACATGGAACAACGAGCAGGATTTGATGAAATCATACATCATGTGTTGAATAACAAGAGCCGAGTGTTCTTCGTTGATGGTCTAGGAGGAACATGAAAAACATTCCTATACAAAGCAATTCTCGCGAGAGTGCGCTCAGAGGGATTAATAGGAATTGCTACTGCAACTTCTGGCATAGCAGCATCAATATTGCCTGGAGGGCGGACAGCACACTCCAAATTGAAAGTCCCAATTACACTGAAGGAGAATAGCACGTGCACCTTTTCAAAGCAGGACGGCCCCGCAGAGTTGCTCCATAGGGCATCCTTGATTATATGGGACGAAGCTGCTATGACAAGGCGTCAAGCGGTTGAGTGTCTTGATAGGTCTCTGCAAGATCTTATGAACTATTCCGTGCCATTTGGGGGTAAGATCATGGTGTTTGGAAGAGATTTTAGACAGGTGCTTCCAGTGGTTCCACGTGGCAATAGAGCACAAGTAACTGATGCGTCATTGCAAAGATCTTATTTATGGGACAGTATAAGGAAGATAAGATTGCCACGTAACATGAGGGCTCAAACTGACCCCTGGTTTTCAAGTTACCTACTTAGAATTGGTAATGGAACTGAAGAAACCATTGGAGAGGATTATGTTCGCCTACCGAAAGATATTGTGATTCCATATACTGGTGATAGTGACGATTCCATAAACAGGCTCATTCAGCATGTTTTCCCATCACTTGAGGAAAATGCCAGATCAGCCAAATATATGAGCACACGTGCCATCCTTTCAACTAAAAATGAGCATGTTGATCAACTGAACTCAAAGATGATTGACATGTTTCCAGGTGAGGAGAAGGTTTATCATAGCTTTGACTCTGTTGATGATGATTCAATAAACAACTACCCAGTTGAGTTTCTGAACTCCATTACTCCAAATGGTCTCCCTCCCCATGTGCTCATATTAAAAACCAACTATCCTATTATCCTACTACGCAATCTTGATCCTAACAATGGCTTGTGCAATGGAACAAGACTAATGGTTAGAGGATTGCAAGATAATGCAATTGATGCAGAAATCACTGGTGGGCAACATCAAGGAAAGAGGGTGTTCATAACTAGGATCCCTATGTCTCCATCCGATGATATTTCACTCCCTTTCAAACTCAAGAGGAAACAATTCCCAATTAGGTTGAGTTTTGCAATGACCATCAACAAAGCGCAAGGGCAAACCATCCCAAATGTTGGGATCTATCTTCCAGAACCTGTGTTCTCACATGGACAACTATATGTTGCATTGTCGAGGGGTGTGTCAAGATCAACGACAAGAGTTTTGGTTAAACCAAAACAGGAATTGGATTCCACAAGGAACTTCACCAATAATATAGTTTTAACCAAGAATATTGTTTATAAAGAAGTCCTCAACTGTTGATTAACGGTGGGTATACTCAAACGATTTTATTTTTGTGAATCACATTTTATTTCATTTTATGGGCATTAATATAAGTTCATTAGTGGTGTGTTAATATAAGTTCATTTTCGAAGAATAATTGATGTTCTAATATATGCATCCATTTGGTTACAGGAATAGGTTCCCATCTAGATTTGGAGCATTGGAGGCTTGGAGCGGATGCAGCCTTCTATATCTCACCATCTTTCTTCAAATATGCATGTGGTTGCCCTGGGTTTCCCTGTGTCCAATGACCGATGTTCTGAAATGCTGCGGACGTGAGTTGCATGTATTATGTTTAGGGTTCCAAACGATACATGGTTCATTGTCTTATAGCTTAACTTTTAGCATTTGGATATATTCAGTTATATCTAATGAATTACCATAAGAAATCGTGCCGTTATTAGAAGAACTGGTTGTGCTAGACACGGTGCAACTACCGTTATATTTCTCATGCTGTTTTTTCTCCTTGATGGATATGTATAAAAATTTGAGTTATGAATTGTGAAAAAAATCATATTAGTATATCCCATGCACAAACAACGTTTGGGCTAATAAGGCCCATTGGCCAACGTGTTATACCTCCAATCGGCTTAGTTACTGTGTACATCAAAGGTACACGCGCTCGCCACCGCCCAGCATCCAATCGATCCGTTGGGCATTGGTCCATCGCTAGCAGTACGCATGCAAGATACCTCGTGTGGACCGCCAAATGAGCCTGTAGACCAAGGGGTGGGATGTGGGCTGCCGCATATGCCCACACTGATGTGGACTGCCGCATATGCCCACACCGCTGCGCCAGAATAGCCGCCGCGATGAACGCCGCCCGCCCCCAACGTACCTGCCGCATATGCCCACACCGCAGCGCACCAGAACAGCCGCCGCGATCAACACTGCCCGCCCCCAATGCACCTTATAATCACGCAAACCCCTTCCTCAGTCCTCGCACGTCCTAGCCACGACCACCGCCGCCAGTACTCCTCGTTAGTGGAACCAGCGACAAACCCCAACCAAGAGGACTAACCTGGCAGCCAGCGTACTTCGTCAATGGCAAGGCGTGGCCGTACCTCCACATGCGATGCCGCTGCTACGGCTTCTGCATCCTCATCGCCAGCAACGCGCGCATCTACCACCTGTTGCTCAGCACAGTCCCCGGGCGACCCCGGCGACAAGGCTTTGTCCACCGCCGTGATGAAGGACGTGATCGAGGTCGGCAACACCACGGAGACGCACACCTCGACCGTGCCGGCGACTTGTACAGGTTGTTAGTATTTCCATCTGATCTCCGCCTTATCATTTCCTACAGCCTAAATGCCTGATTAGATTGCCATTTGCAACCTGAATGCACGATTCAGGTGAATTCCTCTAAATCTTTGTACTTGTCAATTTAAACTATGTTTGGTTCCTACCTTTATTAAATTTAATCTATGTTTAATTATGCTAATCTTTTAAATTTAAGTACATTATTTAATATTGCTTTGATCATATTAAGATAATGTCCAAATAGTAGAGGGTGAGGCAACAATCGAAGCCTCTAGCCAAGAAAGGCAGAACAAAGAGAATGCCGAAATAATAGTTCCGCCATCCTCGCCCAAAGCTGAAAAGTTTCCGACACCAGATAACTCAGGTGAATTACTCTAAATACTTTTACTTGTAATAAATTTATAAGCTATGTTCGATTACTACTTTTAGTAAATTTATTTAAGCTATGTATGATTAATCATCATTGCAACCTCGTAGATTTGGTCTCCCAAATTATTAATTATTATTAAATAATACTTTGCTCATCTGTAGAGATTAAAAAGTATATATAGAGTGAGTCAAGAATTGTAGCCTCTAGCCAAGAAACGTTGGACAACAACAACGTCGAAATAATAGTTCGGCCATCCTCACCCGAAGGTCAGAAATATCCGAGCCTTTAATAATAATTTCACCCATTTCCTCGTTTATGATGAACCTCGCTGATCAGTCCGTACAACTCACAGATTGGCTACACAGAAATGATGCATATATTCCCATGTGTACAGTCAAACGTACAGTCTGTATTGATGCATTGCCTACTTCTGGTGAGCCAAATTAGCACAACATCATCATGCTACTTTTCAATATGAAATAAGGCATTTATTTATATGCTAATGTACTAAAGTGGAGCTATATTGATGTAGATGTCGATCAAGAAAGATGCGAAGACAAGAAGCGGAAGCGTGCTCATGAGGATGACGTACACAACGAACTCTTAAGCAACACAAATCTCCTCTCATATTTTGTCCGAGTGGGCCATTGCATACAAAATGTACAAATATGGAATCTCAAACTGATATTATATATTGCATCTGCAGATCATTATTAGGGAGGAAGCGAGAGAAGTACAGGTCAACGATGATGCCGTACAAACGCCAGTACTACAAAAGGCACAACATATGATGCGTGCTGACGATGATGTGACGGCGTTGCCTCGGTATAATAAGCCAAAGAAATCAAACAATGCACAAATCATGACTCAAGGTGAGCCATCATTAATTGAAACTTACTTCTTTAATTTAAATAATTAATTACTTATTACTAATAATAATAATAATATAAAATGATACCTCTGCAGATTATGTGTCTACGAAACAAGATGATGAGGTCATTGAATACATGAAAGGAAAAAGTATAGATCATAAACTCGTCAGAATCAATGATGCTTGGGGATGCTGGGATGACCTGGATTGCCTTTTTAAGTCGAATGAGCAAGTCAATGGCGCGGTAAGCATGTTTAACACTGCTTCTGCATTACATAGTGTCCATACAAACTACCTGCCAATCTTTTAATGACAAATTAAAAACTTGCAGGTCATAAGTTTGTATATCGAATTGATAGCATGAAGAACACCTACTTCATAGAGATGGTGGAGATGTATATTTGGAAAATTCAATGGTTTCTCAAATGCTACGAATTGACGGGAAGAAAGATGAGAGGGATTTGAGCTATAATAGAGATGAAGTGGTTGAAACAAGGGCACACAATTATTTAAATGTTGATATGGTAAGCTTTACCATAATACTTAACATATGGTAATTTTTTACCCTTTCAAATCTAGAGAAATAATTTAGATAACTCTCTAATACTGTAGGTGTTCCTTCCAATCAATATTGAAAAGTTTCACTGGTACCTGGGTGTTGTGAACGCTTCTTTAGGCCAGATACATGTTTTGGACTCTTTTGGAGATAATATGACAAACTTTGAAGATCTCTGGTATACGGTACGTCTAAGGGTGTGTTTGGTTGAGCTGTGGCTATGGGAAAAAGCTGCTGTGGGCTGTGAGCTATGAGAAAGCTGCTGTGGGCTGTGAGCTGTAGAAAAGTTGAAAGCTGTTTGGTTAAACAAGTATAAAATATACCTTCTATCTTTATCTCTCTTGAAACAACTATGGAAGAGCTTTTTATTCCACCAATTTCGAAAAGCAGAAAGCCAAAAGCCAAAAGCAGGGTCAAACCAGCTTTCAAAAATGAACTACGGAAAAGCAGCTGCTTCTGAAAAAGCAGCATCCAAAAGCAGCCCCTTTGGTTGGGCTTTTGGCTTTTGCGGCCAAAAGCCAAAGCCAAAAGCCCAACCAAACACACCCTAAATAATTGGTATACATATTCATTTATTTAAAATTCTTCGGTACCTGTTCTGTTTCTTAATTAGCCTTGGTGTTTTGATCATACCAGCTCTTAGGAATGGAAAGACTAATAAAATATGCAATGGGGCTTACAAAACTGGACCAAAGTAAATGGAAACACGGTACCAATATAACATCTTGGCCAATGAAACATAAGATCAAGGTCCCAATGCAAACAGATGGGTAAAATATCTTTATGTTTTGTGTATATGTCATTGCCTAACCATTATCTGTATGCCTCATATTTGATTGTTTGGAATATTGCCCAGCTATAGTTGTGGTTTATGGCTTCTTAATTATATGGAGTATTGGACCGGAAGTACTTTATCTGACCATGTAACCCAGGTACTTACTTATGAATCTACTTCTAATACATATCAGTTATTTTTTAATTGGTTAGCATATAAGCAATTACTGTTTGCAGGAAGATATAAGTAACTTCATGTTCAAGCTACCTGCGATCTTATATAACTCGCTGTTAAATGAAATAAGAGGGTTACCAGATAAAGAGCAAACGACTAAGACCGGCGATGACCTAGATGAACTTGTCGAAGAGCTCAATGACCTCGATATTTTGATGTCGGGTAACATGAAGTTGACAAGGACGCTAAAGTAGACAAAAAGAGAAGACCTACTGACGACAATTTGCGGGTTGTTCCACTTGATCGCCGATGATGAGACTTTAGAGCAAGTCATGCATTCTAAAGTACAACAAACTGTTCTAATATAGATATTGCCTTTGTCCATTCTAGATTGCTACAGCAAGTAATTTGTTCCTTATCCTTGTTTTCAGGAAAGAGTGGATACGAAGTACACGACCATATCCAATTTCTTTAAGTCTTAGACAAATTATAAATATTTTAGATGATGATAGACAGCTGGAACATGAAACCTTTAATATGGCTATTCAGATGGTAGCGTGCAACCAAGACATAGCGCAGAAGAAACAAATATTCCACTACATGGATCTCAAATTTGCTGTAAGTTGATATATATAAATCATTCTAAAAGATTGTTTATACATGTCATACTTAAATTATGTAATTGTATAATTATCAGGAAATAACTCATTTTGGACGAGATCCACGATGTTGTCCCAAGATTGACAAGGCATACCAAGATCAATTAAAAAAAGTATTTGAGTGCTGGCCGGAAAAGCAGTACGACATTAAAGAATGTAGCAATGTAAGTTGTGTTTTGTGTATTACTTTAAAACCTTTTAAATTATTTACCACTTATAGTCTGTGTGTTTGTTTATAGATTCTACTACCATATTATCAAGACGGTCTATACACTTTATTCATAATCGACATGCAAAAAATAATCGTGCATATTATGGATCCACTTCAAGATCATGTATGCTTGAAGGGTTATGATCACAGAGATTCATATATACCTACATTACACACTATTGCTAGAAGGTTCAATCTTGCCATGGGATTGTTAAATTATAAGATGAACGACAATATTTATCACTGAGAATACCCTACGTGTGTAACAAAGGTTACACATAATAAACACTGGTAATCACTTGTAATATATTTCAACTTTCATATCACAGAAATAGTTATTTGATCTATGTACATCAAATAAACAATTGATCTTCTGCAGGAATTTGGGAGGCTTTCTTGTATACAGTTTCATGAAGTCATGGGATGGCATAAGATTGCCACCTATCAATAATGTAAGCATGTATAGTACATAACTAAGTTTCATAAACTACATTGAAAAATACTAACTTATTTATTGTTATCTGCCATGCGCAGCTACCAACTTCGCTGAGGAGGGAATTCTTGGCTGATATTTTGACGAGTAATGCAAAAGAATGTAGCGACAACATCCCTGATAATCTGCAATACATGATTAAGGAGTTAGGTAGAATCTAACTTTACAATGTGCACTTATATGAAAAGTGTTCCCAAATTATATATAGACTCAAATACAATTGTTGTGTAATAGTAATATTATGAAGAATAAATTGGTTATAATTATGAGCATCTCAAGATTAAAACCGTAGCGTTAGCACGGGCATTATACTAGTTTGCCAAAATTCTCAACTCTTTCTAAACCTATCTTACTTTCCATTGCCAAGGACATTGGCTTAGAAGTAGGGGATGGAAATCCTGATATAGTGGATAATATGTTAGAGCTTGACTGCAGTAGGAATGCTGCTAGTGAGCTTAATTGTAATTTTTCTAGTTGTAGCAAGGACAATGCTCCTGGAAAAGAGAAGTGTTCCGATCTTGCTTCTAGCAGTAGTGTTATCGTAATTTCTCCAGAAAGATGTCAGGCTGGAAATCCTGATGATCATGGATCTGACCAGGAACAGGGTTGATCCAAGGTAGGCCCTAGGAAAAAAAGAAGAAGAATAGAAAATGATAGGCTTACTTTGGAATATTAGAGGTTTAGGCAAAATTGATAGAATTCCTGCTCTTAGAAGTAGGAATAGGGACCATCATGTTGGCTTTGTAGGGATTATGGAAACCAAGAAAGATAAGCTATCCAGTGGTCTGTTAAATTCTTTGACCTGGAACACTTCCTTTAATTGGTATCATTTAGAAGCTAAAGGTTATATAGGAGGAATCCTGGTTGGAACTTGTTATGACGGGATTAGGGTATTCCAGGCGCATGCCCATTGGTGACTAAGGGCCCAGGAATATATTTAGTTTATTTACCTCAAATAGTATAAATACTTGTACTCAGAGATTATTGGATTTTAAGCAAGAGTAATCAATTTACTCGGCTTCCTCTGGGAGCCGGAGACTTGCCCTAGCCGCCCCTCTATTCCTCTTCCTCCAGCGCGTGACCACGGTGCCCCACCGCCATGCCATAGCCTTCAAGCCTCACCATGCCATCACTCATTCATACGACCTTCGGTCCACCAGAGGCAAGGCTCGAGTTCATATCAACCTGGTATCAGACTTGGCCATGTCGATTCCGCAACCCACCACCACTGTGCCACCGATCGGCGCCCCAGCCCCACCAGGCACCACTGCGCCACTCCAGGCGGCTGCCTCTACGTCAGCCCTGGTCCAGTCAGCCTCGCTACAGATGGGTGCGCCAGCTGCTCCCCGGGCCTTCTTCACGCCCGAACAGACGATGGCGGCTATCGTCGATCTCAGCGCCGGTGTGGCAGAACTGCGGCTTACGATGCAATCCGTCCTCCAGTTCCTCAACCCACAGATGTCGGCCTACGCACCTCCACCATCATTGCCGCCGCCCTAGCCGATGATGCCGATCTCCTACCCCTATGGGATGCCCACCTATCATGATCCGTCGTCCTCCAACTCCATGTCGCTGCCGTCGCCGAGCGTCCCCATCCACATGATTCGTTTTCCGCCGTCGCCGTCCCCGATCCCAACCTGGGCCATGGGGCACTCCAACGTCGTCTACACCACGGCCCTGTCCTGGACTCATGTCCCCGTGCCACCCTCCACCGGGCCTGTGCTCGATCATGGGGGGCCGGTGGCGTCGGGTACCCTCTATGACGGGCTAGACGGCACCCTCTTCCATGGCACCAGCACCAGCGCCCCGACCTCCAACGATGCCCTAGAGGGTGGCATCCATGAGGCCACGTAGGGCAACATGCCCCCAAAGTTTCACAAGCTGGAGTTCACGACATATGATGGCTCCGTCGACCCGTTGAACTGGCTCACACATTGTGAGCAATTCTTCCGGGGTCAGTTCACGCCGGCGTCGCAGCGCACATGGATGGCGTCCTACCACCACACCGGAGCGGCCCAGACATGGTACTACGCCCTAGAGCGGGATGAGGGCATGCCGCCATGGGACCGTTTCAAGGATCTATGTCGCCTTCGCTTCGAGCCGCCTTTCCACGGCACCCGCCTAGTGGAACTGGGCCGACTGCCGTTCCAGTCCATGGTGGAGGAGTTCGTAGGGTGCTTCCAGGTGGTCTTGGCCCATGCCCGAGATATTTCCACCCACCAAAAGGCCGAGCTATTTGTGGGTGGCCTTCCAGACCACATTCGCATCGACGTGGAGATGCGAGACCCCGGCGACCTACAAACAGCCATGTACTTGGCTCGCGCCTTTGAGTGTCGTGCTGAGGCCATGGCGGTGCCAGCGCAGCGGGGCATCCGTCCTCCCCAGCGGTCGGGCCCGTCCGCACGGGTGCCCACGGGAGGAGCTACCCCGACGGCCGCGACCGCGCCTACCGTGCCAGCACCTGAAGGGTCAGGGACAGCGACACCTGCTCGACAGTTCCGTCGCCTATCACCGGCCGAGATGCAGGAACGTCGTCGCTAAGGGCTCTACTACAACTGTGATGAGCCGTATGTGCGTGGGCACGTGTGCCCCCACCTGTTCTACCTCGAGTCAGACGACTTCATCGACGAGGAGGGGCGTCCTGCCATGGACGGCGACGACTCGGCCCTCCCGACGGATGGGACGACTGCTAACGCCGTGGTGGTTTCTGTGCACGCTCTTGCAGGGATTCAGACCTACCACACTATGCTCCTTTCGGTGATGATCAAGGGCAAGCGACTACTCGCCCTGCTGGACACCGGCTCCACCCACACCTTCCTCCAATGCCGCGACCATGCACCGCTTGGGACTCGCTCCACAGGGGGGCGAACAGCTCCGCGTCACGGTCGCCAATGGTGACCGCGTTCCTTGCAAGGGGATCGCCCGTGACGTCCCTATCATTATCCGCGGCGATACTTTTCCCATCACGTATGTTGGGCTCGCGCTGGGCTGCTTCGACCTCATCCTCAGCGTGGACTTCTTCGGGGCGTTGGGCCCCCTCACTTGGGACTTTGATGGCCTGACCGTGGCCTTCTAGAAGGGGGACCACCGCATGACGTGGCACTGTGTGGGCGCCCCGGGCGCGCCCTCCCAGCAGCGGTCCTTGGCCATGGTCACGCCTGACCCACAGCATCCACTGCTGGACCAGCTTCTACTATAGCACGGCGCCGTCTTCGACACACCACGAGGCCTTCCCTCGGCTCGCGCCTACGACCACCGTATACACCTCCTACCGGGGACCGCGCCGGTAGCTATGTGTCGACGAAATATGGTCGGCAGTCTACCTAGGGGTATGCCCAAGGTAGTAGATTGTCGGCAGACAGATGCGCAAGCCACAAACAAGACGGTGACACAAGACAGACATGAGGTTTTATCCAGGTTCGGCCGCCAAAAAGGCGTAACACCTACGTCCTGCGTCTGATTTGTATTACTGTATGTCAATGAGAGATGTTTTTTAGAGGGGTCCCCTGCCCACCTTATATAGTCCGGGGGGCAGGGTTATAGATCTGGAAACTAATCCTAGCCAGTTACAATTGTCATATGTGGCCAGATAAGGATTCCTATTCTAACCGACCAGGATCTTGATTGCCAAATCCGCCTTGACTCCTTGCGCGAGACTCCGATCAGGTTGGCCAGGCCACACGTCATCTTTTGGTAGACCAGACCCACCGATCCAGGCCGACCCAAGCTTAGCCATAAGGGTATAGGGGTTAATACCCCCACAGCTAGTTCCCGAGCACCATGTATTATGCTGCGACACGCCATTTTAACCTTCTCCGACAAGTAAGGCTTGAGTCCTTGACATCTCTAACCATTGTTGTCACCGGAGAGGTAGGTTGTCCGAAGAATGTATGGTGCTCTTAAGAAAAAAGAAAAAGATTTCCGTCCTGTGAAGTGTGCCCACTTGTATTTCTGAACAGAAATATAAGTGCGTCTTGAAGCGTAGCGTCCTTGATCATTAGAGGCATAGGGGTCGAAAAACAAACACATTCACCGCAAGGTGAAGTGTGCCCACTTAGTCCCCGAGCCTGGTAGTAGGTGACATAGGCACGTGGTGCCAGGGTCTAAAAAGAATTCCCAGTCAAGTTGAGAACCCAATTGTCGTACAAGCAATACGAGATGCACCGGCAGGTGCATCGTACCGTTGTAGTCCCCGAGCTTGCTGGAAGGTGAAGTATGAGCCTTGTAGCAAGGTCTAAATAAATGTCTCTCAACTGTATGTGAGTACAAATCACATGTAGCCGAGAAGAACGATCTCCGAGCAGTGGTCGGGACAGTCCCCGAGCATGATAGTAATCCTTACAATCAGTCAAAGCATAAGGGTCGATTAAACAAACACATTCACCACAAGGTGAAGTGTGCCCACTTAGTCCCCGAGCCTGGTAGTAGGTGACGCAGGCACGTGGTGCCAGGGTCTAAAAAAGAATTTCCATTGAAGTTAAGAATCCAATCATCATGCAGGCGATACAAGATGCACCGGCAGGTGCATCGTACCAATGTAGTCCCCGAGCTTGCTGGAAGGCGAAGTATGAGCCTTGTAGCAAGGTCTAAATAAATGTCTCTCAACTGTATGTGAGTACAAATCACATGTAGCCGAGGAAAGCGATCTCCGAGCAGTGGTCGGGACAGTCCCCGAGCACATTAGTAGCCGGAGCAGTCCCCGAACACGGCAGTGGTCGGAGCAGTCCCCGAGCACGGCAGTGGTCTAGGTAGTCCCCGAGCACGGTAGTGGTCTGGGCAGTCCCCGAGCACGGCAGTGGTCTGGTCCATCATTGAGCACAAGACATGCAGCGAAAAAAAACGAACGCCGCTTATATTATTATTTGGTGTATTCATTTATCTCCTTACTCTGTCAAGTCCAATCTGCCACGTCTGGTCAAAAAAGCAGACGGATATAACATATCACTCTGCCTTCTTACTCTTTCTGGCAAACAGTCGCTTGGCGCCTGTATGGAGGTGCGTCAGTGTGGGCCCTCTCACATTATCAATGAAGAGGTGCGTACACTGGAAACGAAGGGGCGCGTTTATTGGCATAGATCTCGAGGTTGTGAAAACAACCGTCTGCAGCGCGTGCGCACGTCTCCCAAGAATCTCGAGCGGATAAAATGATGGAGCTCTTGGTTATTTATAATATAGAACTGGTAAGTTACTTTTTACCGATCCCCATTGTCATTCGCCGCCGCAACCTTCTTCTTCCTCTAGCCGAACCCTATTCCTCTGAAAATCATCACCAATCCCCCCTCCACCACATCCACCCCCTTAGCAAGGGTAGATTAATGGCGAAGAGAGATGCTCAGAAGAAAGGTGGAGTCATGGCGAAGGAGTGGTGGAAGTCAAGGAGCAATGAGTAGACCATCGAAGACCTCGTCGCCATGGGAGTGCTCCACAACAAGGCACTCGCGGGATGGCGTGCGCCGGAAGGAGAAAGCTTCCCCGATCCACAACCAGGTGAGATTGTGGTTTTTGAGGATTTCTTCAAGCGGGTTTTTGGGGTTCCAGTGCACCCTTTCCTTCAAGGGCTCTGCTTGTATTACGAGATTGGGATTTGCAATCTGCATCCCAACTCGATTCTTCTTGTCTCTACCTTCATCCATCTTTACGAAGCTTATGGTGGCTTCCAGCCCCATTTCGACCTCTTTTGCCATCTGTTCTGTCTGCGGAAGAAAGAGAGCGGCGGCTCGAAGATAGCCAGAGGCGTATACCTCAATCTGCGTGATGGTATGAAGGCCCAGTACCTGCACTGCCCCTGGAACACCTCACTGGACGAATGGTACAAGAAGTGGTTCTACATCCACGAAGAGCTGAACACGATCACCCTGTGCGACGTGGGGTTGATTCTGGAGAAGAAGAACAGCTGGTCGGAGAAGCCCAAGCACTTGGAGCATATTGCAGAACTGCTCGGGATGATCCCGTGGGGAAAGCTGGATGGTCCAAGCGTGGTCGGGAACTTCATCAGCCGAAGGATCCAGCCCTGCCAGAAGAGGGTACATCCTAGCTTCGAGTACCAGGGGAGCGTAGATCCAATGAGGACCAGAAAAGAGGCGCTCGACAAGATAGAAGTCAAGGCCAGGATTGGGGAGCTATTCAACCTAGCCGATCCCAATTATGTCAGGTTAAACAACATCGAGCACGCCTTCAAGCTGGCCCAACCTCCCCCAAAGGTAAATGATGCTTCCTTGTACCTGTAGAATTATGCTGTAACAAAAAATTGACTGTTGTCTCCTTTATGTTTCCCAGAGTAATGGTCGTGACCGGGCAGCAGTGTTCGTGTCTCTGCCCCCTTGTGTGGATTGGCCGCAAATTGCCGGCCCAACCGCCCAGACCAGTGCCAGGACCAAAGACATCGACTAGGTGGTCCTCGGGGTTGGGGAGGATGCAACGGCTAGGGCTGCTGGCAAGCGGCCGGCTGCCAACAAATGTCGCCAGGCCATCTTCCCCCTTTCAGACAATGAAACAGAGGATGCGGACATCTTCTGACTCGTCCCTCAAAAGAGGAGGAGACAAATGGGGTCGACAGAGCAGGGTGGCTCCTCTGTGCTAGCAGTGATCGCATCACCGACCACTGCAACACAGAGGACAAGCGGGGGAAGTGTCGAGAACCAAACCCTGGCGCCAGTACCGGTGGTGGAAAAAGACTGGGTGGAACCCGCCGAGCACGTGGAGCAGGCGCGGTTGAAGAGATGCTCCTTTGCCATGTCATTCCGTGCTTCCAAGCTATAAGTATCTGTAACTTTGATGTAAGCTTATAATTTGTATTGAATACTATTGTCTTCTAAACTTTTCTCTGGTATATTAGGTCGGCGTCCACCAAAAATCCCGACCAGCTAGCCGGGTGTGGCACAGCTTTGCCAGTACTGGCGGAAAGAACTGCTCAGCAGCCGGCTATGGAGGAACCTGTAGAAGAAATTCCGCTGGAAACTCAGCAGACGAGCGGCCAGACGACAGTCCCCGAGCAGCTGGTCGAGAAGACAGCCAAGCAAAGTACAAGTGCTCCGAGCACTAACCCTGCTGAGGCAGATACCTTGGCGCCAAGGAAACTAGACCAAGCCGAGGAGCAGCAACCAGAGTTGGCACAGAGCACGCTTGCCGATGCTACTGCTCGTGGGAAAGCCATAGTGGTCGCGGAGACTACAGACTCTAGACCAGTGCCGCCCCCTGAACAAGAGGCCAAAGAGGACAAAGTCAAAGAGATCCTAGGCCGTCTCCAAGACAAACGACAACATGTATATGTGTCATGCTGGCGGAACGACGAGTGGGTTATGCATGAAGAAATCCTAGAGGTCGAAGAGACCCTAAAAGTTGAACGAGCGGCAAAGCGTTTGGTGATAGAAGTCCAGGTATGTTTGGCTTGACCACTTGACCCTATTATGTCGTCGAACTGTCTGACTTAGCTTGTTTATATACAGGACTTGATGAAGACCGCAAAGTATCGAAAGAGGTGCTTCGACCAGATTGAGGGAATCACGGCGAACAATAGAGAACTGGTGGCCGAGGTGGAACGCTTGTGCCGCCAACTTGAAGCCGCCGACCAGGAGACAACAGAGCAAGAGGCATAGAACCAGAACCTGGTCGGCCAGCTCAATAACAAAGAGCGGGAAAAAACAAGTAAGTTGTCATTTTATCACAGCAAGTGTATGACACGTGTTGTTGCGTTGTTGGTAGTGACAGCTATAATGCAGGCTTAGAAGCTAAAGTAACCCGCCTCCAAGAGGAGAATAGCCGCATGACCACAGAGTGTGGTCGCCTAAAGGAGGACAACGAGAAACTGGCGTGCAACCAGTCTCAACTCTAGGACCACACCACCAAAATGAAGGAGGAACTGAAGAGTAAGTATTCCAGACCACCTTTCTCATTCTGTTGCCCGCCTTATCTTGACGTGCCGTTACATTTGATGTCTTGTACGGTGTGCAGTTTTAAAAGTCAATGCCAAGAGGCATCTAGAAGCCATGATGAAAGAGCATGACGGCTAGAAAGCACGATGCCTTGAGGTCACCGAGGATCGAGACACATGGAAGAATCGGTGCCAAGAAGTGGCAACTGGCATTTTGCCCGTCCTCGACCTTATCGACCCGGCGCTCACAGAGGAAGAGCCAAGGATGCCCCAGCTCGGACTAGTCGAGAGATGCAGACAAGCATGGGGATGGTTCCAAGAGTTCATGAAGGAGGCGGGTGAGTACATGGGTGCCCATGTGCTAAGCATGGTGCGTGTCCACTACCCCCTGATCGATCTCAAGCGCCTGGAGGCTGGATACCCAAAGGAGGTAGACCTAGACAAGGTGGAGGAGCTTCGGATGGCCCAGCTGGACCTGTCGTCAAAGATAATTGGTGACATTAACCTGTGTGGAGGTGGGACAACACCTGTACAGGGGACGCCATCGACAAGTCAGCTAGAAACACCATCAGTTGCAAGCCAACCGACGAAGCCTACGGTGTCGACCAGCCAGGCATCGGCGGGGCCATCCCCTTCAGCTCGACTAGCACAAGAGTCCCCGAGACTCGAGTAGGATATCGGAAGCAGCGAGCAGTAGGTGCCGTGCGCCCCGACCAGCCAATGTAATAGGCTTAGAGCTGTAGAAGGAGGACATAGTTGTGTTATTGTAAACTTAGGCCTCTTCAGGCAAGCTTGTAATAACGTAATTGTATATCATTATAAGCTTATTTGCTTTGTATAAAACGTATTTAAGCTTGAAACTTATGTTGGTGTAACTAAGTGAGAACATGATAACGTTCTGTTTAGTTGTACCATTTTGCTCGACACATCATCCTGAATAGTTTGTGCGGCCCTAGTTTGCCATGTGGTCGGAGTGTGAGGTGTGTGACCTATGCACACATAGACGCAGACAAGTCAAATCAAGGGGGACCTACCGAGCACCCGTAACATAGAGAGCAGATCCCATGCACGTGTTGGGAGGAACCGGAGATAGGTCCTGCTCTGAAAACCATAGAAGGAGTGGTGGTCGGCTTTTACTGGCTAAGTTAGAATAACCATAAAAGTCAAAGTGACACATTAGAGTGGTCGGAGAAATCATAATAGCTTTATTGAAGTAAATCAAAAGTACAAGAGGGGTACATATCTCAGTAGTTAAGCATAAAAACGTCTAAGCTTGTCGATGTGCCATGAGTTTGGTACGTCCGTACCGTCCAGGTGAGCTAACCTGTAAGACATTGGTCGTGTGACCTCCTTGATCATGAAGGGCCCCTCCCATGGGGTTGCGAGTTTATGGACACTAGCCTGGTTTGTCTTCCACTTCAGGACCACGTCCCCGACCACAAAGAACCGCTCTTTAACGTTCTTGTTGTAGTACATGCACAAAACAGCAAGGTATTTGGCCATACGTACATAAGAATCGAGCCGCTTCTCTTCTACGCTATTCACTTCTAGCTCCCGTACTTCATTGGCCTTGCCTTCGTCGAAGTTCTCTACCCGTGCTGATCTGAAAGCTATATCTACAGGGAGGACTGCCTCAGCGCCGTAAACCATAAAGTATGGCGAGACGCCGGTGTTACGACTAGGCTGAGTTCTGAGTCCCCAGACCATGGCTGGTAACTCTTTGAGCCATCTTCCGGGAGCTTTGTCATTTTCTCTATACATCCTCTTCTTCAACGCGTCCAAGATCATGCCATTTGCCCGCTCGACTTGTCCATTAGCTCTAGGGTGTGCCACCGAGACATATTTTACTACTATGCTCCTTTCATCATAGAAGTTCCAAAAAGCATTCCCGGTGAACTGAGTACCCAGATCAGTGATGATGCTGTTGGGTATGCCGAAACGATGGATGACCTGGTCGAGGAACGTGACAGCCTTTTCTGAGGATGCATGTACCAAAGGCATGTATTCTATCCACTTAGAAAATTTGTCGATCAGCACAAAGACGCATGTAAATTTCCCTGGAGCCGGTTTGAAGGGCCCGGTCATATCTAGTCCCCAACATGCGAAGGGCTAAGAGGCTGGTATTGTCTGGATCTCATGTGCTGGTACGTGGATTCTCTTGGCGAAGAACTGACAACCCTCATAGTGGCGGACTAGCTTCTCTGCGTCGGCTACTGCTGACGGCCAATAGAACCCTGCTCGGAAAGCCTTGCCGACCAGCGTTCTTGAGGCCGTGTGGTTGCCGCAGGAGCCAGAGTGGATTTGGTCTAGTAGATGTTCGCCATCCTCCTAGGTTATACACTTCATCAAGATTTCCTCCTTTGCGTTCTTGCGCCATAGCTTGCCATCGACGAGCAGGTACTGCTTACTACGACGCATCATGCGCTCATTCTCTGTCCGATCAGTATAACCGCTGCCATCTGTTAGGTACTTGATGAAAGGTATTCTCCAGTCGGGCTCATGAGTGGTCGGAGGGGGCTCGGTGGTGCTTGACGCTGGAACCGTAGCCACCAATTGCTAGTCTGGAGGCTTGTCTGCCGTGGAATCTTCCTCTTCGATGGAAGGCATGAGCAGGTCTTGGATGAATATGCCATGTGGGATTTTTGCTCGGGATGATCCTAACTTTGACAGTGCATCCGCTGCTTGATTCTTGTCCCGGACCACGTGTATGTACTCGATGCCATAGAACCTGCCTTCCAGCTTTCTGATCAATTTGTAGTATGCATCCATCTTTTCGCTGGTTGTGTCCCAGTCCTTGTTGAGTTGGTTGATGACCAGAGCAGAGTCTCCATAGATGTAGAGACGTTTAACGCCAAGCTCAACCGCAATGCGCAAACCATGTAGGCATGCTTCGTACTCTACGGCATTATTAGATGCTGGGAAATAAATCCTGAGGATGTACCAGAGCTACTCCTTGGATGGTGACATGAAAAGGACTCCTGCTCTGGCACCATCAATGTTGAGAGAGCCATCGAAGTACATTGTCCAATACTCATCGGATCTAGGAGAGGCAGGCGTGCTTAAGTCTGTCCACTCGACGATGAAATCGACGAGTGCCTGAGACTTGATTGTAGTGTGGCTTGCAAACTCCAAGGAAAAGGGGCATAGCTCCATTGCCCATTTGATGATGCACCCATTCGCATCCTTGTTGCTAATGATATCTCACAGAGGGTACTCAGTCATGACCACCACACGATATCCATCGAAGTAGTGTTTCAACTTTCGGGATGTTATCAGTATGGCGTAGATCAACTTCTGAATCTGTGGGTACCTGGTCATGGACTCATTGAGTACCTCACTAATGAAATAGATTGGTTGCTGTACCTTGTAGACATGGCCAGGCTCGTCTCGCTCGACCACCATGGCCGTGGAGACCACTCGATTAATAGCCGCAATGTATAGCAGGAGTATTTCGTCTTCTCTTGGAGCAGTGAGGACCGGAGGTGACGTAAGGTATTGTTTCAGCTGTGTGAAGGCAGCGTCTGCTTCCTCCGACCACTCAAACTTTTCGGATGCTTTGAGTAGTTTAAAGAACAGTAATCCTTTTTCGCCTAATCTTGATATGAAATGGCTGAGGGCGGCCATGCATCTGGTAAGCTTCTAAACATCCTTTACCTTTTTGGGCGGCTTCATGTCCAAGACAGCTTTGACTTTCTCCGGGTTAGGGCGTATGCTGTCGTGACTGATGACATTGCCGAGTAGTATGCCAGAAGGAACACCAAAGATGCACTTCTTTGGGTTTAACTTCCACTGGAATGTATTAAGGGCTGTAAAGGTGCGTTCCAGGTTGTCAACAAGGGTATGAGCTTCCTTGGTTTTGACAACTATATCATCAACATAAGCCTCGACGAGGTCATCTTTTATCTCATCTTTGAGGCAAGCTTGTATAGCGCGTTGGTAGGTAGCCCCAGCGTTCTTGAGCCCGAACGACATGGTCGTGTAGCAGTAGGCGCCGAAGGGCGTGATAAAAGATGTCTTGATCTAGTCATCCTTTTGAGAGCGATCTGGTGATAACCAGAGTAGCAATTGAGAAAGGAAAGGAGCTCGCAACCGACGGTTGAATCTACGACCTCGTCTATGCGAGGTAAGCCAAAGAGGTCCTTAGGACAGTGTTTGTTGAGATCAGTGTAATCAACGCACATTCTCCATTCATTATTCTTTTTGCGTACAAGAACCAGGTTGGCTAACCACTCCGGATGATACACTTCTTTGATAAATCCGGCTGCCAAAAGCCATGTAACTTCTACCCTAATCGCCTCCTTTTTGTCGCGAGCAAACTATCGTGGCTCCTGCTTGATAGGTTTGGCCTTGCCGTTGACATTCAAGGAGTGCTCGATCAAGTTCCGAGGTACACCGGGCATGTCAGTAGGTTTTCATGCGAACACATCCACATTGCTCCTCAAGAACCTGACGAGCGCGTCTTCCTATTTGGGATCCAGGTTAGCCTCGATAAGGGCCGTTTTGCTGGGATCACCGTCGACCAGCTGGATCACCTTGTGCTCCTTAGACTTGATGTTCTTGCATGGAGCCTCAAGCTCCAGGACCTCCTAGTGTTCAGTTGAGGTCTTCTTGGCGTCGAGCACGGTCTCGGCCATGCGAATAGAGAGGTCATGAGCCTCTGCTATTTTGAAACTGTCATCTTCGCAGGTATAAGCTGCGTACACATTGCCTCGGAGGGTTAGAACTCCTTTCTCGGTAGGCATCTTGAGCACCAGATACCTGTAATGAGGTATGGCCATGAACTTGGTGAGCGACGGTCGACCAAGAATAGCATGGTAGGTGCCGTCGAAGTCGGCGACCACGAAGTTGATGTAGTTGGTGCGGAAGTGGTCCGGGGTCCCAAACTGCACAGGTAGCGTGATCTGCTCGAGAGGTGTAGAGCTCTGTCCGAGGAGAACACCCCAGAACTGTGCCTCGTATGGCTTGAGGTCCGCCTAAGCTATCTTCAGGGCGGGCAGACTGTTCTTGAACAGTATATCGATGGAGCTGCCGCCGTCGATCAGTACTCTGTCGAACTGAACCTTGTTGATACAAGGATCGAGGACCAGGGGAAAATGCCCTGGCTCTGGTATTGCGGCCCATTGGTCCTTTCTGCTGAAGGAGATCTCGCGGTGAGACCACGGAGGGAGCCACGGATTGGTGAGGAGATTGTCGGTGTTGGCCACGTTCAAACAAGCGCGGGCGAGCAGCTTGCGTTCTCGTTTGGTCTCGATGGACACTTTGCCTCCGATGATGGTGTGCACGCGATCGGTTGGCTTGACGTACTTGTGGCGAGGGTCTGCATTGCCGTCGTCGTTATCCTCGTTGCGCTGTTCCCCTGCGTCGTTAGGCTTGTCGGACGTATCCAGAGCCTATTGACGCGTGTAGATAGACTTGAGGACGCAGCAATTCTCCATGGTATGGTTTGACTTAGGATGGAGCTGGCAGGGCCCTTTCAATGCTCTGGCATAGTCGTCTTCATAGTTACGACGTCCGCCACCCTTTTTAACGGTGTTGACCTCGCCGTCGTCTTCCCGAGCACGCTTGCTCCTGTAATCGTCACGGTGGTTACGCCGCTGATTACGTTGGTCACGGTGGTCGTGGGAGTCGTTGCGCTGGTTATGGCGGTCAAAATTGTCGTTCCGACCATGGTTGCCGTGGTAGTCGTCGCGGTGTGGGGGATGGTCGGAGCGTAGAACCCTTGCTGCTTCTTCAATAATTATCTTTTTAGCGTCGTCGGTGTCTGCATATTTCTTAGCGGTGGCCAGGAGCGCTGTGACCGATTCAGGTCTCTTGTGGAGGAGCTTGTCCCTTAGGGCGTCGTGGAAGCGGAGGCCAGTGATGAAAGCCTCGATTGCCTCGTTGTCGGAGATTGATGGGACCTTGATGCGCATCTCCAAGAAACGCCGGACGTACTCGCACAGTGGCTCATCTTTTCGATCTCGAATCCGTTGCAGATCGTATTTGTTGCCTGGTTGTTCACAAGTAGCAATGAAGTTGTCGATGAAGGCTTGCTTGAGCTCCTACCAAGAGTCGAAGTAGTTCGCCGGCAAGCTGACCAGCCATTGGTGACCTGCGTGGCCAACAGCGACTGGGAAATAGTTAGACATGACGTGCTCGTCAGCCATGGTTGATCTACACTCAGTCTCATAGAGCATGACCCATAATTTAGGGTTTTCCTTGTCGTCGTACTTCTGAAGTTTCTCGAGCTTGAAATTCTTAGGCCATATGACTTGGCGAAGGTGTGGAGTAAACTGCTTCAAACCCGGCGGGCCGTGGGCAGTGTCATATTCCATACGGCGATAACTTTCATGGGATGCTCGATCGTCGGCTCTCTGGTTGATGCGAGCATGCAGATCACGTCCATCGAGGTAATGGCGGAGATCATTATTGCCATCGCGGCGATCTCGATTGCCATCTGGATTAGCCCTGCGACCATGGTTATTGCGGCGATTGTCGCGGTTGTCCCGACGGTTATCATCCCGGACATCGCGGCGGTTGTCGTCCCAACGGCGGTTGTCATCCTGGCCACCATCATGGCCACCGTTTCCACCTTGACGGTTGTCTGATGGGTCGTTGTTGCGCGAGCCATGTTGGTTGAGTGGCTGTGAGCGACTTGGGTGCTGGCGGCTGTGGATTGACTCGACTGAGACGGATGGAGCCTGAGCTTGGTTTACAATCTCCACGGTCTGGGCCATAGCAGCCGATAGATAGGCTTGTATTTCATCGTGAACTGCTTGGGTTTCCGAGGTGTTGGGTAGCCGTTGCATCGTCGCCATGGTGACGGCTACGTTGGCACTTGGAGTCCTGAAGACCTATTTGTCCCCCACCCTATCGAAAGCATCGTTGAGGTCACGTGGCTGGACCCTTATGCGTCGTGCCTCCTGGTCTGCTTCGGCTTCGATTTGTCGGCGATTAAACCGGTCAATATTGCGTGCTTCGCGTGCAGTCCTTTCTTGCTCTGTTTCGCCAACTACTGGCGGTTCGTCATTGCTGACAACATGGATCAAATCCCCTCGTCTTGGTGGGAAAGACGGGAATTGTGAGAACCCTAGGGCATGGTCTAGGATATCTAGATCATACTTGACGCCTTCATCTTCATGATGCTGAAGCTCGGTGTGGACAGATGCATTAGATGCGGTGCCAGACGAGGAGCTGGAGTCGCCCTCTTGGACTGTGTGGACGGATCCTTCTTGATAATCTTCAATCCGGATCATGTTGACGAAGTTGCGTGGCTTCGGCCGAGGTCAGTGCATAAAACACAGATCTAAGCGGCGTTGTAGGTTGTACGCGTAGCTGGAGGCAGCATTTTGTAGGCCGTAGGGCTAGACCTAGTGGTTCTCCGTCGAGGCTTCGTACTCGGAGAGCCGAAGACCCGTCACGAAGGCTGGCCGGCGACGAGTAGAGCGCCCTTTAGGAGTAGATGTGACCATGAGATCTGTACCAAGTCGTGCAGGACGACTGGTTCGAGCTGGTCGGGTAGATCTGTTGTGGGGAGTGGTTACCTACTCATTAGGTTGACTTTGAATCGTACTTACCAGAGCTAGGGTTTCAGCGAGTTTGGTGCCGACCCGATCGATGGAGTTGAGCAGGTCGGTGTTGTCGATCTGCTTCCCTTTATAGCGGGGAAGCGGATGATGAGTTGTCGGCGTGGCTGAAGGTGATGCAGGCATGGTCAGAGCCAGAGGTACCATGGTCGGAGCCAGATCCGTCGTGGTCGGAGCCGTATCCATCGTGGTCGGAGCCGTATCCGCCGTGGTCGGAGCCATAGCCGATGCAGGTGAAGCAGTGGTCGGTGTAGACTGAATCCACACCTTCTCCGGGGTCATAGCGATGAAGTCGTCGGAGCCGGTGGTCCAGGTGATCTGGCCAACGGTGAACGTGAGGCCGTTCGGCGTAGCCATGGAGCCGGAGATGATGACCTTCTTGTTTTCTTGGAGAGCAGTATGCACACCCCCTACCTGGCGTGCCACTATCGACGAAATATGGTCGGCAGTCTACCTAGGGGTATGCCCAAGGTAGTAGATTGTCGGCAGACAGATGCGCAAGCGACAAACAAGACGGTGACGCAAGACAGACACGAGGTTTTATCCAGGTTCGGCCGCCAAAAAGGCGTAATACCTACGTCCTGCGTCTGATTTGTATTGCTGTATGTCAATCAGAGATGTTTTTTAGAGGGGTCCCCTGCCCGCCTTATATAGTCCGGGGGGCAGGGTTACAGATCTGGAAACTAATCCTAGCCAGTTACAATTGCCATATGTGGCCGGATAAGGATTCCTATTCTAACCGACCAGGATCTTGATTGCCAAATCCGCCTTGACTCCTTACGCGGGACTCCGATTAGGTTGGTCGGGCCGCACGTCGTCTTTTGGTAGACCAGACCCACCGATCCGGGCCGGCCCAAGCTTAGCCGTAAGGGTATAGGGGTTAATACCCCCACACTATGCGACCATACCGGTACCCATAGCTGCAGAAGGACGAGCTAGAGCGGCAGTGCATCGCCATGTTGGAGCAAGGCATCATCCGCCTAAGTACCTCTCCGTTTTCTACGCTGGTCTTGCTCGTCAAGAAAGCGGACGGGTCATGGTGCTTCTGCATCGACTACCGAGCGCTCAACGACAAAACGTCCAAGGACAAGTTCCCAATCCCGGTGGTTGATGAACTCCTTGACGAGCTCCATGGGGCAAAGTACTTCACCAAGCTTGACCTCTGCTCCGGGTACCACCAGGTGCGGATGCACCCGACGGATGTCGAGAAGACCGCTTTCCGCACCCACCATGGCCACTTTGAGTTCCTGGTGATGCCGTTTGGGCTCTCCAACGCCCCGGCGACATTCCAGGCGTTGATGAACGATGTGCTCCGCCCTTTCCTCTGCAGGATCGTGCTGGTTTTCTTCAACGACATTCTTATTTACAGCACGTCATGGACCGAGCACCTTCAGCACATGGGCCTCGTCTTCACCGCTCTACGCGCTCATGGCCTCTTCCTGAAGAGGTCCAAGTGCTCCTTCGGGGCATCATCCATCGCCTACCTCGGCCACGTCATCTCCGCCCACGGGGTCGCTATGGACAGCGACAAGGTGGCTGCGGTCGCCTCCTGGCCGACGCCACGCTCACCGCGGGGTGTGCGCGGTTTCTTGGGGCTCGTCGGATACTACAGGAAGTTTATCCGTGACTTCGGCTCCATTGCGGCGCCCCTCACATGTCTCTTGCGGAAGGAGGCGTTCGCCTGGACAGCGGAGGCGGACGAGGCCTTTGCTGCCCTCAAGCGGGCTCTGTCCTCGGCTTCGGTCCTCCAGATGCCCGACTTTGAGCGCCCGTTCGTGGTTGACTGCGATGCTTCGGGCGTGGGCTTTGGCGCCGTACTGCACCAGGGGGGCAGGCCCCTAGCCTTCTTCAGCCGGCCCTTCGCCGCCCGCCATATCAAGTTGGCGGCATATGAGCGCGAGCTGATCGGGCTGGTGCAAGCAGTCCGGCATTGGCGTCCGTACTTGTGGGGGCGCCACTTTCTCGTCCACACCGACCACTACAGCCTGAAGTTCCTCCTAGACCAGTGGCTGTCCACTGTTCCCCAACATCAGTGGATCAGCAAGCTGTTCGGGTTCGACTTCGCGGTGGAATATCAGCCAGGTCGCCTCAACTCGGCGGTCGACGTGCTATCCCGCCGCGACGAGGAGGCAGCAGCGGCGCTCGCCTTGTCTGGGCTGTCCTTCAGCCTCTACGACGACATCAGGGCGGCTACGCCTGTGGACCCGGACGCCCGAGTCCTCCTGCAGCAGCTGGCCACGGGGGACACTGCAGCACCGTGGCGTGCCGCTGATGGCTTCCTGCTCCACGGCAAGCGGATTTTTGTTCCTAAGCAGGGTGATCTGCGCCACCAGGTCGTCACCCTGGTGCACACAGCAGGCCACGAAGGCATCCAGAAGACACTAGTATGTCTTCGTGAAGACTTCTACGTTCCTGGTGGTCGAACACTCGTGCAGGACTTTGTTCGCACGTGTGACACTTGCCAGCGCAACAAGACTCCCACAACACAGCCGGCCGACTTGCTGCAGTCGCTGGATGTGCCGTCGCAGGTATGGGCAGACATCTCAATGGACTTCATCGACGGCCTCCCCAAAGTCCATGGCAAGTCGGTCATCCTGACGGTGGTGGATCGTTTCTCCAAATACGCCCACTTCATCGCCCTCAGCCACCCGTACACCGTCGCTTCGGTCGCCCGCGCCTTCTTCGAGGGGATTGTGCGCCTCCACGGCTTCCCCAACTCCATCGTCAATGACCGCGACCCCGTCTTCACCAGTAACCTGTGGCGTGACCTTTTTAAGCTTGCAGGTGTGAAGCTTCGTTTGAGCACGGCATTCCACCCTCAAACTGACGGCCAGTCAGAGATCGTCAACAAGGTGATCGCGATGTACTTACGTTGTGCGACGGGTGACCGGCCGCGCTTGTGGGTGGACTGGCTATCGTGGGCGGAGTACTTCTACAACACCGCCTTCCACGCAGCCCTCCGAACGATGCCGTTCGAGGTGGTGTACGGCCGCCCGCCGCCACCTCTGCTGCCACACCAGGAGGGGGTGGCCCAAACAGAGGCGGCTGACGCCATACTACGGGATCGGGATGCGTTCTTGGTGGAGGTCCGCCAGCGTCTTCTCCAGGCGCAACAGTATGCCAAGCGCCACTATGATGAGCACCATCGTGAGGTGGCATTCGACGTGGGGGCATGGGTGCTGCTCCGACTGCTACACCGCCCAACCCATGCCATGGCCACTCCGGCGAAGGGCAAGCTGCGTCCGCGCTATGCTGGGCCGTTCCAGATCGTCGAGCGCATCGGTCTGGTGGCCTACCGCCTCCAGCTTCCAGCGGCGGCTCGCCTGCATGATGTCTTTCATGTGGGGTTGCTGAAACCCTACCGCAGCCCCGGCGGCGACCCTCCTGCAGTCCCAGCGGCGATGCCACCTGTCCAGGACGGCCGTCTGTTGCCCGCCCCGGAGCGGGTGCTGCGTGCCCAGCTGCGCCGCGGTGATTGGATGCTCCTGGTCAAGTGGCAGGGGCTCGCGGAGGATGATGCTACTTGGGAGCCACTACAGCACTTCAAGGATCTCTACCCCGATGTCCAGCTCGAGGACAAGCTGTTTGCCGGGGCGGGAAGAGATGTTATGACGGGATTAGGGTATTCCAGGCGCAGGCCCATTAGTGACTAAGGGCCCAGGAATATATTTAGTTTATTTACCTCAAATAGTATAAATACTTGTACTCAGAGATTATTGGATTTTAAGCAAGAGTAATCAATTTACTCGGCTTCCTCTGGGAGCCGGAGACTTGCCCTAGCCGCCCCTCTGTTCCTCTTCCTCCAGCGCGCGACCACGGCGCCCCGCCGCCGTGCCGCAGCCTTCAAGCCTCACCACGCCATCACTCATTCATACGACCTTCGGTCCACCAGAGGCAAGGCTCGAGTTCATATCAGAACTAATGCAGATTTATTCACCGTGTCAGTAGGAGATGTTCTCACTTACTCGGTTAGTGTCATGTTGACCTGTAAGAAAACAGGGTTCTCTTGGAAGTTCATTGTGGTTTATGGCTCTGCTTATGATGAGCATAAACAGGAGTTTTTAGATGAATTAGAGTTTGGTATGAATAGTTGGCAGGGTCCACTTTTAATTGGAGGAGACTTTAATCTTGTTAGATTCATTAGTGACAAGAGTAATGGCTTGATTAATCATAGATGGGCTGATGGTTTTAATAGTTGGGTAGATAAATGGGGTCTCATTGAGTTAAGTGCTAGTAATAAGAGATTCACTTGGACTAATAATCAGGATATTCCTATTTTAGCTAAGATTGGTAGAATCTTTGTCTCAATTGCTTGGGAGGTTGCTTTTCCTTTAGCTAGTGTTAAGGATTTAGATAGACTACCTAGTGATCATAATCCTCTTCTTCTTACTTCAGGAGGTAATGTTAGCTTTGGGAAGAATAGATTTAGATTTGAAAAATGGTGGTTAGAGAAAGACACTTTTAGGGGGATGGTAGAAAAAGCTTGGAACACCCCATCTGAGTGTAGTAAAAACATTGATAGATGGCAGTTTAAAATTAGAACGCTTAGAAGAATGGTCAGAGGCTGGGCAGCTAATGAGGTTGCTGCCCTTAACAAAAATAAGTCTATACTTATGAAAAAATTTAGTAAAGTAGAGAACCTTGCTGAAGTTAGAGAGCTTACAAGAGAAAAAACTATAGAAATTCGAGCTGTAGAGAAGGAGCTAGAGCATATTTGGGCTTTGGAAGAGATAAAGGCTAGACAGAGATCTAGGGAGAGGAATCTCCTGGAAGATGATAGGAATACTGTCTATTTTCAGGCTGTGGCAAACCAAAGAAGTAGGAAAAAGAGAATTGAATGTCTTCAGGGACCTACAGGAATAGTTTATGATCAGAAGGGTATGATGCAAATAGGAGTAGACTTTTATAAAAACCTGTTTGCTAAGGAGCCTGATGTAGGTGTTAGGCTCGGATCAAACTTCTAGGATGAGAGGGATAAAGTAACTGATGAAGAGAATAGGTTGTTAGTAGCTCCTTTTTTCTGAGACTGAGATCAAGGATGCTATTTTCAGTTGCTACCCTGAGGGAGCCCCTGGACCAGATGGCCTCCCTTTCCTGTTTTACCAAAAATTCTGGGGGCTAATTAAAAAAGATTTAGTGGAGATGTTTGAAGATTTTCACAAAGGACAGCTAGATCTATATAGACTGAATTGTGCTTTAGTTACCTTGATTCCTAAAGTAGGTGATGCTTCTAACATGAAGCAATTCAGGATAATCAGTCTTCTTAACTGTAGCTTTAAGATTTTTTCCTACACTTAGACTTAGCTCTATCATGCAAAGGATTGTAGCTCCTACCCAATCTGCTTTCATTAAAGGTAGGTATATTCTTGAAAGTGTAGTTATAGCTCATGAAATTGTTCATAGTATCAACAAGTCAGGTGAACAAGGAGTTGTTCTGAAATTAGACTATGAAAAGGCTTATGATAGAGTCAGCTGGTCTTTCCTTTTTGAAATGCTAGAATCTAGAAACTTTGCCCCAGAGTTTATTAAATGGATTAAGCAAGTAGTAGTTGGTGGATCTATAAGCATTTTTCTTAATGGAGAAGACAACTCTTATTTCAAGACTGGGAAGGGGCTCAAACAGGGTGACCCTCTGTCACCTTTCCTGTTTAATTTGGTGGGTGATGGCCTATCTAGAATGTTAGCTAAGACAACTAACCAAGGGCTAGTTAAAGGCATATTAGAAGATTTTAGACCTGGTGGCATAGTTTCTCTGCAATATGCAGATGACACTATTCTTTTTTCTAAAGCAGATGATGTAGTTTTGAGAAATCTTAAAGGGGTTCTTATGTGGCATGAGCAGATTTCTGGTATGAGGATTAACTTCCATAAGAGTGAATTGGTTCCTTTGAATCTAGAATCATCTGAAGCACATAGGCTAGCACACTTGTTTTCCTGC